>NW_006408533.1:12428774-12482759 GCF_000296735.1 Chrysochloris asiatica
ATGCGTTAGACTGCAAGGTCGGTTTGAAGTGCAAGGCCAGAGGTTCCAGTTCACTGGTCACTCCTCGGAAACCCTATACAGGATCTCTATAAGTCAGAACCGACTTAACAGCACAACAACAACATACTTGATTTTAGCACCCTTTGCTTTTTCTCAGTACCACTTATTACCATTTATAATGATGTTTCTATGGCTTGACGTCAGTTATCCTCACCAGGTTTAAGTTCCATGAGTGTAGGGAATGCATCTTTGCTTTCATTCTTCTTCTTCTTTTTTTAAACTGTGTATCCAGCACTTTAAAAAGTGACTGTTTTTGTTGTTAAATGCTGTTGAGTTGGTTCTGACGCACAGCGACTCTATGTAACCTTCATTTCCAAGGAGCAACTGGTGGGTTTGAACCACCATCCTGTAGTCCATGAACAGTCCAGTCCTTATCCTATAGTGCTACACCAGTGACTAAAGCATACTAAAATACTCAATGACTATTTCATTATCCAATATTTTGTATATATGACAATGTTGCTGTCGAATCAAATCCAACTCATAGTGACACTATATTGGAATTCTGAGGAGCAGCTGGTGAGCTTGAACTGCTGACCTAGCGGCACACCAGAACTCCTTATAGGACAATTGTAGGAAAACAAAACGAAACTATCTGACTGTTCTGTGCATTAACACATGCCTAGGGGTGATATGAAAGAACACTGGCTATGATGGTTAATTAAGGTTATGTGTCCATTTGGTGGGGTCGTGACTCTCGTTGGTTTGGTAATTATGAAATGATGTGATTTGGCAGTTATGTAATGATGTAGTCATTCTTCCTGGTGTGACCTGATGCAGGCATCCTCTATTTTATCTTAATGCTAATTTTTGCATAACCACCTGGTCTTTGGAACCTAACCATGCCTGTAAGTGATGTTGTTGTGTGCCATGGAGTCGGTTCCGACTTATAACAACCCTGTACAGGGTTTCCGAAGCTGTAAATCTTTATGGGAGCAGAAAGCCTTATGTTTCTCCATTGTAACAGCTGGTAGTTTCGAACTGCTGACCTTGTGGTTCACAGCACGATTCATAACCACTACTCTACCAGAGCTCCCTTGTAAGTAGGTGTATTTATGTAAGACTCAATAATCTATTCATGGTTACCTAACTATTGAATTTATACTACTTATACATGGTCTATGGTATCAGATGTTCCTAGGATTAAAAAATGCCCTTACTGCCTATTTGTTTGGATACATTATTAATCTAAATTTTTGCTTACATCTTTATAAAATGAGGAAAAAGAGCATTCATGTCACAAGGTAATTGTGAAGGTAAATTATAATATATATATGTCTTTGGAGTCCTGGTGTGGCACTATAGAAAAAGCACTAGACTACAAGGTCAGTTTAAATTGCAAGATTGATGATAGAAATCCACCAGCCACTCCTTGGGAACACTAATAAGGTCTCTGTGAGTCAGAACTGATTTGATGGCACTTAACAACAGTATAGGGCTTTTAGCAGTGTCTGCAACATAGTAAAAGGTCAAAATCAGCTTTTTAATTCTTAATAGGATATTACTGCATTATTCCATCACCCAGCTTTATTCCACCTTTGTCAGAAACAAGAGCATTCTTTCAATGATCCTTGGTGGAAATTCCCTTCTTTCTTTAACCTCCATTTCTAATTAATCTGAAGGAAGGACTTTTTTTTTCCTTTGAGATACTTCCTGTATTATTTATCGCTTTCTTTCTATGTTAGTCCTCTTGCTAGAAATGTTGCCTATACCTTCTATAGCTATTTTAGATCCTATTATTTTTCAGGTTTCAGGCCATAGCCCCATTTCATGAGGCCTGACCTTTGTATTCCAGCACCCTATATCAAACAATTTCATATGTATTTTATCTACACATCTTTTTTCCTCCTTTAGAATGTGCAACCACCATTAGAGCAGATACAATGGCTTACTTTGCTTCTATCATATTTACAATGGCTTACTTAATTTTGTGTATAGATGTTCTATTAATGTCCATTTATTTGTCAGTATGTAATCCCCAAATTGGTAATTTCTGTGAGGAGTGCTTCTCTTTGTTGATTGAGGAATACAAAGAGAAAGAAAAATACTCTTAGAAGTTGTAAAGAGGTGAGAGAACACTAGAGTACAAAGTTGGATGTTGTAAAACACGTCTTGTTTTAAGATAATTATCTAGATTGGTCCCCTAGTTGTCACAGCTTTTAGATAAGTGAAGATTTGTTTTTACATTTCAATGCCTGTTTTCCTTTTTGTCTTTTGTTAAACAATTATAACTGTTTCTTTGATATGGTAGTTGTTTGAGGCTTAACTTCCGTACCTCCTGCAAAATGAAGCCGGGTGTGGGTCTGCCCCCATGCCACAAGTGTACAAAGCTTCCTTTACACAAGATCTTATCAGAGTTTCTAATGACACATTTAGTAGAATATATGCTATGTTTGCAACAGATCCCTCATGGTTAGGCTCTCTGAATGTATATCTAGAGGACCAAGGGCTCTTTATTCTATGCTGATAAAAATGGACTGCAAGAGCTGTCTTTTTTATATGCTCTTAATGGGGCTATTAAGTATACTGTGTATTGTGAATTCATGCTGTACTAGTGGGCATATTATAAAACCATAGTATTTATATCTTTTCCTAAGGCTTCTTTTTACTTACTATGGATATAAAATATAGCCATTTAGTCTTTATCTTTCTTTGCTTTCCTTTCTTTCTGTCTCTTTTTTCTCTATTGTGTTCTCTTTCCCCTGGTTTCTTTCTCATTTTCTTATTTCCATCACCTATGGTTAATGAGGGGGTTTTTTGTTTTGTTTTGTTTTGTATTTATGTAATGGCATCTGAAAATTTAAGTTGGAGTTACATTTTTTCACTTTAAAAATACAGTTTTAGAAGAACAAAGTTCAGGAGCTCAGCATTTGAACTTCCTAAGTATTCAGCAAATTTAAGAATGGCATTGTTCTTGAAAAAAACCTTAACTCTGGGGTACTGTTGTCATGAATGCATCCTTTTAATCAACTGATCCCACAGTAGGATATTATTTGAAAGAGTGAATGTAATAAAGCTGGATCATAGACTTCATTGAACCCTTTTTCAACAATGAGTTTATTTTGAATTTGCTTTTATATAGGTTTGCCTCAGCGAAATGAGGACTCACATAAGGACTTGTCAAAAATATATAGATAAGTATGGACCACTACAAGAACTTGGGGAGACAAGGTTTGTTTAAAGACAATACAGTTTAATGCTAACTTTGCTATCTCTGTAGTGAATTTAATAACCTGTAAAGTCAAACATTTTTATGAATATTTGTATGTAATTATGTTTAAGCTTTAACCATATTGCCTGTTAATTTAATCATTGTCTAAGAATTTTGCTCTCTCTGCTTCCAAAATTTTGTGTGGAGGGAACTGACTAGTACTGAAGAGATCAGAGCAGCTTCTTCAGACACATTTTATAGTAGGAAAATACAAAAATAGAATACAGAACTGTTACATTTCTGCTAGGCTTTGTTTTCTGACTTAGACTCCAGAAGTAGATTGTATCTAAGGAGTTAGTCATCTTCTTGTTCCATCTTCACCCTTTAGTTCCCCAGCTCATTCCCTTTAATTTTGCTGATAGGGAGTAGCATATCAGTATGTGGATATATATTAATAAGGGAAGAACAGGAATGGGAGAAGAGTTCTGAATTCTGTGCTTTTCTGGTGGGAAATCATATATTGGGACTGGGTAAGGGATGAAGGTGGCTAATGATCATTAACTTTCTTTTGAGAAAGGAAAAAAAAAATCTGAATCATTGTTATCCGTCATTATTATCTTATCAGAAGAGTAACTTAGCTGTATCAGAGTAATTGCAGTTTGGGTTCTGCCTCTACTAAAGAAATGATTTGTGTTCTCCTGTATAGGATAGTAGCTCTGAAACCATACAATTTGCTTATAGATTTAGCTACCTAATAGTACTCAGTATTTATAGAATTGCTTCGTCTCTCCTGAAGAAAGATGTTAACTCTGTTATATTTTAAGGACATGTACTAAAAATATAAGGAGTTCTGTTAGCATAGTGGTTACGAATCGGGCTGCAAACCTTAAGGTCAGCAGTTCTAAACTACCAGCTGTTCCGCGGGAGACAGATGAGGCTTTCTACTCCCGTAAAGATTTACAGCCTCGGAAACCCTGTACAGGGTCGCTATGAGTCGGAACTGACTCCACGGCACATAACAACAACAACTAAAAATATAAACTTAAAAATTTAACCTTAAAATCTAAATGATCATCATCCCATCCCTTTTGTTTTACTAGAATTTAAATGTCAGTGATATTTGTAAGAATACCCCAGAGTTTTAAGTAGCTAGAGATTGTTTTAAGAAAATATAGCTGCTATTTATTTTACAATTAGTTTCATACATGTATAAAATTTTAAATGAAGAATACTTTTAGTTATAAGCAGAGTGTAGTCTCTGTCAGATTGGCCACAAGGACCAATAGGAAGCAAAGATAACAAATGAGTTAATAAAGGATGACCATTTTAAATATGTGAGTTTGACTGAAAATTTGATGGTTTTATGATAATTTAATCATATAACAGTTGATTAATGCTTACATTTTAAATAGAAATCTTTGCTTTGTTGAAAGATTTATTCCCTGTTTAAAATTTAAAAATTCTTATGCAGGGAGCTTGTCCAGAGTACAAATCTTGAGGAGCAGGAAGTTACAGCTATGATAGAAAGTGAGCAAAACATGTCAAGATTCCATATTGTCTCTAGGAATTTAAGGCACCACTGCCCATTGAATATCTTGTGGATCACATATGTGATTTTACTTCTCCTAGTAGTCACATTGAAAACTATAAAAAGACCCAGGTGAAATTAATTTTAATGTATTTTACTTAACCACTGGGTCCGCTATGTGTCGAAACTGACTCGACAGCACATAACAACAATAATATAATCAAAATATTATCAAGTAATCAATATCAAAGTTATTGAGAAATTTTATATTCTTTTTTTTTTCATTTTGTTGTTGTTGTTAAGTGCCGTCGAGTCAGTTCCGAAACATAGCAACCCTGTATAGGTTTTCTGAGGCTGTAAATCTTTATGGGAGCAGAAAAACTCATTTTTCTCTCACAGAGCAGCTGATAGTTTCGAACTGCGGACCTTAAGGTTCGCAGCCCAAATAGTAAACACTATGCTACCAGAGCCCTTGAAATTCAATGTGCATTTTCCTCTTCCGGCACATCTTAATTTGGAGTAGCCACATTTCAAGGACTCAGTTGACACAGATGGCTAACAGCTACTGTATCAATGCAGATACAAGGACTATCTCTATGTGCACATGGAGTCCTGGTGTGGTACTGTGGGATAATGTACTGGACTGCAGGGTGATGTGAACCACAAGGTCAGCTGTTCAAGCTTACCAGCTACTCTTTGGAAACCCTCCACAGGGTCGCTATGGGTTGGAACTGACTTGACAGCACTAAACAACAACAATAACAATGTCCACGTAAAGATTTAGCAAGGTAGTTGTTGGTGTGTTGTGATCCTGAAACTAATCATTTACATTTATTCTTCCTGGATATGATAACCTGAGTTTAAATGTTTAAGATATACTAAATATTTAAATGGGGTTCTGGTGTGGCACTGTAGGATCAGCACTGGACTGCTAACTGCAAGGCCAGCAGTTCAACCCCACCAGTTGTTCCTTAGGAACCCCTATATAAGGTAAGAAGCTATAAGTCAAAACCAACTCAATGGCACTTAACAACAACTGTTTTAAAGTATGCTATTGGCGTAGTGGTTACGAATCGGGCTGCGAACCTTAAGGTCAGCGGTTCGAAACTACCAGCTGCTCCGCGGGAGAAAGATGAGGCTTTCTACTCCCGTAAAGATTTACACCCTCGGAAACCCTATACAGGGTCGCTATGGGTCGGAACCGACTCGATGGCACATAATAACAACAACAACATTGGAGATAGAAAACACATAACAGCTAATTCAGATATTCCAAATCAGGAAAGGGTAAAAGGAAATGGGTCAATAGTGATAAGGTCACTGTGAGTCAGCATCAACTCAATGGCAATGTGTTTGTGTGGGTTTAGGGACAACAGAGTCATGTGATGCTTAGTTTCTCAGTTAACTGGTATTCTCTTCAAAAAGAACAAGTGCCTCAAGTGTACTTGAACTGCTACTTTGGTTATTCTCCTGTGAAGAATAAACGAAAACTTGTTACCATTGAGTTGATTTGGACTAATAGCAACCCTGTAGAATAGAGTAGAATTACCCCATGAGGTTTCCAAGGCTACAGTCTTTGCAGAAGTAGACAGCCACCTCTTTCTCATGTGGAGTGGCTGGTGGATTTGAACTGCTGGCCTTTCAGTTAGCAGTCAAGTGATTAACCACTGCATCACCAGGGGTCTTTCTGTGAAGGATACATGTTTACAGTTCTAATGAGAAAAAAATCTAGGCACCAAAACCTTTGTCAATATAGAAAAAAATAATACCAAATCTGAAGAAGAACTAAGACTAGAAAGGATATTCACTTATATTTCTATTCTTAATCTCTAATTGCTGTTGTTAAATACCATCAAGTCAGTTCTGACTCCTATAGGGTTTCCAAGGAGCAGCTGGTGGGTTTGAACCATCAAACTGTGGTTCAAACCAACCTTGCGTTCTCATGCTTTATCCCACAGTGCCACACTAGGACTCCTTACCTGTAGTTAAGTGACTACTATTTAATTGCCAATAACTTTAGCAATATTTTATTCTGTTATTTCAAGGTGTGTGTGTCCATTTTGTGAGAGGGACTTGGATGAAGACAGCTTGCTGGATCACTGTATTACTCATCACAGATCGGAAAGGAGACCTGTGGTAAGAATTTTTGTTACTATATATTTTAGCAATGTCTGAATTCAGAAAGTATTAGCATAATAATATGCAAAAATATTGAGTTAAATAACTATTACTAATGTGCAATCAATCATTCTTTCACTTATGAAATTACACAAAATGATCTCTCACAGAGATAAACGAAGAATACCCAATACGAAAAGTAAAATCTAACTTCAAAAAAGTTCATGGGAAATGAAATAAAAAGATAATGGAATTTTTCCACTAACCTTTGATGCCCCCTGGTACAAACATGGTCACATTCTAAGTTAAAAAAGGAGTTGAAAATAATCCAAGTAGTGTTATCATGACAATATCAAGTCATTCATCTTTATTAATCAATCCATTGTTTTAATTTTATTATAGTCTGACTCTTTAGCCATAAGCTTGCATATTGAATCACCATTCTCTAGATACACTGTAAGCTCTGTCTTTTTAAAATTTCCAACCTGGCATTTTGGTTCTAATCTATTTTTATAATTTAAGAATGTTATATAATCATGAGGTTAAACCAGAGTGTATCCATCATCATTTACTTCGCCACTTTACTACTTTTGGAAACTTGAATTGTTACCAGTTGGGTAAAACCTCTAAATAGCACAATGGTGGTGGTGGTGTGTCATCAAGTCTAATCTGACTCCTAGTGACCCTGTAGGGTTTCTGAGGCTGTAAATTTTTACAGAAATGGAAAGCCTCATCTTTCTCCTGTGGAGCGGCTAGTGGATTCTAACCGCTGACCTTGTGGTTAGCAACCACATGCATAATCCACTGTGCTACCAGGGCTCCTTTAATAGCACAGTAACTACAAAAAGAAAACCACTGCCATCGAGTCAGTTCCCACTCCCAGTGGCCCTATGTAAGGTTTTGGAGGCTGTAAATCTTTACGGGAGCACAAAGCCTCCTCTTTATTCCGAAGAGCAGCTGGTGGGTTTGTACTGCAGACGTACGGTTAGCAGTCCAGCACATAACCCATTATACGTTCCTGGCACCAAATTCTGCAAGGTAGGTAATTTCGCCATATCACAGAAGAGGAAATGTATATGGTTTTGTCCAACAGCTAGTAAGAGCTGGTGCTAGGATTTTAATCCCATGTTGTTTTACTTAAAAGACTATGCAGCATAGCTGTCTTGATATTCATATTCCAAGCGCCTCACACTTAGTAAGGACTTCCGGCGTGACACTGTGGGATCCGCCCTGAACTTGTAACCACAAGATCAGTAATTCAAACCCACCAGAGCTGCTCCTCGGAAACCCTTCACAAGGTGGCTGGGAGTTGCAACTAACTTAATGGCACTTAACAACGAAGGACCCATAGTAGAGTGTTGAATGATTACAGCTTTATAATTAATGATCCTTCTCCCACAGTACAAAAGTTAATGCTGCTTTTCTGTTCAAAGATTTCCCGGCCTCAGCTCTTCACTCATTCCTATCCAGTGGTCTCTGCATGGAATAAATGTTATTTTGGGATACATGGTGTCACCTGTTAACTGAGATAGCTAGAGTGTTGTTGTTAAGAGCTCTCCAGTTGGTTCTAACTCACAGCGACCCTGTATAGAATATTCAAGGAGCTGGTGGGTTTGAACTGCCAACCTGTGGTTCGCATCCCCGTGCTGATCCTACGGCACCAGCTAGAGCATTAAAACAATTATAAAGAAGTCATAGTTAAAATGTAACTTTATTGAAAAATAAGACATAGATTAACAGAATGGATGGAACAAAATTCAGAAATAGATGATTATTTTTACAAAGTGAACACTCTGAAAATGAAGCCCCCATAAAAATAAGAAAGAAAAAAGTTTTATTGAACCTTCATTCAGTTTTAAAGCAAGACAAATATTATCATCTCAGCTGGTAAATTGGATACTGTTTAAAAAGAACATTGGATTGTTCATTAAGAGACCTAGTTTCCAATTGTGATACATATCTGATGCTGTGTAAACTTGAGCTACTTCCTTCTCTGAAATTAAATTTTTTGACAAAATACGGAAAATAATAATTAATTGACTTTTTGTGGAGATTAAATGAAAATACTACTTAATTTAATGCCCAACACACACTTGGCACTTGGATCTACATTTCATGTTTTTTAAAAAATGAATACATGAAGAAATTTTTAAATTTTGAAAAAATACAAACCCAGGTTGAAATAATAAGAGCGGTGGTAGTGGTGGTGATTGTGTGCCGTGGAGTTGATTCTGACTCATAGCCACCCTATGTAGGGTTTCCAAGGCTGTAAATCTTTGCTGAAGCAGAAAGCCTCATCTTTCTCCTGCATAATAAGAGTGGGTTTTTTTGTTGTTGTTAAGTGCCTTTAGTTGGTTCCAACTCATAGCAACCCTATATAGGGTTTCCAAGGAGCAACTGGTGGGTTTGAACCACCGACCTTGTGGCTCACAATCTAGTGCTGATTTTCACTCCTATTCCAACTCATAGTATCTCTTTAAGGCAGAATTGAACTGTCCCATAGGGCTCACAAAGCTTCTTTACAGAAGCAAACTGCCTTATCTTTCTCGTGCATTGCGCCTAGTGGGTTCAAACTACTGATTTTGTGTTTACCAGTTCCAACTCTTAACCCACTGTGCCACCAGATCTCCTTATATTACCTGTGTTATTATTAGGTGCCATAGGATTGCTCCAACTCAGAGCTACAACAAAACAAAATAACTTCCCAGTCCCAGCCATCTTCACTGTTGTTATCCTTGAGCTAACTGTAGCCACTGTGTCAATCCATCACAAAGGGCGTGTTCCTCTTTTTCACTGAACTTCTATTTTACCAAACATGACTTCCTTTCCCAGTAATTGATTGCTTCTAACACTATGTCCGAAGTATCAGAGAGAGACAAAGTCTTGCCATCCTTTCTTCCAAAACAACTTTTCTTGTTCTTCTGGCAGTCCATGTTACTTTCAGTATTCTTAGCCAATTGTTGATGTTGTTGTTAAGTGCTGTTGAGTTGGTTCTGACCCATAGCGGCACTTGGGTTTCTGAGGAGTAGCTGGTAAACTGGAATCACTGACCTTGTGATTCAAACGGACTTTGCAGTCCAGCTTTAACCCACAGCACCACACCAGGACTCCTCTTAGCCAATACCACAATTCACATGCATCAGTTCTTCTTCATTCTTCTTTATTCTAGGTACAGCTTTCACATGCATATGGAGTGATTGAAAATACAATGGCTTAGGTCCTGCACACCATAATCCTAAAACTGACATCTTTGCTTTTTAACATTCTGCAGCAGATTTGCCCAGTGGGATATGTCATTTGATTTTTTTTTTTTGGTACCTAGCTTTGACTGTAGATTAAATTTCTCAAGACCATCCTGTCCTTCATAAAGAGCAGGCACATTATATAGAGTAAGTTACATTTGAATGTACACGTCATCTGTTTTAACATCAAGATAGCATTCTTTGGAAAAAGAAACAATAAGACAATAAACTTCCTCAAACATTCTACCTTTAGGGTCTCAATTGTTTTATTTCTGAGATCACTATCTGGGTGGGCTTAAGCACATCTTATTCTCCTGGTCCTGTTCGCTTCCTAGAACCAGAAAGTTGTTTTAGCTAATTTTTAAACTTCCTCATTTGCAGGGTTCTCATTTGAAACCTAATGACTAAACCGACTCCATTTTATTTAGATAGATCCATGCTATCAAAAATGTCCATGATTCGCCATGAATCACACAGTTGAGTGCCCTTGCATAGTCAACAAAACAAAAGTAAACATCTTTGTAGGAGTCCTGGTGTGACACTGGACTGCTAATTGCAAGTTCAGTGCTTCAAACCCACCAAATTCTCCTCAGAAACAATATAGGGTGGCTCTGAGTTGTAATCGACTCAGTAGCATTTGACAACAAACATTTTTCTGGTATTCTTTGCTGTCAGCCAAGATCCACTTGATATCAGTAATGATATCCCTTATTCCACATCTGAATCTGGCTTGAATTTCTGGCAGCTCCCTGTTAATGTACTGCTGCAACCATTTGTGAATTATCTTCAGCAAAATTGTACTTGCATGTTATGTTAGAAATATTGTTCAATGATTTCCATATTTTGTTAGACCACCTTTCTTTGAACTGGGCAGAATTATGGATCTTTTACTGTTATCTGGCTATGTAGCTAGCTGCCTTCCACATTGCTTGACATAGACTAGTGAGTGCATCCAACAGTGCATTACTTGTTAAACCATTTCAACTAATATTCTGTCAATTCCTGGAACCTTGTTTTTCACCAAAACCTTCATTGTAGCTTGGACATCTTCCTTAAAAACCTTTAGTTCCTGAGCATATGCTACTTCCTGAAATGGTTCAACATCGACTAATTATTTTTTGTGCAATTACTCTGTGTATTCCTTCCATTGTCTTTTGATGCTTACTGCATCATTCAATATTTTGCCCATAGAATCCTTCAATATTTCAACTCAAGGCTTGATTTTTTTCTTTAGTTCTTTCAGCTTGAGAAATACTGAGCATGTTCTTCCCCTTTGTTTTTCTAACTCCAGGTATTTTGCACATTTTGTTGCAAATCTTGACTGTCTTCTCAAGCTGCCCTTTGAAAATTTCTGTTCAGCTCTATTATTTCATCATTTCTTCCAGTCACTTTAGCCTCTCCAAGCTCAAGAGCAAGTTTCAGAGTTCACTTTGGTCTTTTTATTTTTCTTTCCTGTTTTTTTAATGACCTTTTGTTTTCTTCATAAATGATGTTCTTAATGTCATCTCACAAACCCATTGGACTTTGGTTGTTAGTGTTCAATGTGTGAAATCTGTTCTTAAAATGATCTCTAAATTCAGGTGTGATATACTCAAATTCATATTTTGGCTCTAGTATACTTGTTATAATTTTTTCCACCTTTAACATGATAACTTGCATATGAGCAATTGATGTCTATTGCACAGTCAGCTCCTGGCCTTGTTTTGGCTGATGATCTTGAGCATCTACATCATCTCTTCCCCCATATGTAGTCAGTTTGGTTTCTGTGTATATCTCGTATATAGTCGTCATTTGTGTTATTGAAAAAGGTATTTGCAATGAACAAGTTGTAGTCTTGCAAAATTCTGTCTTGCAATCTCCAACATCATTTCTATCACCAAGGCCATATTTTCCAGCTACCAACCCCACTCCTCTTTGTTTCCAGTTTCCTGATTCCAATCACTGTAATTACCAGTGCATCTTGATTGCATATTTGATCAATTTCAAACAAAGAAATTAGAAGCCTTCAATTTTTTCCCATCATTTTGGTTTCAATGGTTGGTACATAAACAGATACTAGCCTATCATAGGCAGCATTATATATATTAGCCTTGAAGAAAATGCAAATTAAACCATGATGAGCTACCAATGCACACCTGTTAAAATTACCCCCCCCCCAAAAAAAAAACAACAAAAACCAACCACATACATATGGGTTCCTGATGTGGTGTTGTAGGCTTAGCACTGGACTGCTAACTGTAAGGTTTGCAATTCACATATATAGATACAGAGAGAATACAAAGGATAAAGAAAAACTGGACCATTGACACATTGCAGGTGGGAATATAAAATGATAAAGCTACTCTGGAAAACAGTTTGGTAGTTTCTTACATTATATAGCCCAACAATCATCTGCCTAGAAATTTATCTTAGAGAACTGTAATCATGCAAAGGTCTGTACACACATTTTATATAAGCTTTATTTATAATAGCCCAAAATTGTAAACAACCTAAATGTTCTTTAAAGGGTAAATGCATAATCAATTTGTTAATAACAAGGAACAAACCATTGGTGTACACAACAACTTGAAAAAGTCTCAAGGTCATTATGAGTGAAAAAAAGCCAATTTCAACAAGTTAAATAATGTGTAATTCAGTCTTACTCTCAAAATGGCAAAGAAAAAAAAAAAAAAAACCCAAACAAATGTCGTTAACTGTCGTTGAGTCAGTTCCAACTCGTAGAGTTTCCAAGAAGTGGCTGGTGGGTTTGAAATGCTGACTTTGCGGTTAGCAATCCTGTGCTTATCCTATAGCATCACACCAGAATTCTAATATAAGGAAATAAATGTAATTTTATTTTTTAATGTTCCTTTAATATTTGTGTAATTTTAAAACATGCTGAGGAATGGCTAATAGATTCACCAAGTTAAAATTTACTTTGTCAAATGGTTACTTACTTTTTAAAATTCAGACATAGTAATGATTTCAAAAACTTTCTTGAACTCTTGATCTTGTTTATTTCCAGTTCTGTCCACTTTGCCGTTTAATACCTAATGAGAATACAAGCATCTTCAATGGCAGTTTAATAAGACATTTGCAAGTCCGTCATACTTTATTTTATGATGATTTCATAGTAAGTATATTGTCTTATGTTTAAACTATGTTTTCATGCTGTGTTAAAGTTACCTTTTTAATTCAAGTGAATAAAATTCTAGGGAAAAAATGCTGTAACTAAAATGTTATTAACATCCAAAAATTTTTGATGTTTTATAAATTTTATTATTAACATCAAAATAGTTATCTGCCTTGGACAAAATTATTTTCTTTGTGAGGTAGGTAATCAACCATCGTATAAAAATCCAGGTTTAGCTTCTAAACTATTGTTTTAATTTCTATTCTAGCTCCTCCCGATATAGTTATACTTTTATGAAGTTTGAAACTCGTCTACCTGAGATAAAATCACATCAGTAATGAGATTCCTAATAGCATTAGTTCTGTGCCCCAGTGTTCTGATAGAACATTGAGTGAATAACAGATAGGACCTTATCAGTGTGATAACACAAATGGGCCTTATTTTATTTAAGGTGTATAAAACTCAAAACTTCCGTTTTTTTCAAACTCAAAAAAAAACGATATGAAAAAAATTTTTAATTAAAAAAATGATATGGAAATTTTTTTAATTTACAAAAGTAGACGGAGTAGTATAATGAACATTCATACATCAACTAGTGTCAAGAACTACCAACTCATCACTAAAATTGTTTCGTTAAGAATTATTTTTAGAGTAAAATTATATGTAGTACGAGTAGCTTTATTCTTATAACTATAGTTCACATTTTCAGAAATGATTAGAACAAGGAAAAGTTAACATAGCCTTTGCCCTATTTCACCCCATGGATTATTTATTGTGTGAGGGTACTACATTATCCCTCAGCGCCTTTCAGTTTGTCCTTTCATGGCTATCTAAAATGCCTTTTATGGGGAAATCACTAATGGTCGCATTTATTATATTATATTGTTTATTTTATATAAATACATTTAATGTTAAGAGGTAAATTTAAATTTGCATATAATTTCCGCATGCTTTTGACTCTTCATTTCAAGCAGTTTCAAAATAACACTGAATAATAAATATTGTTGTTAAGTGCCGTCGAGTCAACTCCTTGAACCCCACCAACCTTGCGGTTCAAACTGACTGTGCAGTCCAGTGCATTAACCCATATGTGACATGTTTATTGAGACATAGAAATCTATGTATTGTTGATTAAAAACTCGGTTAGATCAAATAAAAACTTTAAACTCCAAATCAATATTATATAACTATGACAATCAATTGATAGGCAATAAAATGAAACTGACTCCTTGATATCACAGTGTGGTTAAGCGCGTGGTTAGCCCACTTAATCCTTTCTGAAACCCACATTGGGCTTCCGTAGAGATTTACAGCCTAGGCGAAGCCCCATAGGACACTTGCACTCTGTTCCACAGGGTAGCTATGAGTCGGAATAGACTCTGCAACAACCGGTTTGGTTTCTTAAAAAATTAAATAGAAAAAATAACCACAAAAGTTCTGGACTGTAACAGGCTTTTTCGTTCCCTATAAAATGAGGGAATTGCTTTCACCGTCATCCTTCTGTTTTTGAAATAATATTGACTTGGATCAATATTAACTCTACAGCAACAGGTTTGGTTTTTAAAAAATGAAATAGAAAAAGCAAACCGCAAATTAAAGTTCTCGGCTCTGTAACAGGTTTTTGTGTTGTCATGTGCCGTGGACTTGGTTCCAACTCATGTTGTTGCTGTTGTTAAGTGCCTAAGTGCCGTTGAGTTGGGTCCGACTCATAGCAACCCCGTATAGGGTTTCCAAGGAGCAGCTTAGAAAGTCTGAACCACCAACCTTGTGGTCCATTGCTTTATCCTCCAGCGCCACAGCAGGGCTCCATGCATAGCTACCCTATATACAGTTTCGGAGGCTGTAAATTTTTGTGGAAGCAGAAATCCTTCTCTTTCTCCTTAGGTGCAGCTAGTAGGGTCAAACCACAGCCTCGTGGTTCGAAGTCCAGTGTTTGTCATACAAAACCACCTCATTCCCACAGGCTTTTTGTTCTTTGTAAAATGAGGGAAAAGCTTTGACTCTCATCCTTTAGATTTTTAAACACTATTGACTTTGGTTTTATATTTATAATCATTTTTCTTTATTATAGGATTTTAACATAATTGAGGAAGCTCTTGTCCGAAGAGTCCTAGACCGATCACTTCTTGAATATGTGAATCACTCAAACACCACATAACTTTGCTAAAAGGAAGGTGAAGGACACCTTACAATTGCACCATTTGTTGAGATGCTTGCTGCTTTAATAATTGGAAGAAAATTGTCAGTGTTTGATGGGCAAAATGTACTACAAAATTAAATGTTTGTCCATGTTTATTGTTATATTGCATTTAAAAACTGCTTTCATTTTGATGGTAAAAATCTATTTTACATTCTTGAGTTTCTTAGACAATTAACAACAAAAAATATTGTCCAACCATTAAGGTTAAGGAATAGAATGTAGATCTAGGTAAAGGAAGTTCCCAGGTTAGGACCTTCAGATTTACTGACAACTTCTACTTGCCCTTCAAATTTATGTAAAACTGCCTTCACTTGCAAAACATTTGAGTCAACCCCTACTTAACAACAAGCACTTTCCCACAACCACCTCTTGTACTTACAGCCTTTAAATCATTGAAAAGCATTGGAGCCTTTTCTTGGGCTAAAGTAAGGCTAAATAAGAACTGTAAGAATCTGTTCTGACTTACCTTCAAGTTTCATTTAAAGACACTCTTAAGGAATGAACAGAATCATTTGTAACCTAGAGATTGCCTGTATATGGAACATTATTTGCAAATTGTATGATACTGTATAATGCTACATATTAATAACTACCTTTATGGTTGGACAAGATCATTTCGGTTTATGTAAAAAGTTGGGAAGTAAAACAAAGTGTGGTCATTCAAGGGAATACAAAATATTTAACACTTATGTTCTATTTTATGATAGAATAACATCAATAATCTTTTGTGGAAGTAGGAAAGGAAAATATTGGAAGTCAACAAAGTCTATTTAACCCAATTGTATTACATATACTGTAACAAAATTAATTCTGTGTTAGGACTGTATACCTAATTCTCTGACTTCTTATAACTATACACACAAAATAATTTAATATTTTTGAAATATTTATAGCTTATTATTTGAAGTATTTCTATAATTTAGGCAATTTCTTAAGAACCATCAGCTAATATTTATAAATTGTGGTTGTCATGTGCCATGGAGTTGGTTCTGACTCATAATGACTCTGTATAGCGTTTCCGAGGCTGTAAATATATGGGAGCAGAAAGCCTCATCTTTCTCCCACAGAACAGCTGGTAGTTTCGAACTGCTGACCCTGAGGTTAGCAGCCTGAGACGTACTCAAATCCATACTTTTAGTGGAAAACATTAAAGATTTTTGTTTTTTTAATTTTAATCTTTTTAAAAATTGTATAGTAAAACACAAATACTGAAAACCAAACACAAAATGTACAATAACTTAATGCGTTACTGTAAGAAAGCCGTTCTTTTAGAACTCTCCCAGATGTCCTCCATATATCCTATCAGTTACAACTATTCTTGCTGACCACACGAAGTCACAACAGTGACTTCCATACTAATAATTTACTTGTATTTCTTTATCATTTTATCACCTCCAAGTGTGTATCTCTAAATACTTTATTTAAATCTTACACATTAAAACATTTTTATTCAGCATGTCTTATGTCTCTTTTAAATCTATAGGTTCCCCTTCTTCCTTTATTTTTCTTATTGAAGAATCTGGGTCTGACCTATAGTTTCCCAGTTTGTGTTTTGCTGATTGCCTATTCATGGTGCCATTCAGCATGTTCCTCTGTCCTCTGGGTATTGGTAAGTGGATCCAGAGACTTGAGCAGATTCAGGTACAATTTTGTTGATAAGACTATAAAGGTCATGGTGTGTCCTTTCATTGTTGTTAAGTGCCGTTGAGTTGGTTCTGACTCATAGCGACCCTGTATAAGGTGTCTAAGGAGTAGCTGTTGTATTTGAACGGCCGACCTTGTGGTTTGCAGTCCAGTGCTGATCCTACACCAACCACCACACCAGGAGCCCTTTCATTAGATGGCACAAAATGTCTGATTCTCATTTTTGTGATGGTAGTGGATATTCATTGCCTAGATATTAATTCATTGTTGTTTGGAGAATATTCTAATTCCAGCATTTCTTTTTATTTGCTAGTCAGAACATTGCTTTAATGATATGCTTCCCATGTATAGGAAATAGAAAATACTTTTCCCTTGTATTTACCAATTTTCAAGATAATGAACTTTTTACTTATATTCCAGAGATAACTGTCTCTTTTTTAAGTATTATGAACTGATGGATTCAAACATATTCAATGGGCTTCAACCCATTGTCAATACTACTTTATTGAAGCTCAGATTTTCCTATGAAAGTCTTACCAAGCTGACTGAGTTCTTTTGACACTACCCTACTAGTATTTAATCATTTCTTTGTTATTGCATATGACAAGTTGTTCAAAAATCAATGTTTCCTATCCCAGACCTGGAATCAGTTATTTCTCTAAGAAACCAAGAATTTTGTTTGTTGATTTGTTCGTTTTTTCAGTATAAACTGGTGTTTTAAAACCATAATCTGGGCTCAATACTACTGGGTTTTTTATAATTTCTAGGGGAGAATTAAGAACTATAACTTATATGTTTTGAAAGATAAAACAATTCATGAGTTTGTTTTGATATATCTAAATAAAATTCAGTGCTACGGGGGTATTTCTTTAACCTCTTTATTATATCCTTATCTCTATTCTTCTCTACTGAGAATCCTGGTTTTTAAGGACACAGGGAATAATGATAAAAAACCTTGCAATTATTCATTTGTTTTATCTACATTACACATTCAACAGTCTTAGAATAATAATACTATTATAATCACCACCAATATGATGAACTGAAATACTTAAACTTTTTTATTTGTTCTTTCCTTTCCCCCATTTTTAATAATTATTCTATGTCAACATTTTCAGAACATACTAATGTGACATACTCTCTCTCCCTTTTATACCCTGTCTAGTCTTTGTTTAAGTAATTATATATTTAATGCTCATTGACAGTCCTTATTTGATGGCCCTGGTTATTTTTCATGCCTTGCTCATTAATAATAGATCCAGGACATAGATTATGGTTTCTTTCTTGAAAGAAAGTCAAGACGAGTGATATCAACTCCTGACAAATGTTATTTGGCTAGTGTTGACTTTTTCATTCCAATAATTTATAGACTAATTTGTTCCTTACACGTAAGTGTAGTCATAATAATGGGACCCCATATTTGCTATAATAAACATCCAGTGCCGCTTAAAACTCTTGCTTACTATTCTTCCATCCTTGGTAATTTGGGAAAGATCAAACCGAGTGATGTCTAGAGGGTCTCCTATCCTTCCTCTCCGAATTTCAAGCTTGCTTCTCACAGCTGCCAACAAATAGCAACAGATGTCACTCCTCTCTTCCTCCAATGTAGATGAACCAACCATCTGATAAAGCAAACCCTGCTGGGCTAGAGCACAAGGAGCACTTTTCAAAGGCAATCATAAGACTGAAAATCTAGTCCCTGAACCAGAATAGATTTCTGACCAGTAGTACTGACTATCCAGCCAGTAAATCTTCATTAATTCAGAGAAAGAAAGAAAGCATCTTAAAAATCTGTAAAACGAAAAAATGTTCAACTTTAAAACTGCATTTTAAGTAAAGCATTAAGGCATCTACCATTTTTGGCCTTAGTGCAACCGGTCTAAACCTTACCCCTGGACTCCTTTTAGGATAATTTCGCCACCTACAGGGCAAATTAGGTGCTGGCACCTAAATTATTTTGCATTCTGAATGGATGGCCTGAATTATTTTGAGTTCTAACATGGTTTCACTGTGCCTTTAACCTTTTATAGAAAAGAATTTATAATTCATTATTTTTTTAAAAAATGAAAATCAATTTTAAAGCCATTGACTACTAACAAAGTAGTTTCTCTTACTTTCTTTGCAGTGCCTCAGAATGCAAATTTGTCAAGGCCTTCTATGGGAAAAAAAGATTCACATGTTACCCTCCAAAAGTTAAATTTTCCTAACCCTATAGATAACTAGGAGTCCTGGTGTGGCACTGTGGGTTAATGTCTGTACTGCAAAGTCATTTGAACCACAAGGTCGCAACTGACTTGACGGCACTTCACAAAAGCAACAATAGATAACTATGGAGATTTCCTTTCATATATTTTTTAAATGTTGGAAAATTGGATTGATTGTGAATCTATGGTGATGATAGGATTTCTAGCTCAGATATCTGACCCTGTCACCAACAAACACTCTTCATTACTTTTACTGGATGCTAAGTGCCTTTCGGGAACACTGGTGGTGCCTTGGCTAAAGTGCTTGACTGTTAACTGAAAGGTCAGTGGTTTGAAACCACCACCCAGTCAGTGGAAGAAAGATGTAGCAATTTGCTTCTGTAAAGATTTACAGCCTTGGAAATCCTAAGGGGCAGGTCTATTAGGGTCACAATCCACTTGACAACAATAGGTTTGGTTTGGTTTTTTTAAAAAGTGTTTTTCATTTTTAAATGAGCATCCTCCAATTATTGAATGTTTATCTCATCATATCTGTACCTTAAATCCTTAAATTTATTTTTTAAAGTCACAAATAAATACATTTTGTTATTCAACTGCAAATAACTGTATAATTATATGAATTTTAAATGTACAATTTTTTTCCTGTATATATGTATTATTTTCAGAAGTATCAAATGGCAGGACCATTGCTTTCATTAAAATACCTACTGTTTTAAATAGTGATCTTGATTTTTTTAATACAAATCTAATAAACTTTTTAAATTGCATTGTTTAGCAACAATTATCACAAAATTATACATTCATGTAGGCCAGTGATTCTTAATCAGTTTTACTTCCCAAAGGATATTTGACAATGTCAACAGTTTAAGAAGCATCCGGGTGGCACAAACGTTTAAGTGCTTAGCCACTAACCAAAAGGTCTCCAGTAACCACAAGCTGCACCACCGGTAAAAGACCTGGGTGATAATTTTTGTAAAAATTAACAGCCTTCTGTTTCTGTAAAAGTCTACAGAAAACCCTGCGGGAAAGTTTTGCAGTGTCCTAGAGGGTCACTATGCATTGGAATTAATTAGAAACAACAACAATAATTTTAGTTGTCTTACTAGGGGTCTGTGCTACTGGTATTTAGTGGATAGGGGCCCTGGATAATGCTTAAACATCCTACAAAGCACAGGGCAGCTCCTCACAACAAAAAATTATGCTTCCATGAGTTTCACTAAAATTTATAAAGATGTAGTCCAGCTTTATATATCTTGTTGTTAGGTGCTGTCCAGTGTGTTCTGACTGACAGCAACCCTCTGCACAACACAATGAAACACTCTGGTCCTGCATTAGCTTCACAATTGTTAGATTTGAGCTCATTGTTGCTGCAACTGTGTCAGTCCATCTCATTGGGAGTCTTCTTTTTCACTGAGCCTCCAATTTACCAAGCTTGACGTCCTTCTCTAGGAACTGTTCCTTTCTGACAACATCCCCAAAGAACAAGAGACAATCTCACCATCCATGCTCATAAGGAGCATTCTGGCTGTACTTCATCCAAGACAGATTGAATGGGTGTTTGCAGCTGTTTGTCATTGTTTTGAGTCATGATCCATCAGCAAATGAAGGTCTCAAAAACTTTGCTCCATTCACGTTATTTGAGTCCTGGTGTGGCGCTGTAGTGTAAGCATTGGACCCACCAGCCACTCCATGGAAACCCTATACAGCTTGCTATGAATTGGAACTGACTCAATGGCACATTCACCATACATTGAAGAGGCAGCTCTTTCACATTTGTATTTTGAGTGCCTTTCAATCTGAGGGGCTCATCTTACAGCAATGTTCTGCTGCCATTCATAAGGTTTTCAGTGGTGGTCCACATTCAGAAATGGTCTATTTCTTCTTCCTAGCCTGTCTTAGTCCAGAAGCTCTGCTGGAACCTGTCCATCATAGGGAAACCCTGCTGGTATTTAAAGTACCAGTGGCAAAGCTTTCAGCATCAGAGCAACACACACGTCACCACAGTACAACAGAGATGAGTGGGGATTGTATATTGTACTGATAAATCTACACATTAAGTTTTGGGTGGCTGTAGTTATCATATGTACACCAATCAGAATATGTTCAAATGTAAG
Source organism: Chrysochloris asiatica (assembly GCF_000296735.1). Classification (NCBI taxonomy): domain Eukaryota; kingdom Metazoa; phylum Chordata; class Mammalia; order Afrosoricida; family Chrysochloridae; genus Chrysochloris; species Chrysochloris asiatica. Next base: position 12,450,148 of record NW_006408533.1, read on the forward strand.
AAAGCTTTTTGGATTTTTCAAGAAGTACAGTTCAAAGCACAGGTGTTATTGGCATGATCTCTGGTGACTGCTAAGTGACATCCTAACTGATAAAGGGAACTCAGGCTCAATTGGTAAAATTTACCTTTGTCACCTGTTGTGTGCCGTCAAGTCAGTTCTGACTCATAGCGACTCTGCATAAGGTTTCCAAGAGCACTGGCCCAAACTGTCAACTGCATTTATTGTGGTTTGTAGTCCAGTGTTTATCCTGCAGCATGGCACCTAGATTATTTAGTAAAATATTATAGCTGGATACCTGAAGTCTGAGCTCCTAATTAATTAGTGGGAAATCATCTCATATTTTAATTCTGAAAGTTTCAGAGAAGGCCAAAGAGGGATCATGACTAAGTGTAATCATTGCCCCTCAAACAGCCATGTAAGATGCCCAATGAGGGTGCACCAAAGATTAGTATTAGTCACAACAGATTAAGTTATGCTGCAATTGCAAAGAACCCCAAATCTCGGTTCACCATAGTCTATTGTGGGATCTGGCTCTTCTGCAGGGCAACTACTCTCCATGTTGTGCCTCAGAATTCCAGGTTGTTTTGATCTCAGCATTTATATGTGCTTCTGCTGACAGTCCTGATCAGAGAAGCCTGCAAAGTCAGTGACATAGGTTAGTTACATTTTCTCCCACTCTATCCATGACTTAACCAGGGTCCTTTTCACAGCTGTTGGTCTGAGATTTTACCAAATGAAAGACTTACCAGTTTTTCAAATATAACACAAAAATTCCTTTCTTTGAGTCATTTTTTATTACTCATAAACGAGTGTACTGTCAGTCCCTTAAAGATAGATTTTCTGAGTATACTCCTTGTGCACCAACATTAGAACCACATGGGATACTTGTTATATTGCATTTTCCAGGGCCTTCAGCAGACATAGTAGCAATAGTTAGGTGCCATCGAGTTAGTACCGATTCATAGCAACCCTATGCACGACAAAATGAAACACTGCCAGGTCCTAGGCCAACCATACAATCATTGCTATGTCTGAGCCCATCATTGCTGCCACTGTGCCAATCAATCTCGTTGGGGTCTTTCTCTTTTTCTCCGACCCTCCACTTTACCAGACATGATATCCTTCTCCAGTGACTAGTACCTTCTGATAATCTATCCAAAGTATGAGAGATGTCCACAGACTGGCCATCCTGGCTTCCAAGGAACTCTATCTGTACTTCTTCCAACACAGATCTGTTTGTTCTTTTGGCAGTCCATGATATTTTCCATATTCTCCTCCAACACCATAACTCAAATGTACATGAGGTTATTGAAAATACCATGGCTTGGGTCAGGCACACCTTAGTACTCAAACTGATATTTTTGCTCTTCAACACTTTAAAGAGGTCTTGTGCAGCCAACGTCATTTGATTTACTGACTGCTGCTTCTGTAAATGTTGGTTGATCCAAGCAGTCTTTGACAACTTCAGTCTTTTTTCTATTTATATGAATGTTGTTTATTGGTCCAGTGGTGAGAATTTTTGTTTTCTTTATATTCAACTCATACCAAAGGCTGTGGCCTTTGATCTTCATCAGCAAGTATTTTAAGTCCTCTTAGCTTTCAGCAAGCAGGTTGTATCATATGCATATCACAGGTTGTTAATGAGTTTTCCTCCAACCCTGATGCCACATTTTGCTTTATATAATCCAGCTTCTCAGATTTACTCAATCTGCATAGACATTGAATAAATATGGTGAAAGAATACAACCCCGGTGCACACATTTCCTAATTTTAAACCAATCAGTGTTCCTGGTTATGTTGGAACAACTGCCTCTTGGTCCGGAATACTCAAACTTCACAGTGTTGTCCATAGCTTGTCATGGACACAATCGAAAGCCTTTGCTTAGTCAATAAAGCACAGGTAAACATCTTTCTGGTATTCTCAGCTTTCAGTCAAGATCCATTGGACATCAGCAATGATATCCTTTGTTCCACGTCCTCTTCTGAATCCAGCTTGAACCACTGAAAATTCTCTTTGTATGGTTGCAGCCATTTCTGTATTACCTTTAGTAAAACTTTACTCACATGGGATATCAAAGATATTGTCCGATGATTTCCACATTCCATTGTGTCACCTCTCTTTGGAATGGGCACAAATACAGATCTCTTCTAATCAGTTGGCCAGGTAGTTGTCTTTCAAATATCCTGGAGTAGATGAGTGAGTGCCTCCAGTGCTACTTCACTTTGTTGAAAGATTTCAGTTTGTAGTCCATCAATTCCTGGTGCCTTGTTCTTTGCCAATGCCTTCAATGCTCCTTGGACTTCTTCCTTCAATATCATTGTCTCTTGATCATATGCTACCTCTTGAAATGGTTGAACATTGACTATTTCTTTTTGGTACAGTGACTCTGTATTCCTTCCATCTTCTTTTGATGCCTTCTGCATCATTCAATAATTTGCCCAGAGAATCCTTCCATACACAAGTTGAGGCTTGAATTTTTTCTTCAGTTCCCTCAGCTTGAGAAATGCTGAGAGAGTTCTTCTTCCCTTTTGGTTTTCTTACTCCAGGTCTTTGCACATTTCGTTATAATATTTGACTTTGTCTTCTCAAGCTGACCTTTGAAACGTTCTGTTCAGCTCTTATACCTCATTTCTCCCATTTGCTTTAGCATCTCTATGCTGCAAATCAAGGGTCAGAGTTTCTTCTGACATCCATTTTTGTCTTTTCCTTTTTTCTTGTCTTCTTAATGACCTTTTGCTTTCTTCCTATATGATGTTCTTGATGTCATCCCATGGTGTGGTGCTGTGGATTAACGTGCTGGACTGCAAAGTCGGTTTGAATCACAAGGTTGAGAGTTGAAGCTCACCAGCTTCTCCTTGGAAACCGTATACAGGGTCGCTATGAGTCAGCACCAACTCAACAGAACAGCTTTGGATTAGAGTACTAGGAAAGATTTCTAGAAGTAGAACTATTGTGTCAAGGAGTAACATGCCATTACCATAGTGCTTTGGGATACATAAATTACAGCACCATCTCTATCTTAATGTGTCAGTTCTACCACATCTTTCTAGCATAGGGGATTATCATTTTAGAAATAATGCTATTTTTGTTGTTAAGTAGAGGGTCAGTGTAAAAAAGGGCGATCCCCAACGAGATGGATTGACACAGTGGCAGCAGTAATAGGCTCAATATAACAATGATTGTGAGGAGACGCAGGACCAGGCAGTGGTTGTCCATAGGGTAGCTACAAGTTGGAACAGACTCAACAGCACCTAACAACAACAGCAAAGTTTATGTGGGGAGCAAAGCTAGAACAAAAAGAGGAACAGTGTGTCTGAATTTGCTCATTATCCTTTCTCTACCAATTGCACAGTGCTGGTGTGGCGCTGTGGAATAATGCGCCAGACTGCAAAGCCGTTTGAACTGCAAGGTCGGTGGTTCAAGCTCAGCAGCTGCTCCTTAGAAACCCTATACAGGGTGACTATGGGTATAGTGACTCAACGGCACTTAACAACAACAATGCATCTATAGGAATGCTGGTGTGCTGTAGGATCAGCACTGAACTGTGAGCCACAAGGTCGGCGGTTCAAACCTACCAGCTGCTCCTTGGAAACCCTGTACAGCATTGCTATGAATCAGCACCAACTCAACGACACTAAACAACAACAACAACAAATGCATCTATAGGCAGTTAGTAAATAGCTGATGAATGGATTAGTGAATAAATTGTAGTCTGATAAACATAGACAAGATGTTTCTTAATGAATAATGTCTTCAAGTCAGATGCATCCCTTTCCTTTAGGGTTATCCTGATTAAATAAGCCAAGCTATTAAACAATCTCTTTCATAGAGAAAGTTCTAAAGCAAAGATTTATTTCTGTGGAATAGCTCTTAGAAACATCATTTTGCATTCATTAAGTAAATATAAGATGTATGTTGCTAAGTTTGTAGAACAACTGCACATTATATATTATGGCTGCTACATATGAGCACTGTGAGATAAGCACTGGACTACTAACTGCAAGGTCAAAGATTCAAACCACCAGCCACTCCTCAGAAACCCTACACAGGGTTATTATGAGTCGGAACCAACTCGATGGCACACAACACATTTAATTATTTGCTAGAGTCAACCTAGGTAGACAAATAAAATTGATTACACAGCATTATAAAATTAGAAAATAAAATCCAAATTATACAATATAGGTATTTGCTAGAGTCAAATTAAGTAGCCAAATAAAACCAGATAAAATGAAGAAAATGCCTAGTCCTTATATTTACGATACTATGTTTTGTTATGCCTCTAAGATTTTGTTTTTTTGCTTTTGATACATTCTTAGTAATGTATATAACTAGATCGTATTCTGTATATATATATTTTTTATATGTTGTTTTTGTTGTAAAGTGCTGTCAAGTTGGTTCCAACTCATAGTGACCCTGTTTAGGATTTGCGAGCAGCTGCTGGTGGATTTGAACAGCCGACATTATGGTTAACAGTCCACTGCTTATCCTATAGTGCCACACCAGGACTCCTTAAACAACTCTTGTTATTATTAAGTGCCGTTGAGACCTCTTTATTATGTTTTATGACAAAGACAAAACAAAGACAAATGATCAGATTCGGGAGACCTTCACCATGAGACTATGCTGTTGTTGTTGAGTGCCGTTGAGTCATTCCCACTCATAGCAACCCTGTATAGGGTTTCCCAGGAGTGGCTGGTGAGTTTGAACTGCTGACCTTTTGGTTGAAACTGACCTTGAGGTCAAGTGCCTATCCTACAGCACCACACCAGGATTTCCCATGAGACTATAATGGTGTCCAAAATGTTCATGGTCATGTTGCTAATTACAAGACAGAAAGTCAAGGATTGTTCCTCAAGAAATCATGACTGATGGCAGCTCAGTTCATCACTGTGGCAGGCAGGACTACAGAAGTGACAAAGGGCCAGAATTGGGATAAACACACTATAGCAAATTAGAAAATCTTACAAGATTGTTTCTGAGGTCCTCCCACTACTTTGACTGGGATATAACTCATGAGTAGATCATAATTTATATGCAGAATTGTACTTTCCTCTGACAGTATTTCAATGGTGTGTTCTCCAGAAATTTTGCCTTGAGACAGCATATTGGTTTCAAAACTACCTGAATTATAGAAACAATAACTTTCTAATAAACAAAATAATTTAACCCAAATACCATGGCATATATAATTCTATTTTATCCAGTTTGGGAAATTATAATTGTCAGTGAAACTGAGGACAAAAGATGTCATTTCACCTGGAAACTGTTGGGCTCAGAGTCAATGACATAGCTACAGAGGACTAGAGTGAAGAGTGAAGCATCCAGCTGATAAGAAGAGAGGGTATATGCACAAAAACACCCACACTGGCAGATAATACCCACTTAACCGGCTTCAATGACTGGATGATCAGAGCTAAATTAGAAGAAGAAAGAAGAGGAAAAAAAGAGTAATCTAATAAAAGTTGATGAACTTGACCTATGCGTATGGATGCAGTAGCTCAAAGAGGGAACAAATCTTTACAGTGAGGATCATTCCCACCCCCTCCATACATAGAGTAGACAGGGATGGGCAACTTGGACATTGGCTACCCAAAATGGGGTGGGGGGGAGGCTACAAAGGCAAAAAGTGACTGGCTTAAAAGCTTTCAAGAGGGAGCCGAGATCCAGAGGGAGGGTGCAGAGGAAGGTAGAATCTCCACTGAGTAGTATACAATCTGTTGGGGGGCTGATGAAAGGAGATGCAGATAGGTCTCTTGTGATACAATAGTGAATAATTGTTATCAGGACTGATTGTGAGGGTTGGGAACATAAAGATACACATTATGTAGAAAAAGGAGGGGAATGATTGACTTTGCAGACTAGGAGTGGAGGTCCCTGGGATCATCAAGGAAGAAGAGGGGAGCGTGGGATCCTACCCAGAGAAGCAGTGATGCCAGAGATGGAAGCAGAGAGGATGGAGTGGCTGGGGACTTTAGACCCAAAGAGGGAGAGGGGTTGTGTGTTGACGACCAAGGAGCAGGCTTGCAGGGTATACCCTTTGGTTGGTTGATGATGCATGGAGGGGATTGTAACCATGACAATGAAACTATATAAGATAGGGTGAATGTAAAGCTAATGTTCTCCTATGTAAACGATCACATTAATTCACAATAAAACATTAAAAAAAAAAAAAAGATGTCATTTCACTGACAAAACCCTTGAGGTTTCAAAAATAAAGTATTTAAATATAGACACTGAACAACTTTCCTCCCTGCTGCTATTTTTTCACCTGCTGGCCTCTCTCTAGAGCTTTGAAGTTTAAAACACAAATTTTCTTTCTCCACCTACTTGCAGTAAAGTTGTCCTTAAATATTTATTGGATTGAGCTGCCAGTCTGGGTTATATCACCTAACTATTGGTGCTGCACTGTAGGGTAATCACTGGACTGCTAACCACAAGGTCGGCTGTTCAATCCCAACAACCACTCTCAGAAACCCTATGCAGGGTTGCTATGAGTTGGAAGGGACTTGAAGGCACACAACAACTATAGGATATTTGATGGAATTCTTGGATTGTGACAATGTTCTTTGTTTATTTGGTTTTCAACCCTTTATTGTGAATTGAATGAAGGCTTACAGAGCAGACCATCAGTTTTACATTCTACAGATTACCTACTTTGCTTCATTAAGATGATTGCAATCCCTCCATGTACCATCAGCTAACAGTATTTACCTCTATTTCCTTTACCTCTTGCACCTTTACCCTGTGTCTCCTGCTACCTTCATCTTTCCTCTGTCCATGTCCCTCTTGTTATGTATTATCTGCCCTGTCAACCATGTCAGCATCTACTCTCTAGCCCAGGAATAATTTTCCCTCCCTCTTACTCCCAGTCGCCAACATAGAATATTTCTTTTATCAATAAAAAACTTGTTTTGTGTGTGAGTGAAGGTTTACAGAACAGATTATCATTAGTACCACATTCAACTAATTATACACTTTGTGTTATTTCAGTGATTACTTACAGTCCACTCCCTGTACCATCAGTTAAGAATATTTACCTCTATTCACTTTTTTTTTAAATGTCCTCCACCCCCACCAGCCCTTTCGCCATCGTAGAATGTTTCATTTTACAAGAAAAACTTTCCTTAACTTTTACAACAGTGGTCTTATGCAATATTTGTCTTTTTGTGATTGACTAACTTTATTCAGCATAATGTCCTCAAGGTTCAACCATGTTGTGGTATTTCGCAAATTCATTATTATTCTTCAGCATTGCGTGCGTTGTATTTCATTGTATGTACCAGTTTGTTTAACCATTCTTTGGTTGATGGGCATTTAAGCTGTCTCTATCTTTTTTAAAAGACAAAAAAAACACAACTTTTTATTGTGAATTGAGTGAAGCTTTACAGAGCAAATCATCAGTTCTACATTCAACAAATCATATATTTTGCTTCGTTACAATGACTACAATCCCCTCCATGCTTAACAGTATTTACCTCCATTTCCCTCAACTCTTACACTCTTCTCTGTGGCTCCTTCTTCTTTCCTCCGCCCACCTCCTTCTTGTATATTACCTGCCCCAACACCCATGTTAACAGATGTCTACTCTGTAGCCCATGAATAATTCCCTTCTACCCACCCCACCTCCATAACCATCATAGAATGTTCCACTTCAAAAGAAAATTCTTGCATAGAGATCATAATCATTGCCATGAAATGATTAATGTTGCCCCATGTAAACTGATGTTTCCCCATGTAAACTATCACTCAATTCACAATAAAAACTTTTTCAAAAAACTTTTCTTAATTTTTTACAGTAGTGGTCTCATAAATATTTGTCCTTTTGTGATTGACTAATTTCACTCAGCATAATGTCCTCCAGGTTCATCAGTGTTACAAGGGTTCTTGTTTTGGATGATTTCTTTCTTTCTTTTTTATGCTATCTTTTATTATTATTATTATTAAATAAATGTTTTATTGTGAATTGTGTGATAGTCTACAAGGGAGAACATTAGTCTTACATCCATTCTATCATACATAGTTTCATTGGCATAGTTACCATCCCGTCCATGCCACCTCACCCAACCAAAGGGTGTGTGCCCTGCAAGCCTGCCCCCCGCCCCCCCATACACACACAGTCCTCATACGCTGACTATCTTAAGTTCAAATAATTTGAGCATTTGGAGGCCACCTTGAGGAAAGATTTTGTCTGAGGCTAAAGTCAACCCATGGAAAGCAGAGTCATGAGAAAATGAGCCTCAAATTTCAAATGTGTTAATTCAGCTTTACCACTAAATTTATGTGAGCTAGAAAATTCTATTAGTTACTTAAGCCGTTATGATTGGATTTCTATCACTTGCAACTAAAAGAATACTCATTAGTATAATATTCCTGCATCTTTAAAAACATCTCTTCCTTTACCTAGTTGAAGTTGTTGTTAAGTACTGTCAAGTTTTTCTACTCCGAGTGACCCTGCAGGAAGGGTTTCTGAAGCTTGTAAATCTTTGCAGGAGCTGAAAGTCTCATCTTTCTCCCATGGAGCAGCTGGTGGGCTCGAACAGCTGACCTGTGGTTAGTAGTCCAGTGTTTATCCTACAGAGCCACAGTTGAACTGGGGTTCTATAATTTACAACCTCAGAGTCCTAAATGACATAGAAATCAGTACCAGCAACAGGATTGCTAGTTCAGATCAGAGAAGATGTAGAAATAGTTGACTTGTAGCTAGATTTGAAAGACGGATAGTAAAGATTTCTACCTTACTGAGTGAAAATTTTAAGTTTTGTATGTAGATGTAATGCAATTGACTCAGCTTTTGCTTTAGTCCTTTGAGACCCAAGGCATGTGACAATGGAAGTGATGCTTGAACGGATTTAGCAGCAAACTAAAGCCCTGATGGTGTGGTGGTCAAGTTAGGCTGCTAACATCAAGATTAGTAGTTGGAATCCACCAGCCACTAGACTGGAGACAGATGTGGCAGTCTGCTTTCAATACAATCACAGACTTGGAAATTCTGTGTGACAGTTCTACTCTGTCCTACTTGGTCTGCAGTAACAAAATCCCTGTGGGTTAGTTTGCCAATTATGAATCTATTCTCAGCTCCAAATTCACTCCCTTTTCTCCTGTTATGTGAACATGGATCAGTACCCTTTAAATGTTTTGGGTTTTTTTTTTTTTTTTCTTTGCCAATTGGTGCACAGTAATACTTATTGTCAATAGAGGGCAACTGGAGAGAAATTGTAAGCACATTATATTGTTTCTGGGTTCTGCTGTGCTCTCCCTTGCTTAGTAGGGTCTAGTCGCACAAGGTAAGCACAGTGCCCAGCAGTGAATATGGCTTCTCTAGCGCCCTGCTTCTGCAGTGGACAGTGGACAGCAGCACCCAGTACATCCTGGTGGTTTAGTAGCAGAACGCCTCCCATGAGACCTCTCTCAGTGAACAACTTCCCTGGTAACCTAGAGGGCGGATTTCTGGCAAGTTACCAATGGCTTAATTAGAAAACCAAGGGTGGATTTCCCCAAGTTTAGCAACTTCTCTGCCAACCAGTGAGCCACAGTAGGCCCTCTCCAACTAGGTCTAGATCTCAATCTGCAGTGAGAGGTAGAGGGTGGGCAGTAGAAGGAACCTCTTCCTCAAGTTCTCTATCTCAACCCTATAATCAAGCATTTTCTTTACTTCTTATAGTTAATAATTCTTTACATTAAACTTCCTCTGTTCAAATCATTGTGTGTTGTCTCTCTTAATTGGACCCAGACAGATATTGTTGTTGTTGTTAAGTGCCGTCGAGTTGGTTTCGACCCATAGCGAACCTGAATAGGGTTTCCGAGACAGATATAGTCAGCTTGTTTAATTTTTCCTGAGTACCTTCAGTAAGATGCAACAAGAAATTTATATGTTCCCATCGAGATTTTGTTGAATATGAGTAAAAAAAAAGAGTTGGGAAGTGAGAAAGTGGAGGTCCAGATCCAGAATGTAATTATTAGATGAAAGTCTAGCTCTCTGGTTCGCTTCCCTTTGTGATTGAAATACTGACTTGTGTGTGTGTGAAATCTTGGCAACTGGAATAGGGAGAAATGAATGGCGGATTTAGGAGATCCTGACCCCCTGAGCCACACCAAAGCACCTCACACTGGTTCACCTCCTGACAAGCAGGATGGCATTGCCATTGCAAAGTACAATGGACTAGAATTTCGTGTAGGGGACTGGAGTATATTTTAGAGCAAACTAGAGAAAAACGGCTTTCTGCCAGTTCAGCCAGCTTTCTGAGGCCACCCCATCCTGAGGGAAAGTGTGTCACACAGAAGGCATTTGGTATGTGTTGTCTCGGTCAGAAAATGCTACTCACATACAGAAAATCTATGGATGTAGCTCAGCCTTGACTCTTCAGTTTAGCAGTACCGAGCAGTCCAAGTTTTTTGGTGTTGATTTTTAGGAAGTGCTCTTAAAATTATATTGATAGGTGACTAAGGTTTTATTAAAATCGCAGCACCAGCAAAACCCTAACCTGTAAAACAGGCCAATCATGCAAAACAAAAACCCAATGGAATAGAACATCCTAGATCTTAGAGAGTCTCAAGCTATTTCAAGAACCCCCCACCCCCACCCCCAAGATCCACAATGCCTTCAACGGAGTCCTGGAGTGGTGCTGTGGGCTAATGCATCAGATTGCAAAGTTGTTTTAACTGCAAGGTCGGTGGTTCAAGCTCACCAGCTGCTCCTTGGAAACCCTATACAGGGTCGCTATGGGTAAGAATCGGCTCATTGGCACTTAATAACAACAACATGCCTTCAACAAAAACAGTGAATTGTAAATAAAGTGTACCCCTCCCCCTTTCCAAACTGCATAGTTAGTCTACTCTTTCTTTTGAGTATTCCTTTGGTATTCCCAGCAGGCAGTATCAGCAAAGCCAGCATAGTTGAGGATAGAACTCTTGCCACTACTAATGAACCAACTGATGTCCATGAGACTCTGTGATTGGCTGCTTTACTTCATTAACTGTCCAGTAGAAGGCACAGGTAGAGCTGGTCTGCGATTTCTTCTCTTTCTCCATTTTAACCTGGAAATGTTCATTGTAGTTGTATTTGTTCTCCATGTGGTACATAAAGGTGTTCTAGTGGTACAATGGATTAAGCATTGGTCTGCTAAAAGTTCAGTGGTTCGAACCCATGAGTCCCCTCATAGGAGAAAGATGAGGCTAGGCATAAGTGAGCTGAAATAGACTGGTACTGTTCATTTTGAATCAGACAATCATAGGGTTTACTATGCCAGGAACAACCAATTCAAGAGGAATGGTATCATACTCATTGAAAAAACACACTTCAAGATCTATCTTGAAGTACAATGCTTTCTGTGATAGGATAATATCCATACAAGAAAGACCAGTCATTACTATTATTCAAATTTACCACTATAGTAACCACTATAGTCAGTGGTGATGAAATTGAAGAATTCTATCAATTTCTTCAGTGTGCAATTGATCAAACATGTAATCAAGATGCGCTGGTAATTATTGATGATTGGAAAGCAAAGGTTAGAAACAAAGACAAAGGACTGGTAGATACAAAATATGGCCTTGGTTATAGAAATGATGCTGGAGATGACATGACAGAATTTTGAAAGACCAATGATTTATTCATTGCAAATATCTTTTTTAAAGCAACATGAAAGACAATTACACTCATGGACCTCACCAGATGGAATCAAATTGACTACATCTGCGGGAAAAGACGATAGAAAAGCTCCATATCATCATTCAAAACAAAGCCAGGGGCTGACTATGGAACAGACCACTAATTGTTCATATGCAAGTTCAGGTTGAAGCTGAAGAAAATTAAAACAACTCCATAAGAGTTAATATATAACCTTGAACATATCCCACCTGAATTTAGAGACCATCTCAAGAACAGATTCGATGCAGTAGACACTAGTCACCAAAGAGCAGAAGAGTTGTGGGATGACATCAAGAACATCATACAGGAAGAAACCAAAAGATCATTAAAAAGAAAAGACCAAAATGAATGTTAGACAAAGACTCTGAAACTTGCTCTTCAAGATAGAATTTAAGTGAATGGCAGAAATAAAGGAAAAGAGGTGAACAGAAAGTTTCAAAGGACAGCTCAAGAAGACAAAGTAAAATATTATAATGAAATGTGCAAACACCTGGAGTTAGAAAACCCAAAGGAAAGAATATGCTCAGGAGTTTTCAAACTGAAAGAACTCAAGAAAATATTCAAATCTCTACTTGCAATACTGAAAAATTCTTTGGCCACAATATTGAATAATGCAGAAAGCATCAAAAGAAGATGGAAAGAATACAGAGTCACTGCACCAAAAAGAAATGGACTATGTTCAACCATTTCAAGAGGTAGAATATGATCAAGAACAGATGGTACTGAAGGAAGAAGTCAAAGTTGCACTGAAGGCATTAGTTAAAAACAAACAAACAAACAAAAACAACATGGCTCCAGGACTGATGGAATGTAAATTGAAATCTTTCAACAAATTGATGCAGCACTAGACGCACTTACTCATAAATGCCTAGAAATTTGGAAGAACAGCTACTTGGCCAGTCTATTGAAAGAGGTTCATATTTGTGCTCATTCCAATTGTGAAGAATGGGTATTCCATAATACTTAATTGTATTTATGAGGAGCCTGTACATAGACCAAGAGGCAGTCATTTTATCAGAGCAAGGGGATACTGAATGTGTTAAATCAGGAAATATGTGTGCCACGCTTGTATGCTTGTTATCTTTTCACCATACTTATTCAACGTGTATACTCAATAGATAATCAGAGAAACTGAATTATATGAAGAACGTGGCATCAGGATTGGAGGAAAACTCATTAACAACCTGTGATATGCAGCTGATACAACCTTGCGTCCTGAAATCAAAGAAGCCTTAAAATATTTACTTATGAAGATCAAAGACCACAGCCTTTGGTATGGATTGAACCTCAATATTAAAAAAAAAAAAAATCCTCACCACTGGACCAATAAATAATATCATGGTAAATGGATTAAAGATTAAAGTTGTAAAAAACTGCATTTTGCTTGGATCCACCATCATCACTCATGGAAGCAGCAAGTCAAGAAATCAAACTTAAAAAAAAAAAAACATTAAAAAAAAAAGAAAGAAAAAGAAATCAAACGTATTGCATCAGGCAAATCTCCTGCACAAGACCCTCTTTAAACTATTTAAGAGCAGAGATGTCAGTTTGAGGACTAAGGTATATATACCTGACCCAATCCACGGTACGTTCAGTAGCCTCATATGCATGTGAAAGTTAGACAATGAATAAGGAATAGAATAACATGCATTTGAGTTATGATGTTGGAGAATGATATTAAAAGTACCACAGACTGCCGGAAGAACAAACAAATCTGTGTTAGACGAAGTACAACCAGAATGCCCCTGAGAATCCAGGATGGCAAGACTTTTCTCATACTTTGAACATGTTATCAGGAGAGACCAGTCTTCATATCTGGTAAAGTGAAGCATCTGTAAAAAAGTGGAAAACCCCCAATGAGATGGGTTGTCACACTGGCAGCAGCAATGGGCCAGAAAGTAGCAACAATTGTGAACTTGGTACAGGACCAGGCAGTGTTTTGTTCTGTTGTGCACAGGGTTGCTATGAGTGGAAATGCATTATTGAAAAGATAACATCTAGAATCCAATAGCCATTTTATAAGTGAACTTTAAAAGCACCTGGACAACTGAGATTAGTTGATCCCTTCTCATCATACACTCTTCCCCTCCTAGAAAATCAGAAGCTAAAATGAGTTTTTTGCCACGTGTCTACTGTTTTTGCTGTTAAAGAGAAAAAAGGAAGAACAAAAATACAGGATGCTGTGGTATGACAGTGGGCATTTGCTAGTCAACAACGAATGTCCTGAAGTTATTTTAAGAGTTATTGTTATGGTATACATCAAGACTCATTTCCTATATTGTTGTTGTTAAGTGCCATCGAGTCCATTCCCACCCTGTATAGGGTTTTTGAGGAGTGGCTGCTAAGCTTGAACTGCGGACCTAGAGGATCAAACTGACTTTGCAGTCTAGAGCGTATTAACCTGCATCACCACACCAGGACTCCCTTTCCTATATAATTCCAACCATTCCACTTCCTAGCTTCATTATACTTGGTCACTGTTGATGTACAATTAGTAGTCCTGGTGTGATGCTGCAGGATAAGCACCGGACTTCTAATCAGAAGGTAGCTCAAACCCATCAGCCACTCCTCAGAAACCCTGTCACTGTGAGTCAGAACCAACTCCACGGCACTTAACAATGCACAATTTAGTACTTTAGTATGTTGTTTTTGTTGTTAAGTACCGTGGAGTCGGTTCCGACTCATAGTGACCCTGTACAGGGTTTCTGAGGCTGTAAATCTTTACAGGAGCAGAAAGCCTCATCTTTCTCCCGCGGAACGGCTGGTAGTTTCGAACTGCTGACCTTGAGGTTAGCAGCCCAATTCGTAACCACTACGCTACCAGAGCTCTTTAGTATTATACATCACTAAATTTTGTTCTATTTAATAACCGAAAGTGTAAGCTAGTTGATAGCCAAGTTCATGATACCACATGACATTTAATATGTTTAATATGTTCTAAGTACATTGTAGACAATAAACAGTAGAACCAAATTGACTAGGACCTCATACAACATCTCTGATTCATTTAAGACCAAAATAAAGCATTTTAACAAACAGGATGGCAATGAAACCTTTTATCCTTGAAGTCAACTGAGGATGTTCCAGACTTTCCTTAGCTTTTTCCATGTCGTTGCGATTTCATGTTATAGATTAGTTGTGGAATTAAGGACAAGCGGATGGACAGCAATTTTTTTTTTCCATTTTAAATTAAAACATTTATAATAGTAACTGGTGAAATGACTAGATCCTTCTCATTTTTTTCTTCTAAACTATCAGAAAACAACAAAAAGTGTTTAGGTAGAAAACATCTACAACTGTGACTCCTCGGTATATGTAAGCATCGGGCACGTTGTGTTAAATGTGAAAGGTGAAATTCTTATTTTTAATTTTCTTCACTCCAAAAGGATTAAAATTCATAGTTGATAACATTTTATCACAATCAAAACATTGACAAGGCCAAAATTGTAAGTGACAAAATCTTTTAACATCACTTTTTTTTTTTTAGTTCCTTAAAAATCCAATGTATGTGATGAATAAGCAAAGGAGTGGGCCTCAGCTAGGAGGGGAAACGAGATGCAAGTATGAATGTGTTCAGCTGCTTATGTCACAACCTGCTGAAGGCGCCACGCGCTGGTTGCTATGGAAGCAGTCCTTCCCGGCCTTTCCCATCCCTCCTGCCTCTGGCCCGCGGTTCTAGCGCTCGGTGACCCTTCAGGCAGGCTGCAGGCAGCGCAGTGCCATGGGAGATCTGCTGGTGGGGGGCGGCGGAATCCCGGTGCACCATGAGCCTCGGATACGGTCCCTTTCAGGGCCGATGAGCACTGAGCAAGCGGCCCTCCCAGCCCGCATTTTTGTCCGGGCTTCAGCTGCAGGGGAAACAGCGGCTGTTCAATAAGTCTGATGCCGTTGCAGGGCCCTCTCTACCAACAAACGACCGGCACGGACAAACCTCACTTCCAGTGCCGCTGAGCGGCTCAAGTGAGCGTGTTAACCAGTCGAGAGACAGAGAGCGTTAAGGCCGGCTAGAAACGGCGAGTCAGGAGGAAGAGGAGGAGCATCGTAAAGGGTGGGCCGTGGCGAGGAAGGAAATAGGCTAGCGGCTCAGGGAAAAAGGGGGCGTGGAGGGGGTGTCCAGACGGGCGGAAAGCGGAGCCGTAGCCCGGCTGTGGAGGCAGATACTGACCGACGAGGTCTCTGGTTGGAGGCCACGGCTTCCGGGAGGGGTGAGAGTCCCCTGGCTTTCCTGGAGGGACCCTAAGCGTGTTCCCGACCAGAGTGGAAACGAAAGTGAAGGCAACCGCTCGTTTTTTTCAAAGGCTCCTCGCCAAGCCCCGCTTCTTGCCCGCCCCTGTGGTGGCCCTCAGACATCACCGCCTCAGCAGGCGGGGCCGCGTCACGGCGTTCGGGCCCCGCCCCCTCCTGGCGCGAGCCGCTTCCTGACGTGTAGTCCCCGCCCCCTCCGGGTTAGCGCAGGGAGTCGGGCCCCCGGCCGCCACAGTCACCTCGGCCGCAGCCGCCATCGGCCTGATCCCCGCCCCCAGCCATGGCCGAGGACCTCTCTGCGGCCACGTCCTACACCGAAGACGATTTCTACTGCCCCGTCTGTCAAGAGGTGCTCAAAACGCCTGTACGGACCGCGGCCTGTCAGCACGTGTGAGTAGACGTTCAGGTCTCGGCGCGAAGCCGGGTGGTCGTTGAGGCCCCTCATTCGGCCCACGACTTTAGGTCGCGGCCTGGCGGCAGCCGAACACCTCACGACCTCCTCGAGCGCCGTTCTGCCCGCAGTGCCCGCTCCAGCCCGTCAGAGCCGCTGTCCGGCCTCCCGCCCACCTTCCTCCCAGCTCCAGGCCGGCTCCTGCGCCGGCCCCTCACCAAGTCATCGAGTTCTGTGGGCCAGGATTCCCGGGTTTTCGCGCTCCCAATGGTAGCCAGGCTCCCCAGGCTGTGGTTTGCAGGCCCGGAAGGCCTTCCTCCTCCGCGCCCGCCCCGGAGGCTTCGCAGGGAATGTGGATCCTTTTTGTTTCCTAGCAACCTGAGTGAAGCCTGGGGTATCGAATGTCAAACAGACCCGCGGGGCCCGTACGGCCGGCTCGGCCCGCTCCGGGACCTGCCTGGTTTTAAAGTTTTGCCTTTCAGAACCTTGGGACATAACTTTCTACAGCCCAGTTTCCTTCTGCCCCTTACCTTCCTGCGCTGTTTCACAGACCACCCTGTGGATTCCTATAGAGATTCTCGATAGTCTCTGCATAGTCGAATTGGTAGAGATATTCAGGGGCTGGCTGTGTGTCTGGACGGGAACGTGATGCCCATGGTGGTTGTTGTTGGTGAGCCTTGGATTAGGTTCCGACCCACAGCGACCCTGTACAGGGTTTCTGAGGCTGTAAATCTTTACGGGAGCAGAAAGCCTCATCTTTTGCCCGCGGAATGGCTGGTAGTTTCGAACTGCTGACCCTGAGGTTAGCAGCCCAATTCGCTCTGATAGCGTAGTGGTTACGAATCGGGCTGCGAACCTCAAGGTCAGCAGTTCGAAACTACCAGCCATTCATCGGGAGAAAGATGAGGCTTTCTACTCCCGTAAAGATTTACAGCCTTGGAAACCCTGTACAGGGTCGCTATGGGTTGGAATCGACTCGACGGCACTTAACAACAACAACTCTACCAGAGTTCCCTTTATGTTCGTCGTGGTGGTGGTCGTGGTGGTAATGTGCCGTGGAGTCGGTTCCGACTCATAGTAGTGACCCTGTACGGGGTTTCCGAGGCTGTAAATCTTTACGGGAGCAGAACGCCTCATCTTTCTCCCGCGGAATGGCTGGTAGTTTCAAGCTGCTGACCGAGAGGTTCGCAGCCCGATTCGTAACCACTGTGCTACCAGATGATGCTGGTAGAGTAGGTCTTTTCGGATCAGAATCATTTCAATGAAAACTGTTTGGTTTTTCTCCTTTTGTATGCTAGAACAGATGGGGTTTTAGGGTACTGAGATGACAGTTTCCCTTTGTTTTATCCTTTGAGCATATGACTTGGTTCCTACAAGAATGGACATAAGGAAGGAAGACTTGGGTTAAAAGGAATGGACTGAAAATGAGGTCCTCCCTTTAGGGGTGAGGGAGGACACACAGGCGAGATGGCACACGGTTGGTGTTCGAACTCGCATATTTATAGGAAGAACATAGACGAGTTTATAGACTGCTAAAGAGTTCTGATGAGGTGCTGGAGGGTAAGCGCTGGACTGCTAATCTCAAGGTATGTAGTTCAAACCCACCACCTGCACCTCTGGAACCCTATACAAGGTCACTGTGAGTCAGAACGGACTTAAGTGTCATTAGGGTTGAAAGGACCCCTTCTGTATGTAGCACCGCTGGCAAATGTAACTCAGGGATGAGCACGGTCCCCAGAGAACTTTTTTAGCAAACAGTTCCCAGGCTCCATTCCAAACTTAAAGGAATTTCTCACAGGTGGGGCTTGGATATCTCTCTTACCCTTAACTCACCTTTGCAAATACCTGAGAAGAACTGAAGAAGTTTCTAAATATGTTAATTTCTTCCTTTTTTTTTTTTTTTTTTTCGGGCAGAGGTGGAGTCTTCCATTTTGTTAGGAAGAAGTTAAATTCTGGGTTTTTACTCAGAAATGCCATTATGGCTGTTTATTTCTTGATTCCTACTCTTCTCACTTAAGTCCACATAGTACATGGCTTTTCATAAAGATATCATTCCAGTTATGTTTTTGCTGTTTAAGGGAGATGAATGACAGTCTAGCAGTGGAATTTTTTTGGTGCAGTAAGTGGAGATTCTTAGGAAAATATTTTGAGATGTATATTAATTTGACTTCAAACTAGTAGTATTCATTGCCATAATTAGATGTTATTCCTGTATCAGAAATATATATATATTAGTGCTTGTGCTGGCCAGTGGGTGGGAAGGTAAGGAAGACAGATGAGGGCAAGTTTTCATAACAGACTTTACTGTGTATCTCTAGTAGGTCTTTTTTGGGCATAACCATTTCAATTACTGTTTGGTTCATTGACCTCATAGATGTCATTGTGATCTATGTTGTTGTTGTTGTTGTTATGTGCCTTAGAGTCGGTTCCGACTCATAGCGACCCTGTACAGGGTTTCCGAGGCTGTAAATCTTTACGGGAGCAGAAAGCCTCTTCTTTCTCCCGCGGAACAGCTGGTAGTTTCGAACTGCTGACCTTGCGGCCCGCAGCCCAGTTCGTAACCACTAAGCTACCAGAGCTCCTTATAACCTCCCTCAAAATCCTATGCAATTTGCTCTAGCCTGTTTCTCTTTATGGGTCGATACTGACTCGATGGCACCTAACAACAACAACTTCTCTTCATGGGATATTTTAAATCAAGGACTATAATATGGCTTGGAGTCCTGCTGTGGTGCTGAGAGTTAAGGTGCTGGACTGCAAAGTCGGATTGAACTACAGGTTGGTGGTTCAAGCTCACCAGCTGCTCCTTGGAAACCTTGTACAGGGTCACTGTTGGTTGGAGCCAATTCGGTGGCATTTAATAGCAACATAATAAGGCTTGACTTCAAAGCTGTGGAAAAAAGAATGGAACTGATTTTCTAAATTCAGGACTCCCAATTCAGTCCATTCAGCTGAGATGGGACCAGCCTGGATATGCAGATTAAATATAGAGTAGATCTTGTTGATAGGGATAGACAAGTTTTCTTTTACTGTGCAGCCTTTTGACACATACACACACAGAGCCATGTAAGATTCTGGCTACACAATGAAAGAAAGCAAGAGGGGGCAAGACTTTTTTTTTATTTTGAAGCGGTGATAAGGGTGGAACTGGGTCTTTATTGACTGGAAGGAGTTTGTTTAATGGTAGAAATGGAGAAAATTCTTTTATAAACATTCTAATTTTCTGTGTCATGTGCTCTTGCCTATTTTCAAAGGACAGACTTGAACTTTTAATCAAATATGTATTTGGTTACAGAATGTGTTTATGAATCAAGATACTGGAGTCCTGGTGTGGCGCTATGTGTTAATATGCTAGACTGCAAAGTTGGTTTGAACCGCATGGTCGATGGTTCAAGCTCACCAGCCACTCCTCAGAAACCCTATACGGGGTTGCTATGGGTCAGAACTGACTCAACAATACTTAACAACAAGAAGTGAGGAATGAAATGATAAAGGCTTTAGACCTGGAAAATGAAGACAATTTCAGTGACAAGAAAGGGTTTGCCCATAAATTGTTCTGGTTCAAAGGAGCAAGTTTTCATTATCATTGGAGTAACTTTACCAAACTGTGAGTTTTCTTATAATCCCCAATCATTTTTTTCAGACAACAGTCATTAATTGCTTTTTATATGCCAGCTACAGAGACTTCTGGAGTGGTGGTGTGGGTCAGCGCTGTACTGTGAACCACAAGGTTAGCAGTTCAAACCCATCAGCTGCTCCTCAGAAACCCTATACAGGGTCGCTATAAGTCACATCCAACTCAACGGCACTTAACAACAACAGGGAAAATAAAGTGCTCTTTCTCTAGAGTGTTGTGGCTTAATGGAAAAGACCTATAAATTAGTATGATTTATGTAAAAAAGAGTCTCTTAGAACATTTTATGTGAGCGTGAGAGCGAGTATATAAATCAGTTTATGAGTACAGAGAAGATTTCCTGAATTAAGTAATATTTTATCGAGGTGTGTTGATACTGTAGATGATGACTGTAGTGTCTGTGGAGGTAAGTAGGGGTTAAAGAGACTGCCTTTGTGTGTGTGCCATAAAATTTGACTGGAGCCAAAGGATATAGCTTAGGGCTATTGGCAAGAACTTAAAGTCTAAGTCCAACTTGAACTTTTTTCTTGAAAACCATAGAAACCTGTTAAATAAGTTCTGGCAGGGGAGCAGCATGATCACGTTTCAGTTTTGAAAGTTTATTTTAGTAGTAGGATCCAACTTGATAGTGGTGAAGAGGTCATTTATTACTCTTATTAGTGAGGGAAATGATTAGAACCTCAACTAAGATAATGATAGTGGGAATGGAGAGAGACAATTCCTGACAGTTTAAGGAGATCTACTGTAAGATTGGATGATTTAATGATATATCCAATAGTTAAGTGTATTTGCATAATGTGGAATATGAGGGTGCTTCAAAAAGTTTGTGGAAAAGCGGAATTAAAGATAATGGAATTTTTCCACGAACTTTTTGAAGCCCTCCTCATACATGAGAAACATTTAGGTTGAAACTAAAGCTGTGGGCATGGATGTAAACACTGAGGGAGGTACTTAGAGGGCCCAAAGAACAAATTCCCAGGGAATATGTATTTAAATGGAATCTTGGTATAGTGCTGCAGGATAATGCAGTAGACTCAAGGTCCGTTTAAACCGCAGGGTCAGCAGTTCTAACTCACCAGAAACTCCCCGGAAACCCTATAAAAGGTCTCTTTATTAGTTGGAGCCACTCAATGGCACATAAATAACAAGAATGTATTTAAATATTGAGTGCTGATAATGCTTCCTGAGAAGTAATGGATGAAAAGAAAAAAACAGAGCATCACATTGGGAACTGTCAGAATAAAGAATATTAAGGAAACAGGTCAACAGTGTTAGATGTTTTAGTGTGGTCAGATGAATACAGTCCTTCTGTATCTGATAGGCTCGGAAGACTGGGTTCGGGTTGCTTGTGTATACCAAGAGATTTGTGCATACCAAATTCCACTGATGTTCAAGCCCCTTATATAAAATGATGTGCATATAATCTACATATATCCTCCCTGCATACTTTAAATCATGTCTTCTTGTTGTTGAGTGCCGGGGTCGATTGTGACCTATAGCTATTGTGTATAGGGTTTCCAAGGAGCAGCTGGTGAGCTTGAACCACCAGTTTTGCAATTCAAGTGACTTTGCAGTCTAATGCATTATCTCATAGCTCCACACCAGGACTCCAGATTACTTAAAATACCAAATTGAATGTAAATGCTATATAAAGAGCGCTTTACTGCCACTGCTTAGTCTTTGAGAGCTTGCTTTGACCAGTTAATGGCCATTTTACCTTCACAATATATTCTGTCACTGTTGGTGACAGATGTTAAACCTACAGATACAGAGGGCTGACTGTATTTTGAAAAAATTTATTAAGACCATTTATCTACTTTTTCTGGTCTTAGGGTTTAGGTGGCTAATGTTCATGTGTTCCCTTTGTCCTTTGGCCTAATTGCAAAGACCTTTTCTTAAGAGACCTTTTCTGAGATCTAAATGATGAGTAGATACTAATTTATAGAGGCATGTATTTGTACATATAGAATTGTTGTTGTTATGTGCCGTGGAGTTCTTCCGACTCAGCGATCCTGTACAGGGTTTCCGAGGCTGTAAATCTTTACAGGAGCAGAAAGCCTCATCTTTCTCCCGCGGAACATCTTTCTCCCGACTCCACGGCACTTAACAACAACAACAACAAATTACTTATAGGAGGTTGTATCTAGTTTGCTAAGATTTAATTTATACCATTATGCCATTATACCTGATACAGGACTTGTGCATGTTGTTTTAGTTCTCTAGTGCTGCTTTGTAACAGACATGCTATAATAGATGACTAGCTGCAGAAATTTATTCCCTCATAGTTTAGGAAGCTTAGAAGTCTGAATTTCTTAGAGTCCCAGCTCTAAGAGAAGACCTTTTCTCATTGTTTCTGGGGGGATATCTTTGTCATCAGTCTTCTTGGTCTATAAATTTATTAGTGCAAGGGACCCCAGGTCCAAAGGGTGAGCCCCACTCCCACCTCTTCTTTCTAGGTGATAGGAGGAGTCCCTGATCTCTGCTAACTTCTCCCTCCCCTTTTATATATTTTAGAATTAAAGGTGGTCTCTCTTCTAACTAATTGGCCGATCACGTCATGGAGGTGTTTGCATCATTATGTTGTTGTTAAGTACCGAGGAGTCGGTTCCCACTCATAGTGACCCTGCATAGGGTTACCGAGGATGTAAATCTTTACTAGAGCAGAATGCCTCATCTTTCTCCCGTGGAACCACTGGTAGTTTTTGAACTGCTGACCTTCAGGTTAGCAGCCCTATTCATAACCACTATGCTACCAGAGCTCATTATATAACAGGCAAATTATCATTCTATAACTGCGAACTCATTGCGAATCATGACCCAGTCAAGTTGGCACATGTTTTTAGGAGGATACAATTCAATCCATGGCATTCTGTCCTTTGGCCTTCCCAACTTCAAGTCCAAATTCCATTCTTGTGCAAAATTCCTCTTCACCTGTGAATCGAGAGTAAAAGTTATTTGCTTTCAGAGTTCAATGGTAGGTATTTCTATTACGAATGGGAGAAATTGGAGAAAAAGAAGGGTTAACAGGCGCTAAGCAAGCTAAAAACTCAGTAGAACAATTTACTTTAGCTCTCAGTGCTTGAAAATCATCCTGTTTGTTGAAACCATCCAGGCAATGGCCCTTTCCTCTAGATACTGGATGTTGGCCATGCTCTTTCTGAACCCTGAGTTTCAGCTCTTGCCTCCAGGCCCTCAGCTTTGAGTAATTCAACTCCCTCAGCCCTGGGAGACCCCATTATTCTGCCTCACTGGCATGGTGGCCCCATCCCTTCAGTTTTGGGCAGCAGATCTGACCTTCCTGGCACTCATGAACGGCACTCTGGAACTGAGTTGGTGAAGATTTGACTCTTTGAAACCTAAGAGGTTTTGACTCTACCCTTAGAAATCCCTAATTTCTGGTTCCTTGGTCTCTTGAAGAGTCCAACTTGGCATGAAGTGGGGGGAGGTGTGCAAGAATACCCAAACTTGCAGATAGTACCCATTTGACCTAGCTTGGATGGCTTGATGATCAAAATTCAACTTACTGTTGTTGTTTGGTGCCATCGAGTAGGTACCAACTCATAGTGACCGCATGCACAGCAGAACGACGCACTGCCCCATCCTGGGCCATTGTTGCCATGCTTGAGTCCAATCTATCTCATTGGCGATCTTCCTCTCTGTCTCTGACCCTCCACCCTACCAAACATATCCTTCTCCAGCGATTGGTCCCTCCTGACAATATGTCCGAAGTGTGAGAGACGAAGTTTGGCCATCTATCCTGGCCTCCAAGGAGCACTCTGGCTGCGCTTTGTCCAGCATGGATCTGTTTGTTCTTTTGGCAGCCCATGGCACTTTCAATATTCTCCAACACCATAACTCAAATGCATCAATTCTTCTATGGTCTTCCTTATTTACTGTCCAGCTTTCACATGCATATGAAGTTATTGAAAATACCATGGCTTGGGTCAGGTTCACCTTAGTCCTCAAGGTGACATCTTTGCTCTTCAACACTTTTGTGCCGCAGATTTGCCTAATGCAATATGTCGTTTGATTTCTTGACTGCTGCTTCCATGAATGTTGATAGTTGATCCAAGAAGAATGAAGTTCTTGACAACTTCAATCTTTTCTCCATTGATAAGAATGTTGTTTATTGGTCCAGTGGTGAGGATTTTTGTTTTCTTTACAATTTGACTACAGGAAAATAAATTTGAAACAGGAAGCCAGTGTAAATTGCTGCAAATTGATGTACTTGACTTTAGAACAAAATACCAACGGAGAGGGAAGGAGTTTTCAAATCAAGGATCAAGTATATCCCCTCAGTCCACAGGGTTGTTAGGGACGGGCAACTTAGACATTGGCCACCTAAAATGGGTGTGTTTGTGTGTGTGTGTGTGTGTGTTATAATGGCACAAAGCAGCTGGCTTACAAGTTTTCAGGAGGAAGTTTAGTTTCAGAATGAGTGGGAGAAGGTAGCATCCCCGCTGAATAGTTTCCATCTTGTCTAGATGGATCAAGTGAAAGATGGGATAGGATTCTTTTAATTTAACAGTAATTGTTACCATGATTAATGGTGATTATCACAGTTGTAAAGGTAGAAGATGTAAAACCAAAATGGGGAGCAGTTAATCTTACACCCCAGGAATAGAGGACCCTAGGGAGAAGGGCATGAGCAGAACATAGGATCCTGATTAGAGAAGCAGTGACACCAGAAACAGAGGCAAAGGTGATGGCATGGAGAGATAGAGCATCTGAGGACTCTAGACTCATGGGAAGAGAAAGGCTGAGTGCTCATGGGCAGGGGGCTGGTTTGCAAAATGTGTCTTTTGGGTATTTAAACAATTATATAGTCCTGCGTATTTTTGTGTACATCAAAAAAAAGGAATTGTAATCATTATAGTGAAACAAGATATGATTGGGTTGAGTTCAAAACTGATGTTTTGCCATCACTCAATTCACAATACTGCCATCACTCAATTCACAATAAAAGCTTTTTAGAGTCCAGTTTGACCTCTTTTCTACTTGGACAAATGTTACAAAGCTTTTGGTGCTGTTGTTAAGTGCTTTAAGAACCCTTGAGTCACTTTTGACTCATAACGACCCTGGATAGGGTTTCTGCTCACCTTGTGGTTCAAACCCACCTTGCAGTTCAGTGCTTATACTACACAGACTCATTAGCATATAACAAAATCAGTGCTTGGAGGCACCCCACTCCACCAGTAATACTTAGCCTGAAGACACTCAGCTCCCTTGTTCCTGGAGTCCGCAAACTTACTCTTCTAACAAGTGCCAAGAGGCACCCCTATGCCCCTCCACTAGGAAGCTTCCTCCCTGAAGGCATTAAGTTCTCTCGCTCTTGCACCATCTCTTGCTGGTCTTCTGATTCTGCTGCTGCCACTTCACTGCCACAGCGTCTTAACCATCTGCACTGTCTTTATATAGCTCTCCTAATTTCCTTCTGATCCCTCACCAGATTTGCCTGTGACATCCATAATTCCACCAACAAGCTCTTCAAGACAATCTAGACTTTTACTTGGGTGCCATCTAGTCTGTTCCAAATCATAGCAACCCTCTATAGGGTTTCCAAGAACAGCTGGTGGGTTATCCTATAGTGTCACACTGGGGCTTAGACTTTTACTATTAGGCATCTTAAAACTCGTCCAGCTGCTAATCATTACCCAATTACAAAACCGCTTCCACATTCTAGGTTTCTGTTAGAGCCCCATTCCTGATATAAAATTCTGTTTTTATTACCTAGTACTGCCAAATATGACAGAAATATCACAGTGGGTGACTTTAACAAACACATTTATTCTCACAGTTCAGGAGACTAAATCTGATTGTCCCAGCTCTCTAGGAGAAGTCTTTTTCTCTTGTCAGTTTTGGGGGATGGTCTTGGTCTCAGTATCTGTAGTCTAGGTGTCCATTGGAGATCTCCATACTTCTGGGCCTCAGACTTCTGATCTAGGATGGTCTCAGTACAGGGACACTGGATCCAAAAGATGAATCCTGTTCCCAGCTCATCTGTCTTGATGCTGAAGTCCTCTGCTCATTTCTGTTTACATTTATCTCTTGTAAGATAAAAGGTGATAAGGTCACACCACTTATTAAGCGGTTGGTATATGTTCCAGCCATCTTTTTTGATGCAATTATTAACACACATTTTTTAAAAAGCAGTATATACACTGTTCATGGTGTGGCGCTGTGGGTTAATGCACTAGACTGCATAGCTGGTTTGAACTGCAAGGTTGGTGGTTCAAGCTCACCAGCTGCTCCTCGGAAACCCTCTAGAGGGTTGCTATGTGTCGGAACCGACTCGACGGCACTTCACAACAACAATAACAATATGTTCCATGATTTGACTTTTTTTATGTAACAAAATATCCTGGCTTATCTTTGCGTGTCCGTCTACATAAACCAAAAAATTGCTGTTGTGACAGTTCCAACTTTGTATCCCTAGAGGGCAAAGTAGAACCTTCCCCATCCCATTTCCAAGGCTTGGTAAGGTGGAGGGTCAGAAAAAGAGGAAGACCTCCAACGAGATGGATTGGCCAAGTGGCAGCATTGATGGACTCAAACGTAGCAACAATAATGAGGTTGGCCCAGGATCGGGCAGTGTTTCGTTCTGCTGTGCATAAGGTTGCTATGGGTCGGTACCGACTCGATGGCACCTAACAACAACCACAACAGTCTTTATGGGGACTTCTGGTGTGGCACTGTAGGATCAGCACTGGACTACGAACCATAAGATCAGCAGTTCAAGCCCACCAGCTGCTCCTTGGAAACCCTATACAGGATCGCTGAGTCGGACCTGACTCAGTGGCACTTAACAACAACAATTACGAAGTCCTGGTGTGGTACTGAGGGTTAATGCACTGCACTGCAAATTCAGTTTGAACCACAAGGTCGGAAATTCAAGCTCACCAGCCACTCCTTGGAAACCCTATGGGTTTCTTTGGGTCAGAACTGACTTGATGGCACTTAACAACGTGAGGCATATTACCACATCTTTCTCTCACAGAGCCACTGATGTATTTGAACCAGTGACTTCTGTGTTAAATGAGTGCTTAATCATTGCACCACCAGGGCTCTTAAGTTTCTTTGTCACTCAAATTACTATCAGACAAAATACCATTTACGTCTGCCTAGCATTAGTCTTAAGGAGCTGTGGTAGCATAGTGGTTACGAATTGGGCTGTGAACCGCAAGGTCAGCAGTTCCAAACTACCAGCTGTTCCGCGGGAGAAAGATGAGGCTTTCTGCTCCCGTGAAGATTTACAGCCTCGGAAACCCTGTACAGGGTCTCTATGAGTCGGAAGCGACTCCACGGCACATAACAACATCAACAACAGTATTAGTCCTGATGTGGTGCTGTGGGTTAATGTGTTGGGCTGCAAGGTCGGCGGTTCAAGCTCACCAGCTGCTCATTGGAAACCCTATACAAACAGGGTTGTTGTGAGTCAGTACCGACTTGATGGTACTTAACATCAACAAGTATTATAAGGGAAATGGCATTTCATATAGACAAAATGAACAATATTGAAGTTTTATTTGTATACTCAGGATTTACATTTCACCAAAGTTTGCACAATGGGAAAGGCCCTCAAAATAGGAGGGGATTCTAGAAACCTTTCACAGTCCTCAGTAAAATTTGAAAAACAAAACAACAGCAAAAAAACAGGAGATGATTTAGATGTTAGTCTCTCCTAAACTGTGTATGTTTACTCTATTACATTAGGGCTCCTCAGTATGAGTGTTCCTGTGGCTGTGGGCTGCTAACCACAAGGTTGGTTGTTCAGATCCTCCAACTTCTCCTTGGAAACCCAGGGTCTCTATGAGTTGGAACTGACTCAGTGGCATTTAACAACCACAGAGGCACCCCAGAAGAAAGCCCTGGTAATCTGCTTCTGAAAACCCAGCCATTGAGAGCACAGTGCTACTCTGATACTCAGGGATCACCATGAAGAGGGATTGATATGATAGCCACAGCTATCAGTGATAGCTGATTAAAGGAGAAAAAAATACTCCATTATTTCAATGGGTACAGAAAAGCATTTGGTAGAATTCAACCCTCTTTTACACCAAAATATTGTAGCAACCTAGGAGTAGGGTGGACCATCCTTTTATAGTGGTTAAGGGTAGTTTTCTTAGTCAGGAACTAGACAGAAGTGATTGTACCATCCCTACCACTTTGTGTTTTAAGTTTCAGTTTTGTTGATTTTTATATTTTAACACAGGAAACCTTTATAGTGACCCTGTGTAGGGTTTCCAAGGAGTGGCTTGTTAGCTTGAATTGCCAGCCTTGCTGTTGAAACAGATTTTGCAGTCCAGCGCAATGGAAATTTCTTTATTTTCTGTTCCCTAAAAGGAGCCATTGCACACGGTTGTGGGAAATTTTCATGTTCTGACCAAATGAATTTTGACAGCAGTGAAGTTTTCCTTAGTAAATATTGTAAAATATATAGAGAAACCTGCTTAATTTTGTTGTCTAGCCTATCATTTCCCAGAGCAATTTGTGTACTTTTTTGTAGTACACTAATCCATAGTATCTTGTAGAACATCTTGAAGTATATCAGTAGTAATCTTACCATATATTTTTCTTGTTTACCAATTCCTTCAATGCACCTTGGACTTCTTCCTTCCTTCAGTATCATTGTTTCTTGATCATATGCTACCTCTTGAAACAGTGAACATCAACCATTTCCTTTTTTTTTTTTTTAGTTTTTACTGTGAATTGAAAGTTTATAGGGCAGATCATCAGTTTTACATTCAACAAATCATATACTTTGTTTCATTACAGTAATTATAATCCCCTCCATGTGCCATCAGTTAACAGTATTTCTCTTTATTCATGTTAGCTTTCTCTCTCTCTTTTTTTAAATGCTTAGGCATATATAATAATTTAAACCACCAAAGGGTACATTCTTCAAGCCTGCTTCCTGGCTACCAGCTCTCATTCCCTCTCTTCATGAATTTAGCATTCTTCGATTTTTTTTTTTTAACGTTTTATTGTGAATTATGTGATAGTTTACATGGAAGAACATTAGTTTTACATTCATCCTGTTGTATATCGTTTCATTGCCATGGTTACAATCCCTTCCATGCATCATCTATCAACCAGAAGGTATATCCTGCAAGCCTGCCCCCCAGTCGTCAGCACACAGCCCCTCTCCCTCTCTGGGTCTAACGTCCCCAGCCGCTCCATCTCTCCATGTCATCGTCTCTGCCTCCATCTCTGGCATCACTGCTTCTCTGGATAGAGTCCTGCTCTCTGCTCTTCTCCCTTGATGATTCCAGAGACCTCTGCTCCTAGATTGCAAAGTCAATCACTCCCCTCCTTTTGCTGCAAAATGTCTACCTTTACATCTCTAACCCTCACATCAGTCTTGATAACAATCATTCACTATTGTATCACAAGAGACCTATCCACATCTCCTTTCATCAGCCAACCATTTCCTTTGGTACAGTGACTCTGTATTCCTTCCATCTTCTTTTGATGCTTTCTGCATCATTCAATAATTTGCCCAGTTTCCAGGAGTGGCTGGTGTGAACCACCGATTGTGGTTAGTTGTTATTGTAAGTGCCGTCGAGTTGATTCTGACCCATAGTGACCCTGTATAGGGTTTCCAAGGAGCAGCTGGTGAACTTGAACCACCAACCTTGCAGTTCAAACGACTTTTCAGTCTGGCATTAGCCCACAGTGCCACACCAGGACCCTGCTAGGACATATGTACATATAAGTAGCCTAGTTTATTCAACGTGAGTAAGTATTCAAAGTACCCTTTCTAATTGCATAGCTAAGATTTTATTTTTTTAAGACTTGCCTTTTAATATACTAGTTCTTTTGTATGTTTTTCAATAAATAAAACTCAGAAAATAAGTAACTTGTATATGGTACTAGAGCTGACCATGACTTGATTTGCATATGTTTGCTTTTAAGGTTAAATTTGCCGTTTGTTTCTTCACTTTTGGTGTGAGGGTGTTTTGTTCATTTTGCTCTTCCCTCCCTCAGGGCTCCCTGTACAAGCCTGGGGCCCAAAGCCTAGTAGGATGTTCAAGGGACCAGACTGTTCAGACATTAGCCTACTGGATCCTTCATGCTTCAGTCTTGGTGGTGCCTCTGTGTGGGCCCTTTGCAGGGCAGCGATTATGCATATGGAGATCCACCTGACTGGAAGCTTCGCCTGCCCTGCCAAGGAATACTCTGTACTTTGTGGGGGCTTTGGAGATGACAGACCTGTCCACTGCACTTAGTCCAGAGTGACAAACCTTGTGTGCTCTTTTAATCTTTATGTCTAGGGAGGTTCTCGTCTCTGAACAACCACTTCCTCTTGAGTGTGACCCAAGGAAAGGAGGGCTGTCCTACCTCCCCTCTTTATTCCCATCTTTTCCCCCTCCTCCTTGGTTAATTTTAATCACAGAAATGAATCACTTTTTTTCTCTCGTTAATGTATCACAAATGTTTGGTTTAGTTTCTGTAGAAAATGTTTCCTGACTGCAATGAGAGAAAGTGGAATACATTGTCCCCTCTGTCGTGGAAATGTAACTAGAAGAGAGAGAGCTTGCCCTGAACGGGCTTTAGATCTTGAAAATATCATGAGGAAGTTTTCTGGTAGCTGCAGATGCTGTGCAAAACAGGTAAATGCAATATACTGTTATCTTTGAAAGCCAGGTTTCTACTCTGGAAGTCTTGTCTTTTTAGAGAGTGTACTGTTTTGAAGAGAAAGAAGTTATTTAGGTTGGAAATTGGATAGGAAAAGCCAAAAGAATTGTGACTATAGACCTTACTAGATTTTAAATTTACTGGAAACAGAAACCAGCAATCTTAAATTCACTATAAATTTCAGCATGATATTTTTCAGTCATTGCTCATTGACTGTATGAATTAAATGAGCAAGCTAGCATTTAATTCATTTAAAATCCCATTCTGATACAAACCCAACCAACCCATAGGCAGTTTTTCTAACCGCATCCGTTTAAAACTTTGCACATAGAAATGTTAATAATTTGGCCTAATAGATTTATGTTGTTATGTAATGTTTAAAATGTTTTAAATATATATAAACATGTTTATAATTATTTAAGAAATTAAAATAGTTGGTAGAACATTTATTTTTTAAGTAACAAGTACAAAAGCTAGGTGGTGTTGTTAAGTGCTGTCAAGTCAATTTCAACTCATAGCGACCCTGTGATGGGTTTCTGAGGCTGTAAATCTTTACAGGAGCAGAAAGCCTCATCTTTCTCCAGCAAGTGACTGGTGGGCTCTAACCGCCAGCCTGATGGTTCACAGTCTAGTGCTTATCCTACAGAGATACAGCACTCCTAGGTGTTGGCATATAAATGGCATTGGTTCTTCTATCTGGATTTTATAGTTCCATCATTTAGAGAAGTAAAAATGGTGAAGGGTGATTAGGCTGTGAATATAACCCTGTGTCTATGAATTTATCGCAGATGTTTTTTTCTAACAGCTAATAGAGTCACTGAGCAAAAATAGTTGCTATTTCATGCATTCACCCAAGGCATACCTGCTTTTCCATCTCATTGAAGGAGGTGTTTAACTGACAGGGCAGTGGAGTGAAGCAGGAAAATACACTTGAGAGATTCTGGCTCCACTCCTCAGTGACAAAATGAAAAATGTGCCAAGTGTTTAACTGGAAACTTAATTTTTTAAGCTGTTTCTAACTATGCCATGTAGTAGTAAAGAATAAAGAAATGCTTAATAGTACTGAGTATAATTAAATAAAATTAATTATAAGTTATAAATTAGTAATTATAAATTAAATAAAATTAAATGAAACTTAAACTTTTATTTATTGGTCTTTGTTTTTAGTATTGGACTCCTGGTGTGGCATTGTAGGATAAGCATTGGACTGGTAGCCAGAAGGTCAGCAATTCAAACCCACCAGCCGATATCAGAAACATTATACACAGGGTTACTATGAGTCAGAACTGATTCAGCAACATTATTAGTATTAGCCACTCCATGCTCAAATGTAACTTTTTTGTTAATTTGTGTGTGTGTGTGGTGAGTCTGGATAGCTGAACCATTTTCCATTGTTCCTATATCTGACAGATGGAAATATCACTTACTTTCAGTTTCTACTTAAGGATCAAATCATTTAATGTTGTTTAAACAACAACAAAACTTGTTTAAATACAATATTTAGTAAATAATTTTTGTTTCTTTTCCTCTTGTTGGCAGTATTGCAAATCTTGTGAATTCTTTTCCAAGTTAATAACCACATTGCTTTTTAATAATTTACAGATTAAATTCTATCGCATGAGACATCATTACAAATCTTGTAAGAAATATCAAGATGAATATGGTGTTTCTTCTATCATTCCAAACTTTCAGATCTCTCAAGATTCAGTAGGGAACAGGTAAGCAATGTTTACTACTAAAAAGATAATTTTTTTATGCTGAAATGGAAATTGTTTATGATAAGATCTTTTTTGTTTTGTGTGTATTTTAAGTAAATAGCCAAGTGTCAAAACTAAATTTGTATTCAAAGTTTTACATTCGTAAAATTGTGTTAGGGTATCAACTTTATGATACATGTAAGCTTATATTGTATAAAAATTTCATAAAAATTTACATTCTGTGGATAAAACAGTAGCTTTGGAAGCTGAAGATTATTTTTTCTTACAAGTTTTACAACTAAAGTTATTTGAAAACTGAGGGGGAAAACCCTTTAGTAGTGTATTTGCAAACTAGA
>NW_006408533.1:12482859-12494573 GCF_000296735.1 Chrysochloris asiatica
TGGTTAGGTGCTGTCCAGTTGTTAAGACTCATAGTGACCCTATTTACAACAGAAAGAAACACCGCTTTCTTGTGCTATCCTCACAGTTATTAAGTTTGAACCCATTGTTGTAGCCACTATGTCAGTTCACTTCACTGAAGGTCTTCCTCTTTTTCATTGACCCTTCACTTTACTTAAGTATGATACTCTTCTCAAGGCACTGGTCCCTCCTGACATGTGCAAAATTCAAGAGACGAAGTCTTGCCATTCTCATTTCTAAGGAATTATTGTTGTACTTTCCAAGACAGATTTGTTTGTTTTTCTGGCAGTTTATGGTACTTTCAGTATTCTCCAGAACTGTAATTCAAATGCATCAATTCTTTTAATATCTTCTTTATTCATTGCTCAGCATTAATAGACGATTGAAAATACCATGGCTTGAGTCAGGCACACTTTAGTCCTTAAAGTGACATCTTTGTTCTTTAATGCTTTAAAGTAGTTTCTTTCCTATATATGTATATATTTTTAAAAACAGTTTTATTGTGAATGATGTGATAGTTTACATGGGAGAACATTAGTTTTACATTCATCTTATCATGTATTATTTCATTGCCATGGTTACAATCCCCTCCATGCATCATCAACCAACCAACCAAAGGGTATATCCTACCAGCCTGCCCCCCAGACCCCCCCTCCCTCCTCCACCCCCATCCCCAGTTTCAGCACACAGCCCCTCTCCCTCTCTGGGTCTAAAATCCCCAGTTACTCCATCTCAGGCATCATTGCTTCTCTGGGTATGGTCCCTTCTCTGCTCTTCTCCCTTGATGGTCCCAGGGACCTCCACTCCTAGACTGGAAAGTTAATCACTCCCCTCCTTGCTACAAAACATCTATCTACCTTTACATTTACAACCCTCATGATCAGTCCTGATAACAGTTATTCATTGTTGTATCACAAGAGACCTATCTGCATTTCCTTTCATCAGTCCCGCCTAGATAGATTAGATACTACTCAGTGGAGATTCTACCTTCCTCCACACCCTCTGGATCTAGGTTCCCTCTTGAAAGCTTGTAAGCCAGTCACTTCTTGCCTTTGTAGCCCCCTACCATTTTGGGTAGCTAATGTCCAAGTTGCCCATCCCTATCTACTCTGTGTATGGAGGAGATGGGAATAATCCTTGCTGTAAATATTAGTTCCCTTTTTTGAGCTACTGCATCCATAGGTGTAGGTCAAGTTCATCAAATTGTATCAGATTACTCTTTTTTTCCTCTTCTTTCTTCTTCTAGTTGAGCTTGGATCATCCAGTCATTAAAGCCAGGTCAAGTGGGTATTATCTCTAAGTGTGGGTGTTCTTGTACGTAATGCCCTCTCTTATCAACTGGACGCTTCACTCTCTAGTCCTCTGTGGCTATGTCACTGACTCTGGGCCCAAGAGTCCCCAGGTCTTGCCACACTGCTGGCCAGCCAGGTCTCCACCCGGAATCATAGGAGTCTATTGAACGTTGTAGGGCTTAGCTTGCAGCTTCATTGCTGTTTGTTTCTCCCTCACTTCCCCTTATCGGTTGATGAATGTGGTCATCAATCACAGTGTGTATTCCCATCGAGTCTTAGTCTTGGAAGGGGGTTTACTCTGAGGGGACCCAACCACTTGCCTTGATGTCTCCTGGGCGAGCAACTTGCTTGTTCTTGTAGTACTCAGTTGGTCTGCCTATATTGTTTTGTATTTTTCCTGTAGGTCTTTCTTTCAAGAAGTATCTTCTGTTCTTCTAGCCGCTCCAGGCTGGTCTGCCTGTCCTTTCAAGTGGAAATTTCCCACCTCTGATCTGGATGCTGTTCAGGATTCCACCTATAGTCTTATGTAATGCAGAGGCTCCTCAGGAAGCCTCCTTCACTGGGCATATTGTAGCCCCATTTTAGGTATTCCAATCAGTTATAGGCAGAAGATGGAGTTACAAGCTTTCTGTGGTGATATTTCTGGCTGTTTCTTTCTCTCCCCATCCAGTGTCTATTTTATAATGGTGTGCCAGGTAAACCAAGAGTCAAAAGACAGCCAAGCATCTTAACATTATTTCCCCCTTCTCCCCATTTCAACCATGTCTCAATCCCTGTATCCCAGAGCCCTACTTTTCCAAGGTTGTGTATACATCATTATTTACCTCTGTCCCACTTAGCCTATGCAAACCTGCCTAATTGTTCTCTCATCCACTTTGTTCTTCCACCTATAATTTTTTTTAAAGTAAGTTTTGACTTAATTTATATATTTAGGTATATTTAATTATTTATGAAATACGCTTTACACAGAAAAAAGCAAATACCCAATTATTTACTAACCTCAGCCAAGAAATGCGTTAGACTCTCCTGTGAGCCCATGCTCATTTGAAGCCCCAATCCCATCCTCACACTTCCAGGAGAGGTTACCATTCTCTTCTTAAACATGGTTTATTCATACCTTTGCTATTCTGTATAGTTCTACTATTGTCTGCCGAGTCAGTTCCGACTTACAATTATCCTGTATAGGGTTTCTGAGGAGCAGCTGGTGGGTTTGTACCATTGACCATACATTGATCCAGCATGTATCCTACAGCATCACACCAGTCCTCTGTAGATATTCTTAAACAGTACACTATTTAATTTTGAAAAATTCCATAATAACAAGTGAACAAGTATTGCTATTGGGATTCCAGTTCATACACAGAATGAGTTTGTTCCAAATAAAACGTGTTTAAACATACCTGTGATCATTGGATGGCTGCAAGTCAAGTTCTCTCAGTAATACACTTAATCTCTTTAGGGTGTCTTTCAAAAAAAGGTCCAATCAAAATAGTGGCTTCTGAGAGGATCTACCAGGCCAGTAAAATTCAAGTCAGAGAGGCCTCTCAGAGTTGGAATCAACTTGATGGCAATGGTTTGGGTTTTGGAAGCATTCTACATTCATCATACTGCAGTCAGGCTTCTGTTCTACCCCTCAGTTAAAACTTTTCTGGTAAAGGTCTTTAGTAATTTTCTGATGTCTTGCTCTACAAAATTATTTTACGTTCATATTTTATTTGACTTAGTGTCATAGGATTAAATTGGTCCTTCCATTTTATGGTTCCTTAATTCTCTTGGGTCCTTTGTGCTTTATCTACTATTATACTTCTATATTTGGATTACCTGTGTATTTGTTTTCGTGTCCTATAGACTTAGTATTTAATTGTGAGGTTGGTGTTTGTCTTGTTCAACATTGTATTTCCAGCTTGTTGTTAGCACACTTCCTAAATGTACATGACTTTGGTAATCACTGTTTGTTAAATTACCAAATAACTGTTTCTTGTCTTTTCCGTCTTACTCCTGAGAACCAGTTGGTCATATTTACTATTGATAAGGAGTCCTGGTGTGGTGCTGTAGGATCAGCACTCGACCACAAGGTCGGTTTGAACCTCAAGGTTGGCTTATAAGAGAGCTGGGGGCAGATTAGAAAGGAATGTTGTTTTATAAGCCAGCTGTTAGTCATGAAACTGAAAATCCTGACAACTTCTTTCCAGAAAAATGCACACAGACAAAAATTGGCCATTTTATGGAGTCAGAGTTGGCCAATGGAACCCAAGATACGAAACTGCTAGTGAGCCATGGGAAGTCATTGGCAATATGCAGGGAGAAAAGTCCAAAAGCAGGGAGAACAATAACTGCACTTCAAAAACATTACTTTGAAAATTTTATAGTACACAGGTGACAATCCCTGTATGAATGAAATGTTCACTCTTTCCTCAGGATTTCTCTAATGCACCACATGGCATGTCACTCTCTGGATAGGGATTCAGTGACTGTGTCTAGTCACTGAATTATATATTGAATGCTATTAAAAGCCTCATTTTTTTTTTTCTTCTTCTTCTTTTTGGGGGTAAGATATATAAACAATGAAAGTTTGGATATTTTCTTAATCCTGCTCTACTCTGGAGTCTATAGCCTAAAACACACCCTAGTTATGAGTCAAATATTAATGATTTCCTAATTCTTCTCCAACTTTCAAAAACTTAGTATACTAGGTAGAGGAATAGCTTAATTTAAAAGTCTTAAAGGACTTGTGGAAATACCTATCTTATGGGTTTAAAATATTTCTTACAAGATTCTATATACTCTTTATTTTGGTAATTGTGTATAACCTAATCTTAAAAGACATGACTGAGGTCTAATTAAGTCATTTTATCTTAATCTACTTGAAAAATAATCCATGCCATAATGATGATATCAAAGTAAAAAAAAATCTTTGAACTTCAGAGTTTTTAAGCACATTCAGACTAGTCTTCATTAGCAGTGCAGATTAATGAATTGTTAATATTCTTCATTATTTGTAGCATTAACTTTATTCCCCTTTCCCCGTGCTTCTTAAGTAATAGGAGTGAAACATCCACATCTGATAACACAGAAACTTACCAAGAGAATACAAGGTAAGCTTTTGAAAAGCTCTACTGTAGTAAGTAGCACCTATCACTTTGTCAATCATGGAATTTTAAGCTTTCTTTATTTAATTGAATCAACAGACAGTTCTAGAAGTTAGCAGTTTAAAAATAAAATATGCAGTTACTACATTCAATGCTCTTATACTAAATTGAAGAGTTTATTTAGCTTGCTGTGTTGAATGTGGTCAGGTATTTTCCATGCATGATTCAGGTAGAATTGTCAGTATTGAACTTTCCCTTGCTGCAATTCAAAGGTGTGAAAAGCTAGTGATGCCTGGTTGGTCTTCAAATTATTTCATTCTGGTAGTTAGTGCTTTAGTTTTCCACTCTTCCTAGTAATTTTTTATGTCAGATTCCTCAGGACTGGGATATATTAAAGATAAGACATTGATGGAAGTCTGCTAAGCATTGTAAGTTCTAAGATAGGGGATTTCCAAGCAGGGGTGCCACAAAAAGAATATTTCAGATTTTTCAAGGAACATTCAAAGCCATCTGTTGTCACCACACAAACTACTGTAATTAAATTGTTTGGAAATTGCTACTTAACAAATGGAATTGCTTGGGGTTTGTATGTATGTGTGTGTGTGTGTGTGTGTGTGTGGCTTACAAGCATAATGAAAATTTTTTCTTAGTACAAAGGGCACTGAGAACCTTTGGGAACCTTTATTTTAGGTTATTTTTTATTAACATTGTTTTTCAAAATGAGAGGACATTTGAATTATATAATTAACATTTAAGAAAATAAACAGTAATTGGTTTAAAAAATTAGGAGTGTGTCACTTTTATGTTAAGATTTTGAGTTAAGTATACTTCATTTAAAATTGTTTTATAGTTCTTCTGGGCATCCCACTTTTAAGTGTCCATTGTGTCAAGAATCCAATTTTACCAGACAGCGTTTACTGGATCACTGTAACAGTAATCATATATTTCAGATAGTTCCTGTGGTAAGTACCTATGTTTAAGACCTTCTGCTTAGATTAAAGCATGCATTTGTACAACAAAGAAAAGTAATTGATATAACTTGGGGGTCATTATTAATGAAGGTGGTTGTTTATCATTAAATGACTAATGACAGTGAAGCAAAATGAGATATTTAAAATTCTAGTAACTCAACTATAGAAAGGGAGATACTAAGTAAGGTAATGTAGGAAAATAGCCTAGAGAAGAAGTACGGAAAGTAAACCCAGGTTTTATTACCAAGAAGTGGCAGATTCTAACTCTCCTGGTGCCTCTCAGTGTCTTGCTATCTAAGATTCAGGTTACTGAATTCAGTCAGGTAGGTCTGCTGCAAATGAAAGCACTTATAAAAAGAGTGAGTTAGTGCCATTGAGTCAGTTGCGACTCATAGTGACCCTGTCTAGGGTTTCCAAGGGAAGTGGCTGGTGAGTTTATCCTACGGTGTCACACCAGCACTCCTAGTAAGAGTAAAGACAGTAGTTATTGTTGTTAAGTAGTGCCACCTTGTATAGGGTTTCAGAAGAGCGGCTGGTGGGTTGAACTGCTGATCTTATGGTTTAAACCGACCTTATGGTCCAGTGCTTTATCCTACAGTCACACCAGGAGGTTTTTTTTTTTTTTTTAATGTGAATTATATGATAAGTTTACATGAGAGAACTTTAGTTTTACATTCATTCTATCGTATGTTGTTCTCTCCCCACCCACCCCCAAGTCTTCAGCACACAGTCCCTCTTCCTCTCTGGATCCAAAGTCCCCAGCCGCTGCATCACTCCACGTCATCGTCTCTGCCTTTATCTCGGGCCTCAGTGCTTCTCTGGGTAGGGTCCCACTCTCGGTTCTTCTCTGTTGATGGTCCTAGAGACCTCCGCTCCTAGACTGGAAAGTTAATCACTCCCCTCCTTCCTATAAAACGTCTACCTTTACATTTCCAACCCTCACAATCAGTCCTGATAACAATTATTCACTATTGTATCACAAGAGACCCATCTGCATTTCATTTCATCAGCCTTGCCTAGACAGATTGGATAGTACTCACTGGAGATTCTGCCTTCCTCCATGCCCCCTGGCTCTAGGTCCCCTCTTGAAAGCTTGTAAGCCAGTCACTTCTTGCCTTTATAGTCCCCCCCACCCCCATTTTGGGTATCCAGTGTCCAAGTTGCCCATCTCTGTCTACTCTGTGTATGGAGGGGGTGGGAATGATTCTTGCTGTAAGGATTTGTTCCCTCTTTTGAGTTACTGCATCCATAGGTATAGGTCAAGTTCATCAAATTGTATCAGATTACTCTTTTTTTCCCAGGAGATATTTTTAATTGTATCCTTGAAGGATGTGATATATGAATGCATAGGGCAAGGAGAGAAGCACCATACTTGTATACATGATTCTTTTGGATACAGTCTTTGAGAATATGTAAGAAAGTATTTCTAAAGCCAGCTTGTGGTTTGAAGTCCAATGCTGATCCAACAGCACCACACTAGGAGTCCATATATAAGACACTAGTGAGACCTTTTTGATGCATGAAGGAGATAGAGCAGAGTGTAGGGTTCCTGCATTGTATTAATAGTCCTCATTTAAAACAGAAGTTTCACAGGTAAGTGAATTCAACTGTGGATGTAATAGGAGTAACTGATCTAGATGTGTGAGACTTCCTTTCAGCTGAATATTTGATATGTAAGTATTTTTGGCAGAAATAAGAATATAAGGAAAACGTTACAAGTAACATGAAGTAAATGTTACAAGTAATACGAAGGTTTCTTAACTAGTCAAGCAAGTTAAGAACAGTTATAAAGGTGTATGCCCCAGTAACTATTATTGTTAAGTGCCACCAGCCACTCTTTGGAAGAAGAATGAGGCTTTCTGGTTCCATAAAGATTTACAGCCTGAGTAACTCTATACAGGATCACTATGAATTGGAATCTACTTGATGGCAGTGGATGTAGTATCATAATTAAAGCATTCTGGTTGCTGGTTGGGTTAAGCATTGGGCTGCTGACCACTTGGTTGGCAGTTTAAACTCACCAGTCTCTCCACAGGAGAAAGATGAGGCTGTCTGCAACCATAATGATTTACAATCTCAGAAACCATAAAGAGCAGCTCTACTCTGTACTGCAGGGGCACACCATGAGCTGGAATTGACTCACTGGCAGTGGGTTTGGTCTTGTTGTTTGGTTGCTGCAGTTAGGAACTCTGGTGGCACAGTGGTTCAAGCACTCAGCTGCCACCCAAAAGGTCTGCAGTTCAAACCCACCAGTTCCATGGAAGAAATAATGTGGCAATCTGCTTCTTATAAACGTTGTTGTTGTTGTTATTGTTAAGTGCCGTCGAGTCGGTTCCGACCCATAGCGACCCTGTACAGGGTTTCCGAGGGTGTAAATCTTTACGGGAGTAGAAAGCCTCATCTTTCTCCCGTGGAGCGGCTGGTAGTTTCGAACTGCTGACCTTAAGGTTTACAGCCCGATTCGTAACCACTACGCTACCAGAGCTCCTTACAACCTTGAAAATCCTATGAGCAGTTCTACTCTGCTGTATAGGATCGCTTTTAATCAGGTAATCACTGGCAATGCCTTTAAGATTATATTATAATTACTATTGTGAGCTGGAAACATTTGTGTAATTAGAGATTAAGAGACTAAGATCTCTTTTTATTGTATTGTATTAGATGAGTAGGATTTACCTAAGGTAGTGTGGTTGGGAAATTATCTAGTTGTTGAATTACGTATCCTTAGAAATGTTTTCATGTAGTTTATGCTAACGCGAACCTGCGTTATTTTTATATCCTAAACAATAGTGTTTGATGATTTTCAGTATATTTTATTTAAAACAATCTCTTTCTCATAGACGTGTCCTATTTGTGTGTCTCTTCCATGGGGAGATCCTAGCCAGATTACTAGAAATTTTGTTAGTCATCTAAATCAAAGACATCAGTTTGATTATGGAGAATTTGTGGTAAGTAATTTCTTCAGGATTAAGAAAATATTATTTTAAATACTCAAATGTTGAAATTTCATCATTCTTTTTTTCCCCCAACTTTTGTTGTGAATTGAATGATAATTAGTTTTTCATTTAACAAATCATATACTTTTGCATCGTTGCAATGTTGCAATGCCCTCCATGTACCAACAGTTAATAATATTTACTGGTGCTGTGGACTAATGCGTCAGACTGCAAAGTCGTTTGAATTTCTAGGTTAGCAGTTCAAGCTCACCAGCCGCTCCTTGGAAACTCTATACAGGGTTGCTATGGGTTGGAATCTACTCGTAGGCACTTAACGACAACATTAACTTTAACTATTGCATTCTTCCCTTTGTCTCCCGCTGTCTTCATCTATCCTCTGATAACTTCCCTCTTGTATGTTGTCTGCCCTGTTACGTCTGTCCTCTAGCCAATGAATAATTGCCTCACGTAGCCATCATAGATAATTTGATCAAGAAAATCTTTTCTTTTTATATTAGTCTCATGAAATATTTGACCTTTTGTGATTGACTAATTTCACATAATGTGATCCAGGTTCAACCATTTTGTAGGATGCTTTGCTGATTTATTATTCTTTAGTGTTTATTTAACCATTCTTCTGTTCTGTTGGACATTTAGGCTCCCCCTATCTTTTTGATACCTCTCTGGTAGATCCCGTTTTCTTACCCATTTTGCTCTCTATGTCTCTTGAGTGCGACATTTAACTCAACTACATTTAGACATTTAACTCAACTACATTTAATGTAATTATCAATAGGTGTGAATTGATTGCTGTAATTTTTCTGTGCATTCTTTGTGGTGTTGCTGGTTTCCTTGTTCCACATAGTTTTCTATGCTGAGTTCATTTTGTTTGCATTTTCATTTCTGCTGTGTTAATGTTTATTCTTTTTGTCTGATATTCCTCATTTTTATTTTGATGTGCAGCTGTATTATTTTTCTTTGAGGTTGCCCTGTAATTAATTATTTTCTCTGCTTAAAACAGTCTATTTTATTTTGAAATCTACTTGACTTCCTTGCCGTTTGGAAGTTCTGTATCTACACTATTCCCTCTTAACTTTGTAGTTGACTTCATTATAAACTGATGTCTCTAGTTCCCTGTATTCAGTCTCATAAGTACTTCTATATCTGGGTTGAGTTCTGGGTGGTGGTATCTTCGGTGGTGTATGGTAATCTCAGCTTGTTTGTCTCTTGTTGCTGGTTTTCAAACCAGAGAACACCCTTTGGCATTTTTTTTAACGTTGATATGGTCATTACAAATTCCCTTAGTTTCTGTTTACCAGAAAATGCCCTAATTTCGCCATTGTATTTGAGGGACACCTTTGCGCTGGGTATGTGATTCTTGGTTGACAGTTTTGTTCTTTCAGTGTTTTGTATAAGTCATTGGATTGCCTTCTTTCCCGCATGGTTTCTGCTGAGAAATCAGAGCTTAGTCTTATTTTGGTTCTCCTTTGTTTATAACTTCATTTTTCCCAAGCTGCTCTCAGGATTCTTTCCTTGTCTTTGATTTTGGAAAGCTTGATTATGATGTGTCTTGGTGATTTTCTTTTAGGATCTTTCCTGTTTGGGTTATGTTTCAACTTGTATGCTTATATTTTCTTCTTTTATGATGTTAGGGAAGTTTTCTTCCAACAACTCTTTGACAGTTTTCTCTATTTTTTTGCCTCTTCCTATTCTGAAATTCTGATCTACCTGTAAGATGTTTCTCTTCATGGTATCCCACATAACTCTTAGACTTTCTTCAGATGTTTTCTGATTGTTCTACTAGCATGCTAGTATTGAGAAATTTATCTTCAAGCTTACTAATTTGAGCTTCCATTGCTTCAGATCAACTCCTTTACCTGTTTTCAATGTATTTTCCGCTTCTGATATCTTAGTATAAATCTTATGGGTTTCTAATGGCAGGTTTTGTATTTGTTTCAGAATTTGCATTTATTTTGTCTGTTTGTCCTTAAGAGTGTTTTCCTGAATTCTTCTGAAGTTTTTTTGTGCTCTTCCCTTGAAATTTTGGCAATCTATTGAAGGTACTTAATTTTTATCATTCTTTTGGATTTTTTCAGTTAGTTCCATTACCTTTTTGTTTTTTGCTTATAAGTGTTTTCTGTGTACTATTTGGTCATTTGTTTGAGCCATTCTCTCTTGTTCATATGAGCTAAAATGGTCTGTTATCTCTGGTGCACTGTGAAGTTTTTGTAAAAACAAACTGTGTGTTAGACCCGGAGGGAAGAAATATCTTGGAGGCTCTTGCAAATTCAGGGAGCTCAGGAGGTGGTTGTGAAAGGGATGTGACAGCAGAATTCCTGGCCTTAGATGGAGTTCCTATTGGCCTAAGTGTTATCTATGTTTAGGGCACTCAATCCAGAAGTAGTTTGTGGGTCCCTTCATGGAACTTGTTTCAGTGTCTGCTAGGAACATAGGGCATCTGGGAGCAGTGTAATTGGTTAAATGCTGGTCTGGTGGCTGTGGGATTTGTGGGTGTACAGCTGAACCTACCTGAATTCAGGCACAAAAGCAGCATAGTCGGCCCGCACCTCACATTGACTTGGCTTTCAACCATGTGGCTCTAAACGCTCAGAAAACAAGGGTCTATGCTGGGGGGAGGGGGGCACTGAGGGTGGGAGCATGGGGGAAAAGAAGGTATCATACTTTTCCCATCTCCAGTGCACATCTGTTCTGCTAGGCCTCCTTCTGTTATCAAAGCTGATCACAAGATGATCGAGTCCTGCCTGGCCAGCCATTTACCAGTTTCAGTATCCCCTTCTTGCTGTCCCTTTTAGCTTCTCCACCCAGCAGGCACTCTATCCACTTTTCCAACCTTCTGAAGTTCAGGATGCCAGAAATTTCTTTTGTGTGTGTTTTACTTGTTTTCTCATGTTTGTGTTGTAGAAGGTCCGTGTAGTACATCTCTCTAGTTCACCATCATGCTGGATGTGTGAAATTTCATCATTCTTCATAAAATTTTCTAAAATTGTATAGAATTTATAGTTTTTAATGCTACTGCTTCAAAATAGTTATTCAAATGTATGTGAAAATATCAAATTAATAAATTAACATTGTAAGAAAATGTGTATTTGAAAGATATAAAAAGTATCTGTGAACTGCTTTTGATTTAATTTTCAAATTGTTTTATCACAGGAAAATACAGTTGTCAAAAGCTGTGTTGTT
This sequence comes from Chrysochloris asiatica, assembly GCF_000296735.1. Classification (NCBI taxonomy): domain Eukaryota; kingdom Metazoa; phylum Chordata; class Mammalia; order Afrosoricida; family Chrysochloridae; genus Chrysochloris; species Chrysochloris asiatica. The sequence continues at coordinate 12,494,368 of NW_006408533.1, forward strand.
GAAAATTGATAGGCAATACAGTTTTTCCAAAAAGATTAGCAGTTACCTATCTTCAGTTTTCTGTATTATAAGTAAAATTGGGTGAACTGTATTTTTTTAGGTTCATGTTATAATTAAGAAGCTGTTCAATTGCTAATAAATGTTATTTTTCTTTAAGATGAGTGTTTTCAGATATAATGACCTTTGTTGTTGTTATTATGTGCCGT
>NW_006408533.1:12495298-12498613 GCF_000296735.1 Chrysochloris asiatica
AAAAACTACATAAAGTCACCATTCAGTAACTTGATGTGTATATTAATAAAAGTAATTCAGTTTATTGTTTAGTTTTTTAAATTGAAAAATAAATGTGGGCCATTTAAACACTTCATCTTGATAAAAATAAAAGTTCAGACATTAGTTTTTAAAGCATAAAAAGGATTATTATATTTCACAAATGTAATGGTGTAAAGGGAATCCCTGTTGCAACTTTTTTGTTTCGTATTGAATATTTCATTATTATGTTGCTTTTGAAATTTGGAACCGTTTCTTGCATTTATTTTATTGTACACAGGTAAACACACAGTAGCACGTTCTAAAGATGTGATTGATAATAACCCTACAAATCTGTGACAGTTGTCAAAGTTGCAGAGTGGAAACTTGAAGTGCTAAATGACACAATCCAAAGTAAACTTTTTTATACAGATTCTAGCTGAAGAATTCATCTTTAAGAAAATGGTATTTATATAACTTTTAGTATTTTTGAAGACTAGTGAGATTTCTTTAATAATTTTAGCTCTATAAAAAGTGAAAGCTCATTATAAAGATATTTTCTTTTTAGTATTAGAAGGAAATATCAAAGAGAAAAATTTATGTGTTTGGTGAGCAGTTGGTAGTTTCAATCTTGGTTATATGGCCAACTATAATTTGTAAACCCAAAATGAAGTAAGCTGGATAACAGCTGTTTGGCCTTATCAGTAGCCAGGATTTCTGATTAGCTAAGATAAACTTTTGTTAGAAATTTTCCGTTGTTGTTACTATATTCTGAATATATATTAAAATGAAAACTTTGTTTCAGTTTTGAAATTCAGCCCTGAAAGTTTGTCTGTACATTGTATATGCCTAATTTTCCAGATTGCATACAATTTCTATTAAGGATTTTTAAAATGAACAATATAGGATTAAAGTGTTTATCTGATATGATTAAATTTTTGTATATCACACACAAAACCAGAAAGCACTCAAATGCTAAGTGGTCTAGTTGGCTGCTGTTACACCTTAAAATTTGACTTTATGTATACACACACACATACACACACACACACACAGAGTTGTTTATATGGTGCTCATTTGTTATTCTCAAAGATAATGTGTCTTATTATAAAGTAGGAAGACAGATTCTACCAGCCACACTGCTTCACTACTTTTTAGTCAAAACTGGGTTCTTATTATTCACTAATAAGAATCATAAAGTATCTTATACCAGAAGGCCAAAATCCAGAACAGAGGATAAATAAAAGAGTGGATTTGCTGACATTCCATACTAATATACATTGTTTATGCTTTCTTTAAAGTAAATAATTAAAAAGACATAAAATCTCAGAAGTAGTTTGCTGCTAATATATACATATATTGTATGAAAAGGTGTATTTTGGTTTTGTTAAAACCCTTGTTGACTTTTCTAAAGTGAACATTTTTAAACTTGATTTAATAAAAATGTTAATTTTGGAAGTGGAGTTTTGTAAAAACCTTTTTCAGACTAACAGTAATTTATTTATGGGTGGTCATAATCACACAGAAGCATCTAATTGAACATATATGCCTTTGTTCAGTCATTTTTAAGTGCTTAAACATTTTCTCTGCAGTTACATGAGTGTAGTTTTAAGAATAGCTGTTTAATGAACTTTTTAAAAAACATTTTTGACAATTTTCAACCTGAAACAATATTTTTGTTGTTAAGTGCTGTGGAGTCGGTTCCAACGTAGAGCAACCCTGTGTAGGGTTTCCAAGGCTGTAAATCTGCAAGAGCAGAAAGCTTCATCTTTTCTCTTGCAGAGCAGCTGATGTACTCAAACCACTAACATTGTGGTTTACAGTCCAGTGATTATCCTACAGAGCCACTGTTCTCCCCAAATAGTATTTGTTGTTATTGTTGCAAAGTGTTGTTGAATCAGTTCCAACTCATAGAGACCTTGTATAGAGGAGTGACAGGTGAGTTTCAACCGCTGACCTTGTACTTCAAACTGACTTTGCAGTCCATTGCTTATCTTTGAACACCATACCAGGAATATTAGTTTATTTCAAAGTTTAATACTTTGAGTACGTCAAATCAAACCATCTGGGACTTGAGAACTTGTTTAAAGAAGAAAACTATGTTAAAGATCTTGTTAATGAACTTGTGTTGAAATACTGTGGATTAAGTTAATATTCATGTATCTTTCATGTATGCATTTGCGTTAAGGTGTTGGAGGAGAATACTGAAAGTGCCATGGGCTGCCAAAAGAACAAAATCTGTATTGGAAGAAGTGTAGCCAGAGGGCTCTCCTTGGAGGCCAGGATGGATGGCCAAACTTCGTCTCTCATATTTCGAACATACTGTCAGTATCATGTTTGGTGAGGTGGAGGGTCAGAGAAAAAGAGAAAGACCCGTCAGTGAGATGAATTGGTAAAGTGGCAGCATCAGTGGGCTCAAGCATGGCCACAATTGTGTTTTGTTCTGTTGTGCATAAGGTCACTATGAGTGGGTACCAACTCGATGGCACCTAATAACAACAACATATTTCATAGGGAGTCCTGAGTAGTGCTGCAGGATAATGTACTGGATTGCAAGGTCGGTTTGACAGTATGGTTGGTGGTTCAAACCCACGAGCTGTTCCTTGGAAACTATACAGGGATGCTGTGAGTCAGGTGGCACTTAAAAACTAGCAACAAAATATTTCTTATAATTTTTCCATAAGAGAAATACCTAAATGCTTGCTTTTATCTGGTAAGCTTTGAATTTGAAATACCTGTTTAAAAGCTTCCCTTTGGTCTTCCTGTTAAATTGGGAATAGAGAGACTAGATTTATAATTTAAGTTAATGAAAAATACTCTAATTTTAAATGTTTATATCTAAGTGTCGTAAAGGAAGGAAACTCAAATACCTAAATTCCATTATGCCACTTAGGAAAGACATTTCTTTCAGCAAATTAGTTTATGCTGTAAGACACAGAGACTTAGTTGAGATGTATTGCTTTATTTTTCAATTAGAAGTGTTTTTCTCCTACTTGGGTGTCTAATTAAAATTTTGTCTGGAGGCAAGCCTGATAAGATTTAACTCTCATAGCTCATTCTGAAAGACATGTAGGAGATAACCCATTTTTTGAACTTAAAAAATTGGTTTAGTAGAAAGCTACCACATGCTGATGCTGTATATTGGATTAAACTTTATAATACTATTTGATCTTAAATTCAATTGTTAATCAACATTCTAAAGCTATTTTATGAAGTGTTCATACAACAAAATGTTAGCAGCCAGGCAGAAAGCTAGTTACCTGGGTTGGCTAACACATTTTTTGCCTTTCAATTTCATTTTTCTACTTTTTTTTTTTT
>NW_006408533.1:12499734-12507424 GCF_000296735.1 Chrysochloris asiatica
TCCATCTCTGGCTTCTAATTTGATAGCATTGTAGTCTGAGAAGATGCTTTGTAGTATTTTGCTATTTGTCAATTTATGGAGATTTGTTTTGTGGCCTAAGACGTGGTCTGTTCTGGAGAATGTTCCATGTGCACTGGAAAAGGATGTGTATTGTGCTGTTGTTGGGTTGAATGCTCTACACATCTATGAGGTCCAGTGATTGATTGTGTTTAATTCTTCTGTGTCAAGTTTCTTTCTGGTTGTTCTATCCATTTTTGAAAGTGGTGTATTAAAATCACCCACTATTATTTTAGATTCATCTATTTCTTCAAATCTATTGAATTTGCTTTATATATTTTGGAGCTCTTTCATTGGGAGCATAGATATTTATTCTGGTTATGTCATCTTGTTCAATTGTCCCTTTATTCATGAGATAATGTCTATATCTATTATGCTGGTTTTTGCCTTTGAGGTTTATTTTATCAAGGATTAGTACTGCCACTACTGTTCGTTTTTTTATTGCAATTAGCTTGGTATATTTTATTCCATCCTTTGACTTTTAATCTCTTTTTTTTTCTCTGTGTGTGAGATGTGTCTCTTGCAGACATCATAATGAAGGATCTTGTTTTCTTATCCATTCTGCCAGTCTCCATCTCTTAACAGGTGCATTTAATCCATTTATATTCAGTGTAGTTATCGATAGATAGGGATTAATTGCTGCCATTATGTTTGGTTTTTTTGTGTGGTGTTGCTGCTTTCTGTGTTCTGTGTGTCTTCCATTGTTGAGTTCATGTTTTTGTGTTCTTGTGAGTTTCCTCATATTTTTAATGTTTCTATGTTCTTGGATTTTCATTTTCTTGGTATGTTGAAGTTGCCTAATAGTCCATTAACTTTTCTGTCCATTTGTTGTTGTTATGTGCTGTGGAGTCGGTTCCGACTCACAGCGACCCTGTACAGGGTTTCCGAGGCTGTTTTAGTGCAGTCTATTTTGTCCTGTAATTTACCTGACCTTCTCACCACCTGGAGAGATCAATCTCTGTTCCTCTGTGTTTACCTTCTTTCACATTGTAATTGTTTTGATCATAGACTGTCCACTCCGATCCTCTGTTCTTATAGTATTATTTTGTTCTTAACTCTTCCATTTGTCAATTGAGTTTAGGGTACTTGTCTCTTCCTATTCTAGAATTCTGATCATTCATAAGTTGTTCCTTTTCATGGTGTCCCACATAATTCTTAAGCTGTCCAGATTTTTCATCCCCTTTTCTGATTGTTCTTCTAGCTTACTAATATTGAAAGATTTGTCTTCAAGCTCACAAATTCGGGTTTCCATTGCTTTGAATTGACTCCATCCTTTCTCCTTTCAGTGTATTTCCCATTTCTGAGATCTTAGTATTAATCTTCTGGATTTCTAATTGCAGGTTTTGTATTCTTTCAAAATTTGCATTTATTTAGCCTATTATTGTTCTTGTGGTGTTTTCCTGATTTCTTCTAAAGTTTTTGTTGTGTTTTCCTTTTCTCAATCTTTCGGTTGATCCTCTGAAGGTACCTAATTAACAATCTTTTGAATTATTTTTAAGTTAAATCCATTACCTTTTCTTCCTCAGAAACACTTTCTGGCTTTGTAGCTTGGTCATTTATTTGAGTATTCTCTCCTGTTTCTTATTTCTTTGTGTGAGCTGTCTCCTGGGTGTTGTGAGACTATTATATTTGCAAACACAAACAGTGCAGTTGGAGCCGGAGTGTAGAGCTTCTGGTTGGCTCCTGCAATTCAAGGAGCTCACAAAGTGATTGTAGAAGGGATGTGGCAGCAGAGTTCCTGGTCCTAGATGGAGTTTCTATTTGCCTTGGTATTATCTGTTTGCTCTGGTTCAAGGGGTCCTTGATGGTACTGGTTTCAGTGTCTATTAGGACCACAAGGAAGCTGGGGGCAGCGTGACTTGTAAGATGCTGATCTGGTGGCTCTGTGGGTTTTGTAGGTCTGGAGCTAAGTTCACCTGAATCAAGGTACCAAAGCTGGTGTGGCTCCCAACCATGTGACTCCAAACTCCAGAAAGAGTCTGTGTTGGCTTGTGAATGGGCATGGGAACATGGGGGAAAAGGAGAAATTGTACCGTTCCTGGCACCTGCTTGAATCTACTCTGCCGTGTCTCCCTCAGCTGCCAAAGCATTTCATGAGATGGTCGTGCTGCATCTGGTCAGCAGTTTGCTAGTCAGTCTCCCTCTCGCTGACTCTGCTTGGCCCCTCCTCCCAGCAAGCACTCCATCCATCTCTCTAACCTTTCTTCTGAGGTTCAGGGTACCAGAATTTTCATCTATGTCAGCTTTATTTGGTTTCTTGTAACTTTGTTGTGTGGCGCTGTGCAACAAAGCAAGGTCAGTTTGAACCACAAGGTCGGTGGTTCAAATTCACCAGCCACACCTTGGAAACCCTGGACAGGATCGCTATGAGTCAGAACCACCTCGACGGCACTTCACAACAACAACAGCTTTGTTGTAGAAGGCCCATGCAGTGCATCTGCCAGTTTCAACTCATAGTGACCCTGTATAAAGTTTCCAGGCTGCAAATCGTTATGGGAGCAGAAACCCTCATCTTTCTCCTGCTTAGTAGCTGGTAGATTTGAACTGTTGACCTTCTGATTAGGCTACCTGAGTTCATAAGGCAAAGTAGAGCTTCCAAAATCCTAAATCTGCTCATGAGTCCCACCTTTCTCCTGTAGAGTGGTTGGTGGGTTTGAATTTCAGACCTAGTGATTGGCAGTCTACAGCTTAACTACCACCAGGACTCATTCCATACAATACTAAGGTGTTTATTTATTTACTAATTCATTGTACAGGCATTTCATTTGCCCACTTCATGCCTTAGAATGAACCAAGGCACTAGCACCATATATGCTTAGCCATTGTATTCACCACCAGGCACCGAGGGTGGGGAAGAAAAGAGTCAAGAATGGCCTTGACAAAATAAATCTTAAATTGTATGAAAATTTGACCTGTAAGTACATAGCTTTTTAATCTGTGATAACATGGAAACTAAACAAAGCACTTCTGCATGAAGTACAATTGTTGTCTCAAGAAAATGTATTTGTATAATTTGAGTTGTAAGCTCAACCAGCTTGCATTTTTTCATGGAAGGGCCAATTTTACTTGAAAATGATTGGGGGACAACCCATGTTTATTCAGACTTGGATATTTGGCACTTTCTCAAAAATGAATAAAATATGCCTGTCACTTAAGAAAAGCAACCCACTTGCATTGCCAACAGAAATTTGAGGTTTTAAGCAAAAATTTCAATTTTGGAAATATCTATGAGCTCAGATTCCCAATGTTCAAAAACTGATGAGATCCAAGTTGATGTTATATTAAATGATTCCAAGTTGTCAACACTTAGAAGATTTACATAATTCAGTGCACCATCTTCCAATTAATCAGTATGTGTTACAAAATCATACATAGGTAAAAAGCCCAAAGTGCAAGACAGATAGATATATGGATTTTAATATAACTGGGTACAAAAATATGATGTAGTCTCTAGACTGGACTGAACTTTTAAGAAGCTACCATTTGTTAAGTTCTGTTGTAGAATCCAAGAATAACTAAATACCTAAAAAAAAGTCTATTCGAAGTGTTGAGTAGCCTTTCTATCAGTAGTGAACCAAAAACAACTGTGACCATGCTGTTGAGTTGGTTCCCACTCACAGCAACCCTGTATAGGGTTTCCGAGGCTGAACCCAAGGTTGAATGGTTTAAAGCTTAAAACTTCATCATTCTGCCTCTCAAAGCTTCCATTATTTACAGGAGAAACCCACATTCCTTCAATAAGAGTTTGTTTACTATTTACTTGGACACAAATCTAGCAAACTTAGTTGATAGGTTAAAAAAAGGAGATCAAGATTAATTATGCAATCATCACAGGCATATATTTTAAGAAATTGAAAGCATTCTAAATGTGAAAAATAGCCTAAGTAACACTGGAGTCCTGGTGTGGTGCTGGGTTAATGCGCTGAACTGTACAGTCAGTTTGAACTGCAAGGTTGGCAGTTCAAGTGCAAAAACCTCGGAAACCCTGTACAGGATTGCTATGGGTCAGAACCAACTTGATGGCACTTAATAACAACAAAAACTAGCAGTGCAACTATATTGAAACATATGAGACAATTAACATTTATAAAATTGTTTTGTCTTGAAATCTGCTTGACTTCCTTCTCATTTGGAATTTTGTAACTACATTATTATCTCTTTTAGCTTTGTAGTTAATTAGCTTCATTATAAATGGAGAATTATGGTTGCCTGTATTCAGCCTTGTAGGTTTGTTTTACTTTAAAAACTTCTATATCATGGAGTCCTGTTGTGATGCTGTGGAATAATGCACTGGATTGCAAGGTTGGTTTGAACTGCAAGGTTTGTAGTCCAAATTTACCAGCTGCGCTTCAGAAACGCTATACAGGCTCGCTATGAGTCAGAACTGACTTAATGGCACTTAGCAACAACAATTATATCTGGATTGAGTTCTGGTTGATGTTGTCATGTATGAGTCTTAGGTTGTTGTCTGCTCTTGCTGGTTCTCAGTCCAAGGAACAGCCTTTAAAATTTTTCGTAAAGTTGGTCTGATCATTACAAATTCCTTTAATTTCTGTTTATCAGGAAACATCCTAATTTCACCATTGTATTTGAGGGACAGCTTTGTTGGGCATATGGTTCTTGGTGGGCAATTTTATTCTTTCAGAGTTTTGTGTTTGTCATAGGTTTGCCTACTTGTCTGCATGGTTTCTGCTGAGAAATCAGAGCTCAGTTTTATTGGTTCTCCTTTGTAGGTAACTTTTCATTTTCTCAAGCTGCTCTCAAGATCCTTTCTTTGTCTTTGGTTTTGGAAAGTTTGATTATAATATGTCTTGGGGGTTTTCTTTTGGGATTGCCCGGTTTGGGGTCTTTCAGTTTCTTGTATGCTTCTATTCTTGTCTTTCATGATGTTGGGGACATTTACTTTCAACAACTTGTCGACAGCTTTCTCTGTGCTTTTTATAGTTTCTTCCTGTTCTGGAATTCTGATCATTCATAAATTGTTCTTCTTCATGGTGTCCCATATAACTCTTAGACTTTCTTCAGATTTTTTAATTATTTTTTCTGATTGTATATTGAGAGATTTATCTTCAAACTCAATAATTCAGGTTCCCATAGCTTCAAATCCACTCCGTTTCCCTTTCAATGTATCTTCCATTTCTGAAATCTTAGAATTGATATTCTTTCTAATTACAGATTCTATATTGTTTCAAAATTTGCCTTTATTTAGTCTGTTTGTTCTTGTAGTGTTTTCTTGAATTATTCTAAAGTGTTTTTTTTTCTCTGTTCTTGCTTTCCTTGATCTTTCTGTCAATCCTTTTAAGGTACTTAAATATCATTCTTTTGAATTCTTTTTAATTTAGTTCCATTCTCTTTTCTTCTTTAGAAATGTTTTTTGGCTCTGCATCTTGGTCATTTGTCTGAGCCATTCTCTTTTGCTTCTTCATGTGAGCTAAAATTGTCTGTTGTGTCCATGGCATTGGGAGTTGATGATTGCATGTTGGTTTGTTCTTAAGCTTTCACCAACTGTCTTTGTTAGGTGTGATTAAAGCATGGAAGTGTGTACATCGTTCTTGTTCACCAATGATGCACTTCAGTTTAGGGTGGGGTTGCTTGCTATTGTTAATCAGGTCATATAGGAGTTGGCATTGGATCTTGCCTAGTTGATAGAGCTACAGAGGGTATTGTTGTTCGGCTGTATAGGCATGTTGCTATCCCCTGTTGATTGGGAAGAAAAAAAAGCCCTCCCCACATCATACACAAAAACTCAAAAAAGAATAAATAAGGAACCAACAATAAAAAGAGAAAATAATAAAGAGAAGAAATAAAAGCAGTCAGCAACCAGAAAAAAAAAAACAAAGCAAAGGCTATAGTAAGTATAAAGACAGAAGACGGATGGGGAAATGGAGCTATAGAAGAGAAAAATAAGAGAAAATAAAAGGAAGAAAATTTTAAAAAACAAAAAACAAGAATAGCAAAAAAAAAAAAAAAGTGAAAAGAGACAGGAAAATGGAGCTATAGAAGAAAAAAATAAAAGGAAGAAAAGAAAAAGACAACTTAGAAAAAACAGGAAGAGGGTAGATGAGAAAGAGTGTAATAAGAAAAGATCAAAATGGGGAGGGAAAGGAGACGAAGAGATGTGAGAAACAGAAGAAAAAACAAAAGCAGAGATAAGAATAAAATCTAAGAGAATGGAAAGAGAAGAAGGAGAAAGAATAAACAAACAAAAATAATGAAACAAGAAAACCAAACCTGATAATAAAACAAACAAAAAATAGTGCAGCTATTAGACCCAGAGAAGAGAAGATTGTGGGGAGCTCCTGCAAGTCAAGGAGCTCACTAGATGGGAATGCGGGGATATGACTGCAGAGTTCCTGTCCACACATGGGAGTTCCTGTCAACCTCAGTGTTATCTGTGTTCTGGACACTGTGTCTGGAAGTAGTTCATGGAAGCCCTAGATAGAGCTAGTTTCAGTGTTTACTAGGACCATAAGGCAGCTGGGGGCAGGGTGACTGGTTAAATGCTGGTCTGGTGACTCTGCAGGTTCTATAGGTCTGCAGCTGAGCCCACCTGAATCCAAGCACCGAAGCTGTGCAACTGACCTCTTCATCACACTGACATGTCTCCCAACCACATGGTTCTGAACGTCCCGAGAGCAGCGTCTGTGCTGAGGATGGATGAGGGTGGGAGCTGATCACCCCTGTAGTCACTGAGGGAGCATGGGATAAAAGAAGGAATCCCACTTTTCCTGTTGCTTGTGTGAATCTACTCTGTCAGGTCACCTTCTGTTGCCAAAGCTGCTTTCAAGACAGTCTTGCCACATCTGGCCGGCCATTCACCAGTCAGTCTCTCTCTCTGGCCGTCCCTTCTCAGCTTCTCCTCCCAGCAAGCACTTGATTCACTTCTGTAGCCTGTCCTATGAAGTTCCGAGTCCATATAGGACGTTTGCCTAGCCTGACGTCTTGCTGGAAGTCTCAGGATTTATCCTTTTGTGTGTGGCTTATTTCACTTTTCCTAATGTTTTCAAAGTTCGTCCATGTTGTAACAAAACTTCATTCCTTTTTATAGCTGAATAATATTCGCACACACACACGAGGGAGTTTCAAAAAAGTTCGTGAAAAAAATGGGATTAAAAGATAAAGGAATTTTCCCATGAGCTTTCCGAAGCTTCCTTATATCTATTATCTGCCTTTATCTGTATCTTTATGTATATATATATCACATTTTAATTATTCACCTACTGATGGACACTTGGGTTGTTTCCTCCGTTTAGCTATTGTTTTATGTATAATTTTATAAGAAACAGACAAACTGGTTTTCAGAGAGCCTGCATCCTTTTACCATCTCATCTGCAATGAATGAGTATCCAGTTTCTCCTTGACAGCATTTGGTATTGACTGTTTTGTATTTCAGTCATTCACGTAGGTATATAATGACATCTCATTGTGGTTTTAATTTGTATTTCCCTAATGGCTAATGTGCTCATGAGGAATCTACCTAGACCAAGAAGCAGTTGTTCAAACAGAACATGGGAACACTGAATGGTTTCAAATGAAAAAAGGTGTGCGACCAGGTTGTATTCTTTCACCATACTTAACCTGTGTACTGAGCAAATAATCTTAGAAGCTGGGTTCTATAAAGAAAAACACATCA
>NW_006408533.1:12508564-12524161 GCF_000296735.1 Chrysochloris asiatica
AGTGGTTCAAACTTACCAGTCACTTTGTGGGAGAAAGATGAGACTATCTGCTCTTGTAAAGATTTCATCTTTGAAACTGTAAGGAGCGGTTCTACTTTGTCCTGTAGAGTCACTATGAGTAGGAATCAATTTGATGGAAGTGTGTGTGTGTAAATGACAGATAATGCTGAGCATCTCTTAATATGTTCCTTTGCCATCTGTGTATAGTCTTCAGTGAAATACATGTTCATATCTTTAATTTTCTAATTGAATTGTGTTTCTACTCCTGAGTTTTGGGAATTCTTTATGAATTCTAGATACAACTCTTTTCTTAGGTATATAATTTGTAAGTATTTTCTCCTAATATGTAGCATTTCTTTTCAATCTTTTAAAGGGAATATTCATAGAGCAAACATTTAAAATGTTGATGCAGTATAATATATTGATTTTTTTTAAAATGAACTTTGTTTTTGATGTCATGTCTAAGAACTCTTTGATTAACTTTGGTCCAGCAGATTTTCTTCCATGTTTTCTTGTAAATTTTTATAATTTTATACTTTATATTTAAATATACATGTTTATATTTACTCTTTATATTTAAATCTGCAAACTATTTATTTCAAGGTAATTTTTATATAAGGTACAAAGTTTAAAGTGTGGTTTATTGGTCTGTGGATGTGCAGTTGCTTCAGTAACATTATTGAAAAGACTGTTGCAAAAATAGCACGAAAGCCATGTCTGACCTATTTCAATTTCACGAGGGTTAAAGAGCATTAATCTGCACATCAGTCCAAGGCTGATTCCTATGAACAGAGAGCAGACATGCCTCTACCATTTAACCTTCTTTATCCTATCCTGACACCACCTATTTCTCTCATACCTCTCTCTACTTCTTTGCTGAGTTCAAGAATCCATTTCAATGGCCATATGGAATTCATAGACTAGTCAAGATTATGAGGTTTATTAGGGAAGTTAACTGGGTACAATCCAGCATTTCTCCAGTTAAGAAGACCTCTTCTCAGTCATACTACAGGCCTGCCTCTCTTTGGTCCTCAATTTATCAGTCATGTGGCCCCTTGTCCTCTGTCATACTCCAGCAAGTGTTAACAAGCACTTTTAGTTTTGTAAATGAATGCCCACAGGGCACTCAATTCTTCAAGCCAGTCTCCTGCCCAGGCCTGGGAGGCCCGTTCCCTCTCTCCACTCACTGCCTCTGCTGCTGCCACCTCTATCATCACTACTTCTCGGTGCAGGGATCTTGAGGTCCCAAGGATGGACTCCACTCATGGCTTTTCTCTTCTAATGGTTCTGGGATTGTCTGTTCCTGCTGCTGACATGGCTTCTGACATGGCTCCCACAAACTCTATTTGCATGGTTCCATACAATCATTTTTGGGAGTTACAAAGCCTGTAGATAGAAGAACCATATTAATTAACTACATTCATTTTACTACAGCTATCCATTTTGCCTTAACTTTGCTTTTGCATTTTTGTCAAAAGTCAGCTGAACATATTTGTGTAGGTCTGTTTTGGGGTGGGTTCTCTGTTCTGTTCCATTGATCTATATGCCCATGCCTCTACCAATATGTATAGTGGATATGGGAGTGAACATACTTGTTCTTAGATGATATATCTGAAATATTTAGGATCATGAAATCTGCAACCTGTTTTTAAGTGATTATGCTAAAAGGAAAAATACACACATATACACACAGAGAAGGCAAATGAAACAAAATGTTAACCATAGAAGTGACCACAGAAGAAGGGTTTATTGTAATTGTCTTGCAAATTATTTGTAAGGCTAATTTTTTTTTTTCAAAATAAATGTAAAAATGTGGATTATTTTATAAAAATTATTTTTATTAAAGAACTTTAAAGTTTGTCCTCTGCCTTTTGGAATTTAATGACATCTTCAGTTGACACTCTGTAGAACTCCAGCTGTTTCTGAGGAAGATTAAGCTGAGCAGAGATGTTGGTTTAGTAAACAGAAAATAGTGACTACACTGGTGGAGTAGAGCCTTGGAGCTTACTATGGTTCTCCAAAATTGGGCAGAGTAGGCAGAGGCTCTGAACAGACCCTCTGCAACAAGAACACAGGAGACCAAGTGAAACAGATACAGATGGTTCTGGAACCCTGTCCTTCAGAGGATCAGCTAGAGAGGTAGATGGAGTGCTGGTGAGAAGAGGAAACAGGGACAGAGGAGACAGACAGATGGGGTGTCAGGCAGCCTGGCATAGCACAGCCATCTTGTACTGTTGTGGTCACCTGTTGATGCAGCAGCCTGGAGGCACAGGATATTTGCTGGAGATTGATGATTCTCCTTTGTTCCCCATGTTTATCTTCTAGGGATGGGACTAAAGACTTTTAGCTGATTGCGTTTATTCATTTCATGAATGATTTAATATTTGATGAGTGATTAATGTGTATCAAGAACTGTACTAAGTCCTGGGGAGAAAATATTAAGCAGAAAGATGCAGTTTCTGCTCATATGTTGTTGTTGTTGTTGTTGTTAAGTGCCGTCGAGTCGGTTATGGACTGTCCTAATTATCTAGTGCTGTTATAACAAGTGATGGCTTTAACAAAATTCAAAATCATAACAAAAGACCAGGCTTCCTGGGCTGATGGAGACTGGGGAGCCCCTGAGATTATGGTCCCTAGTCACTGTTCAGATCTAGAAATGAACTCACCCCCATGGCTCAATTTTCAGCCAGACAACGTTGTTGTTAAGTGCCATCAAGTCAGTTCTGACTCTAGTGATCCTGTGTAGGGTTTCTGAAGAGCAGCTGGTGGGTTTGAACTGCCAACTTTGTGGTTTGCAGTTCAGTGCTGATCCTACAGCACCACACCAGGAGTCCAGCCAAACATAGACAAGACTGTAGGGGAACAATAACACTAGTGAGGAGCACACATCTTAGACCATTCAATCATTTGAGATCAAAAGGGCAGCATTTATCCAAGGATAAAGTTCAGAAGAGTTAGGAAAGGAGAAATGGAAAGAGGAAACAGAGGGAGAAAGTAATGCTGCAGTGTGGGGATTGCAATCAATGAGATGAAACAAATGTGTATGGATTGTTGAATGGGAAGCTGATCTGCGCTATAAAAAACCTTCACACAATTCACAATAAAAAGTAAAGATAGAAATCCCCTACGGCCCAGCACAATACTTTGTTTGACAAAAAGCTTCTCCTTCTAACAGTGTTCAAATGATGTCTGTTAAAAGGATCGTTCTGGACTGTTGCTGAGGCTGGCAGAACTCTGAGAAGTAACTTCTACGATGGTGTGTGGCATTCTTCCACCAACTACACTACTGCTTTTCCCTTACTTGAATAGCTAGCCCCTGTTCTCAACTGGGTTCCTTTACCTTCTAGCTTAGAGCTCAGCCTAGGTTCTTCTGGGAAAATATCACTGAGTCCTTCAGAGACACTCAGGTCCTTGTTTCTAGGCCCCTATTGTATAGAGTACCACTGGCATTATTAGTAGTTGTCATGCGGTTTCAGGTAAGGCTGTGAGCTCCTGAAGGCAGTGAGGTACTTAATAAATACAAGCTGAATGAATTTATTGCTTGTGGGGTACTGGGACTTTAAAGGTAATTTGGGAGAAAACTGTAATTATATCTAGACAGGTAGAGTACAACACTTCGAGTTTTAGCTCTTGGGAAATTTGTTATCATTAGGGATCTAAGTATTGTGATCCATTTTTATGATTCCATGGCTAGAAAACTAGCAGCTATGGGAAACAGAATTACTCTTCTTATCTGTCATATAAGTAACATTGGAGTCCTGGTGTGGTGCTGTGGGTTAGTGGGCTGGACTGAAAGGTCAGTTTGAACTGCAAGCTTGACGGTTCAAGCTCACCAGCTTCTCCTTGGAAACTATACGGGGAAGCTATGAGTCAGCACTGACTCAATGGCACTTAGCAATAACATACATAACATGTTCTTAAAGGATAATAAAAGAAAGTGGTAGTGATGATGTTATGGTTAAGATTATGTGTTAATTTGGCTCTATGTGTTAGCTTGGCTAAGGTGTGATTTCATTGGTTTGGCAGATATTGTGTAACCATCCTCCATTTTGTGATCTGATGTGAGCAGCCAATCAGTTGTAAGGGGAGTGTCCTTGGAGGTGTGGCCTGCATCCTGTATATATTGGATGTTCTAGCAAAGCTCACTTTCTCTATTCTGTAAGGAACTTACCATCCTTTGACCTTCAATACTTGAGAGTGAGCCAGCAGTCAGTTACTTGACCTCCAGATTTTGGGATTCTCCAGCTCATACAACCTGGTCAACCATCTACCTCTGATTTTGGGTTTGTCAGCCCCTGCAATCACTTGAGTCAGGAGAACCTGACCTATGAATTTGGAACTTGGCAGCTTCCACAGCCGTGTGAGCTATTTCCTTGAAATAAATCTTTCTCTCTCTATTGATATGTGCACACTTCCCTGGTTTTGCTTCTCTAGAGAACTCATCCTAAGATGATGAAAATGCAGATGGTATTAGGAATGCCATCAAATTACAAGAGGAGTTAAGAGAGTTTCACATTTAAAGGTGACAACATGGATGAATCTTGAGAAAATTATGTTACGTGAAATAAGGCAGACAAAAAAAGACAAATTTGGACGATCTCACTTATATGAAATACAAGAATACAGAACAGACAAATGCATAGAGACCAAAGTTTGGTGGTTACCATGGGCTGAGAAAAGGTGAGAAAATGGGAGTAAAGGGGAACTGAGTTCCTAATTAGAGGGATGAAAAGTTTGGAAAAAATTCAGTTACATGAACTGCACTCACCATGTTGTGCAAACGTTACCCTGTGTTCACGGTTTGTTTGTTTTAAAATTAATTAGTGGGCGTGCACAATGGGCAGAAGAAAAGCAGCGTAGTGGTGATTTTGGACAACACTGTGAACATAATTCATGCCGTTGAATTGAGAACATAAAAAAATTGAAATGCCAAATATTTTGTTATATATATTTTGTTGTTTTTAAATGCTGCTGAGGCAATTCTGACTCAGAATAACTTAATATAGCGTTTCAAGGAGAGACAGGTGAGTTTGAACTGCAGACCTTGAGGTTCAAACTGACCTTGTGGTTCAGTGCTTATCCTATAGTGCCACACCAGGAGTCCTTGTTATAGATATTGTTGTTATTGTTAAATGCACTCGAGTCAATTCTGACTCAGCAACCCTGTATAGGGTTTCTGAGGAGCAGCTGGTGGATTTGAACTACAGACCTCGTGGCAAATACCTTGTGGTTCGAACTTCAGTGCTTATCCTCAGCACCACATATGTTGTTGTTGTTGTTAAGTGCCTTCGAGTCGTTTCCGTCCCATAGCGGCCCTGTACAGGGTTTCCGAGGCTGTAAATCTTTACAGGAGCAGAATGCCTCATCTTTCTCCCGCGGAACAGCTGGTAGTTTCCAACTGCTGGCCTTAAGGTTCGCAGCCCGATTCGTAACCACTACGCTACCAGAGCTCCTTAGCACCACATATATACATATTTACCATTAAAAAAAAATACACACACACACAAAAAAACCCTGATTGAGGCACATACCTTGAATAGCCACAAGGTGGCAGCTTAGCACTGTGACATTACTGATAGACCGGTCAAAGATCAAAGACCAAACGTTGTTCAAACAATGACCAGTGTGAAGAGTGGAAAGCGTGTATAAAGTATATTGGGGCAATTAAGAAAAGGAAAGGAGCCATGGTGTGTAATGCTAAATTGCTAACTGAAACGTTCAATCCCAAGCAGCTACCTGGGACAAACACCTAGCTATCTGCTCCATAAAGATTGTTATTGTTGTTGTTACATGCCTTCAAGTTGGTACTGACTCATAGTGACCCTGTATAGGGTTTCCAAGAAGCAGCTGGTGGGTTTGAACTACTAGTCTTGCAGTTCAAACTGACTGGTCCAATGCTTATCCTACAGCAGCCACATCAGGAATATAGATATTCAACAATAAAGAGAAATGAAGTTCTGATGCATACCATAACATGGATGAACCTAGAAAACATTGTGCTGATGCAACTAAAGTCGTTATAAAAGTACAAATATATATGATTTTACTTATTATGAAATAAGCAAATATATAAAAACCAAAGATTATTATTGCTTGTTGTTGTTAGGTGCCAACAAGTTGATTCTGACTCATAGCAACCCTGTAGAGGGCTTCAAAGGAGCGTCTGGTAAGCTTGAAACACCGATCTTGTGGTTCAAACTGACCTTGCAGTTCAAACTGACCTTGCAGTCCAGTGCATTAACCTGTAGTAACTACCAGCCGCTCCACGGGAGAAAGATGAGGCATTCTGCTCCCGTAAAGATTTACAGCCTTGGAAACTCTGTACAGGGTCGCTATGGGTCGGAACCGATTCAACGGCACATAACAACAACAACAACAACTACAGTAGAAGTTGTATTGGTGCCTAATAACCTTTATAGGGAAGTCCTGGCATGATACTGTAGGATAAGCACTGGACTGCAAAGTCAGTTTGAACCTAATGGTTGGTTGTTCAAACTCACCAACTACTTCTCAGAAACCCTATACAGGATTGCTATTAAGTCAGAAGGACTCAAAGGCACTTAACAACAACAAAAAGTGGGAAGGAGTGGGGAAGAAGGAGTTTTTGCTTAGACACCATTGAGTTTATGTCAATCGTGGTGAAATAATTTGGAAAAAAAAAATAACAAAGGTGACAAAGCAGGAAATATGTAATCAATGTTATTGATTATGTATGGAAATTATTGTTTGGTAAAGGTTTTGTTGTATATATATTTATTTAACTGTTTTATTGTGAATTATGTGATAGTTTACATGGGAGAACAGTAGATTTACATTCATCCTATTTATATGGTTTAATTGCCATGGTTGCAATCCCCTCCATGCATCATCAACCACCCAAAGGGTATACCCTGCAAGTGTGCCCCCCCCCCCCCCCCCCCCCCCCCCCAGTCCTTAGCTTCCTCAGCACACAGCCTCTCTCCCTCTCTGGGTCTAGAGTGTCCAGCCACTCCATCTCTCCACATCATTGTCTCTGCCTCCATCTCTGGCTTCACTGTTTCTCTGGGTAGGGTTCCCCTCTCTGCTCTTCTCCCTTGATGGTCCCATGGACCTCCGCTCCTAGACTTAATAGTTAATCACTTCCCCCCTTTTGCTACAAAACATCTACCTTTACATTTCCAACCGTCACAATCAGTCCTGATAGTAATTATTCACTATTGTACCACATGAGTACTATCTCCATCTCCTTTCATCAGCCCTGCCCAGACAGATTGGATACTACTCAGTGGAGATTCTACCTTTCTCTGTGCTCTCTGGATCTAGCCTCCCTTTTGAAAGCTTGTAAGCCAGTCACTTCTTGCCTTTGTAGCTCCCCCATTTTGGGCAGCTAATGTCCAAGTTGCTCATCCCTGTGTACCTTGTGTATTGACAGGGTGGGAATGATCCTCGCTGTAAAGATTTATTCCCTCTTTTCAGCTACTGCATCCATAGATGTAGGTCAAGTTCATCAAATTGTATCAGATTACTTGTTTTCCTCTTCTTTCTTCTTCTAGTTGAGCTCTGATCATCCAGTCATTGAAACCAGATCAAGTGGGTATTATCTGCAAGTGTGGGTGTTCTTGTGCATATGCCCTCTCTTCTTATCAGCTGGACACTTCACTCTACACTCTAGTCCTCTGTGGCTATGTCACTGACTCTGGGCCCAGAAGTCCCCAGGTCTTGCCAAACTGCTGGCTAACCAGGTCTTGTTGTGTATATTTTTACATTTTAAAAAAAGCAAGAAAAAATTTCAAAGAAAATGTTATTTATAGTAGACCATCCTGGTGTGGCACATTAGGATAAGTGCTAGATGAATAACCTCAGGATCAGCAGTTCTAACTCACCAAGTGCTTCTTGGAAATCCTATACAGGGTCGCTATGAGTCGGAACCAACTTGAGAGTACTTAACAACAACAATATATATATGAACTAAAGTTTGGCTTTTGCTAAATAACAATCAAAATTATATTTTAACAATATTGGATTTCCTCAGTCTAGCACTAGGTTAAAAATTATGGATATAGGTCAAAAGAAATTATACCATCCCTTCCTTTAAGGAACTTATGGATTTCTTTGGAAAAGATGGCATAAAAAGCATATTCAACAATGTATAACAAAAATAAATGCTTTGACATCCTTAGGAGGAGGAGATTATTTAGTTGACATTAAAGAGCCCTTTCCTAGAGGATTCAAACACTGCCTTGGACTTTGTAAGGTAAATCTTGCCTAGATAATTACAGAAGGGAAAGCATTCTCAGTGCAAAGGACCAATAAATAATCAGGAAGGTGTGTCCAGGAAAGGGCAGAGTGGAGAGGCCAGAGCAGAAGTTCATGGAGGGGTGTGGTAGGAGATAAGATTGTGAAGCAGATGCAGGCGGATGGTGAGGACTCTTGAGATTCAAATGTTCTTTACCCCAGTGGCACAATAGGTCTTTGAACAGGGTAATGTCCTGGCTGAGGCTGCACACTATGCAGATTAGATTGATCTGGAATGTGATTAGACACTTTTCATGGTGCTTTATTTGACTTTTCAAAAACTATCCAAAGATCATCAAATACAACTTGTAGCTACCACATACGCAGGTTCCTGGGTGGCACAGTTTGTGTTCAGAAATTGGAATCCATTCAGTGACACTGTGGAACTAAGACCTGGATATATGGTGATATGTAAAGATTCTGTAAAGATCACAGCCAAGAAAAGGCTAAGCAGGACAGATCTCCTCGGTAACACATGCGTCACCAGGAGTCAGATCCACGGGACAGGAATGGTGGGGCTTTTTCTTGAAAACTGCCATGCATGTATAAATGTTCAAACATACCATTATATATGTATGTTAAATGCCATCGAGTTGGTTCTGACCCATAGCAACCCTTTATAGGATTTCCAAGGAGCAGCTGGTGAGCTTGAACTGCCTACCTTGCAGTTCAAATGGCTTTGCAGTCTGACGCATTAACCCACAGCACCACACCAGGACTCCATTATATATGTGTGTGTGTATGTATATATATATATATGTTGTTAAGTGCTGTTGAGTCAGTTCCGACCCATAACTCCATAGGAGCTCTGGTAGCGTAGTGGTTACGAATCGGGCTGCAAACCGCAAGGTCAGCAGTTCAAAACTACCAGCCGCTCCGCGGGAGAAAGATGAGGCTTTCTGCTCCCATAAAGATTTACACCCTCGGAAACCCTGTACAGGGTCGCTATGGGTCAGAACAAACTCGATGTCACTTGACAACAAAAACAACATATATATATATAAAACATATATGTAAAACAGGTTAAAAAATTTATAGATTCATGACACATTTATAATTGATAACAAAATAAACTTGACAATCATGTGCTATTTCATGGTAATTCAATGTTTAACTTTTTGAGGAACCACAAAACTCTTCCATAGCATCTGTACCATTTTACAATCTTGTCAGCAATGAATTAAGGTTCCAATTTTTTCCATGCTTGCCCTCACCTGTTGTCCCATTTTTAATGAGAACCATTTTAGTGAGTGTAAAGTAATATCATTGTGGTTTTGACTTTAATTTTCCTAATAACTAATGTTGGTGTCCTGATGTGGCGCTGGCTGTGGGATAAAGCACTGGACCGCAAGGTCAGATTGAACCACAATGTCAGTGATTCAAATTCACCAGCCACTCCTTGGAAACACTATGCAGTGTAGCTATAAGTCAGAACCGACTCAATGGCGCTTAGTTAACAATGACAACAATGACAAATGAGGAGTCCTGTGGTGGTGTAAACAATTAAGAAACTTAACTAGTGTTGAAAGGTTGATGATTTGCGCCTACGCAGAGAACTTCTGGTGTGATGCTGTAGGATCAATCCTGGACTTTGGACCACAAGTTCAGAAGTTCAAACCCACCAGATGCTCCTTGGAAACCCTATACAGGTTTGCTATGAGCTCAAATTGACTGAGGGCACTTAACAGCAACAGAGGTCCCTGGGAAGAAAGACCTAACAATCTATTTCTGAAAAATCAGCCGCTGAAAACCCTGCAGGTTGGGATTGGCTGGACAGCAACAGATTTGTAATGACTGATGACATTGATCATCCTTTTATGTGCTTTTGGCCATTTGCATTTTTTTTTTGGGTGAATTTTCTATCGGTCATCTTTTGATTTGGGTTGTTTGTCTTTTTGTTATTAACTTGTGGTGGTTGTGGTAGTTATGTTTGGGGGAGTCGGTTCTGACTCATAGCAACCATCTATAGGGATTCTGAGAGGAAAAATTCTTTGTTGTTGTCAGTGCTGAATCGTAGTGACCCTGTATAAGGTTTCTGAGGAGCGGCTGGTGAGGTTGAGCCACTGACTTTGCAGTTCAAACCAACCTTGCAGTCCAGCACATCAACCCGCAGAAGGAAGCTTCCTCTTTCTTCCGAGGAGTGACTGGTAGATTCGAACTGCTGACCTTGCAATTAGCATCCCAACTTGTAACCCACTATGCTACCAGAGCTCCTTTGTTAACTTGTAGGGGTTCTTTATATATTCTGGATATGAAATCCTTTTCTTTGTTGGTAAAGTTCTTTGAAGAATAAACATTTAAAATCTTTGTGCGGTCCTGTTCATCGATTTTGCTTTTTGCAGATGGTGCTTTCTGGGGTCATAGCATATGCTATTTTAAGTACACGGTTTTAAAATGAAGTCCTGATGTGGCATTATAGGATAAGCACTTGACCATAAGGTTGGTTTGAACACAAAGTCGGTGGTCCAAACTCACCAGCTGCTTCTCGAAAACCCTATAAAGGGTCGCTGTGAGTCGGAACCGACTCAATGCACTTAACAATAGCAACAATTTAAAAATTGAAATATCTTTGGGGAGACGGTGATGAGAGATAAAAAAACATACTGATGACTTTATTGAAGAGTCCCATTCCAAATCCCACTGAAGTGCACGGGGAGTCTTGGTTTTGAAAGGGACTCTGTGGCCAGTAGGATTGTGGTTTGCTATGCACAGTGGCCCTTCAAAGGGTTAGTTAATCTGAATCCCAAGTTGTCTCATTCAGGATCACCAGTCAACAGCAGCATAAATGTCTATAAAGACAAATAGTATTTCATCTTGTCTAGAGGGGTCTGGTGAAAAGAGATGGGGATAAGACTCATGATTCAATAGTGAGTAATTGTTATCATGACTAATCGCAACTGTCACAACTGTAATGGTAGAAGTTTTGTAACAAAAATGGGGGAGTAGTTAATCTTACAGTCCAGAAACAGAGGACCCAAGGTCCATCAAGGGAGAAGAGCACAAGCAGAATGCGAGACCTTATCCAGAGAAGCAGCAATACCAGAGATGGAGGCAGAGATGGGGACATGGAGAGAGGGAGCAGCTAAGGACTCTAGACTCATGGGGAGAGAGGGACTGAGAGCTGGTAGCCAGTAGAATGTACCCTTTGGTGGTGTAAATTATTATATATGCCTGAGTGTTTAAAAAAAACCAAAACTAAAATGAATAGAAATGCGGTTAACTCTGATGGTATATGGAGGGGATTATAATCATTGTAATGAAACAAAGTATATGATTTGTTGAATGTAAAACTGATGATCTGCCCTCTAAACTTTCACTCAATTCACAATAAAAACTTAAAAAAAAAAAAAAAGACAAATAGTATCCATAAATTTTATTTATGTAATTATGTAAAAAGAAACCTGGAGGTGGTAAAAGGTTAAACTCAGAGCAACCACGTGAACCAACAACTGTACTCTTTGGTTTGAGGAGGATTCAAAAAGTCTGTGGAAAAATGGAATTAAATGATAATGGAAGTTTTTCATGAACTTTTTAAAGTCATCTAATATATACCCAGGGAGTACAGTGACTCCATACGATAAGCACTGGACTGCAAAACACAACGTTTGAGGTTCAAACTTGCCACCTGCTCTGCGGAAGAAAGATGAGGCTTTCTATTCCCGAGAAGATGTAAAACCTCAGAAATCCCATACAGGGTCACCGTTCGATGGTATTTAGCCCCAACAACAAAGTATATATCCAAGAGAAACAAAAGCCTATGTTACACAAAAACTTGTACATGAATGTTCATAGCAGCATTATTCTCAGTAATCAAAGGTAGAAACAAACAAATATCCGTCAGCTGATGAATAATATGATCAATAAAATGTAACATTCATATAATGGAATATTATTTGGCAGTGAAAAGGAGTGCAATACTGAACTACTATATGGCCAGACCTTGGAAACTTTATGTAAAGTGAAAGAAAACACGCACAAAAATCCACATATTGTATGATTCTGTTTATGTGAAATGTCCAGAATAGGCAAATCCATAAAGACAGAGAACATATTCGAGGTTTCTTATGGCTGGGGAGGTTGTGAGGAAATGGGTAGTGATTGCCAAAACATGATGAAAATGTTCTAAAGCTGACTGTGATGGTGTTTATACAACTCTGTGAATATACTGTTGTTGTTGTTAAATGCCATTAAATCGGCTCCAATTCACAGCAACCCTAAAGTGGCTGATGGGTTTGAACTGCCAACTTTGTGGTTAGCAGTTGAGTGCTTGTCTAACAGCACCACACCCGTACCCTGTGGATGTATTAGCAATCACTGAATCGTACACTAGACATGAGTGAATGCTATGGAATATGAATTGTAGCTCATCAAAGTTGTTACCAGGGTACATGGTGACTACATACAATAAGCACTGGACTGTGAACCACAAGGTGCACAGTTAGAGTCTACCAGCCACAACTCGGAGAAAGATGAGGCTTTCGGCGTCTGTGAAGATTTAAAGCCTCAGAAACCCTATACAGGGTTGCTATGAGTTCAAACTGACTTGATGACACTTAACAAAAGCAACAACAAAGTTGTTACCCAAAACCAAACCAAACAAAAAAAACCCTACTGTAATATCATAGCACTAAAAAGAACTTCAAGATATCCTCTAATGTGTTTTATTCAGTTAGATGCAGTCCATCTAGGTAACGTCACCTAATTTCATGAGCGTGTGTCATATGCTAGGTTTTAGATGTGATCTGACTTGTGAGAGCCCTGAAAGCCAGGGAGATGTCCCTAGAGGAGCTGTGCCTAAGCCCTGAGTTGGAAAGGTGAGTACGCATTAGTGTAGAGGCATTAAAGTGGGGGGAGCATGTGGTGTGGGGGAGGTTGTGATGGAAGTTGTAATTGCTTCATATTATAAGCATATAGGAGTCCTGATATGGCACTGTGCGTTAATGAGCTCGACTGCAAGGTCGGTTTGAACTGCAAGATTGGCAGTTCAAGCTCAGCAGCCGCTCCTTGGAAAGCCTATACAGAGTCACTATGGGTTGGAACAGACTCGACAGCACTTAACAACAACAATACGCATTATAATTGGCAAGATTGGGAGGGGTAGGAGATCTAGCTAAATATGTAACTACAAATAGCATAGGAAGTCTCAAGTGTCAGTCTGAATAGATTGGGCTTTATCCTATAGCTCATGGCATGCTACTTAGGGTTTAACCCAGAAAGTGCCAGGTTTTGGGGGGTTGTTTTGTTTTATTTTTTTGCATTTTGGATTACTTTGTGTATTAGAAGAGGGTGCCAATTAGGAGTCCAGAGTTTAGGAGAGAGATGCTGCGAGTATTAGAAAGTGTAAAGTGGTGGGGATGATGGGTATTAAGGAAAAAAGGAGATTCCACAATGTTGAGGAGAAAAAGTGAGAATATGAGGTGTGACTATGAAGTGTGACTATGAGGGAGAAGAGGAGATCTAGAAAATCAAAGTGTCTGGTTAAGGTCCCCGGGTAGAAAGAGAAGTCATTAGCTGAGGAAATAGAGTTGACATAGGGGGAGCAAAGTGAGTTGAGTTCTAGACTTGTAGATTTTAAGAGATGTCCAGCAGGAATTGAATTTGAATCTGAAGGTTAAGGACGAGAGGTCATTAAAACCATGAGAACAAATGAGATCACCCAGAAAAACCTATAATAATATCTAATTGCTGTTGGCATTACATACCTCTTATGTATTTATAGGGGAGTGAGGTAGCTCCTCACGATAAGCACTGGACTGTAAACCACAAGGTCCGCAGTTCAAACCTACTAGCCGCATAGATAAGGCTTTCTGCTCCCACGATGATTTAAAAGTCTCAGAAACCCTATACAGGGTTACTGTGAGTAGGAATTAACACGAAGGCACTTAACAACAACAACAGCAACAATGTATTTATATGAATTAATTCTGTCAACAAATCTAGTCAGTTGATATTTTTACTGCATTTGTGTATAAATGAGAAACTAGGAATAATAAGAGAATATCCACAACCCTTATTCCCTGTCTGCCTACCTGCTGACCTCGCGTATTTAGACTATTGATCTCAAGTACTTGGTCTATGATGGATGAAGTTACTTTTCTCAGAGTCCAATTCCTCTACTTACATGCTAGAATCATCCTCTCTCATCTACTAAAGGACATTGCTTCCACAATTGCCTCCTCTTTATGCCTATAATAACTTTTTTCCTCTGACTACATCAAAGCATACAAACATACTATTATTTCTTTCAGTTCAAACAAAAACAAAATATCTCTCTTTTTTGAGCCTTCTAGTTTTTCCTTTTACTCCAAAACACTTCAAAAAAGCTGTCTACACTCAGTGTTGCTTACTCTTCATTTCATTTCATTCTCATTTGAATGAATCTGATAAAGCTCTTACTGCTTCTTTTTGCCAGATGTTGTGTTTGGTTTAGTAGGGAGTCCAGGACATGGAAGTACATTGACAGCAATGGCATGAC
The DNA here is from genome assembly GCF_000296735.1 of Chrysochloris asiatica. NCBI lineage: Eukaryota > Metazoa > Chordata > Mammalia > Afrosoricida > Chrysochloridae > Chrysochloris > Chrysochloris asiatica. The sequence goes on from NW_006408533.1 coordinate 12,523,314, forward strand.
ACTGGACTCAAGCCTGCCAATGACTGTGAAGATGGTGCAGTTTGGGGTGACATTAAATTCTGCTGTACATGATGCCACCATGTGTCAGAGCCAACTTGAGGACTACGACAATAGCAACAACCATCTGCCCAAATGATCTTGACAAGATGGTCAAAGACCTCCATTTTGCTAAACCTAATAATTTTCATCTTATTTGATATCTCTGCAGCATTTGACTTAGTTGATCACCCCATCCCTCTTTCTTGACTTGCTTTGGACGCTCCCATGCTCTATAGGTATCCTATAGGGACAGCCTCTCTTACCTCTCTCCGGACTCCTTAGTTTCCATTCTTTATTCCTCTGAACCTCTGACCTTTTAGGAGGAAAGGCCCTGGGGCTTGGTCTTTGCACCTCTTCTCTGTTTACACTTAGTCCCTGGGTGATGTCACCCAGCATCATGGTTTAAAATATTTTCTGCATGCTGTTTCTCCCTAATGTATAATTTTAGTCCACACTATCCCCTAAACTTCATCTTCATAGATCCAACCATCAACTCTGACTTCATGTCTAAAAGAAAGTTCAAATGCAATTTGTCCAAAATGAGCTCCTGATTTCTCCCCTTCCCATCCAAAACTAGTGGCAGAGACCCAACACCTGGATTTACCCTTGACTTCTCTTTTATTTCTACTCTCCACATCCAGTCCCCTTTTTTCTGACTCTAGTTTCAAAAGAGATGTCCAGGATCCAGCATCTTCGCACCATCTGCACTGTTACTATCCTGGTCTAAACCACCATCTCCCCCGTGAATATTTTTGAGATAACCTCCTAATCTGCATTTGCTGACCTTTAAATCTATTCCCAGTATAACA
>NW_006408533.1:12524670-12526771 GCF_000296735.1 Chrysochloris asiatica
GCTTTCTACTCCCGTAAAGATTGATACCCTCGGAAACCCTATACAGGGTCGCTATGGGTCGGAACCGACTCGATGGCACATAACAACAACAACAACAACTGTACTGTGGGAGAAAGATGAGGCTTTCTGTTCCTGTAAAGATTTATAACCTTGGAAACCCTATACAGGAAACCCAATGAGTTGGAACCAACTCCACAGCACATAACCACCACCACCATAAGAAGGTACACTAAAATTCTGACCTTTTTCTTGACTTCTTTAGTGCTTTTAAATAAATGTATCAAATTTCAAATACTTCCTAAATGTATTTTCATTTTTGTTCCATCTCAGCAACCACATAACTAGTCTAACTGGTTAATCAATGAAATTGAAAAAAAACCTTTCTTCTGCTATGGAGTTTCATTCTTCAGAAATAACTTTTATGAACAATTTCTTGTGTCTTTCTTATATAGGGGCTGGTCCTGGACAGGAGTCTCTGGGTGGTATATACAGGTAAGTGTTAGACTACTAGCCAGAAGGTTGGTGGTCTGAATTCAGCTACAGACATAGCAGAAGACAAGGCCTGGTACTGTGCTTCTGAAAGGCCACCTCCCTGAAACCCCCGTGGAGTAGTCTTACTCTGTACACGTGGACTCTCCATGGATTGGTCAATGCCACAGCAACTAACAACAACAAACTAGACTTAGATAAGGCCCTCCAACCCTACCAAAGGTGAATACTAAGTGTTAAACAAAAGGAGGAAAAGTAGGCACCGCAATTTCTTCCCTCAGTATTATTACTTGAGGTGACAAAGGTGGGTTTGTCTAGAGGCTCTTCAGGAAATTAGACACAGCATTTGTAGTGAAAAGACAGACAAAACCTGTTCTCCTTTGACTTCCTCAGACAGAGACCCTTCCTTAGTGGTTCATAGATTTGGTCAGAGGAAAGCTCAATTAACATCCCAGCAAAGTCTGAAATGGTCAAGTTCTCAGAACTCTAGAAAGAATGCTAATGCTGGAACTTCGTTACCATTCTCAGAGGGGGATGAGAGGAACAGAAAGAAGAAGGATTCAGTGAGGACTGAGGGAGGTTGGCAGGAAGAATGAAGGGGATCTCTCCAAGCCTACATTCTGAGGCTGTGCTGCTTGTGTGAGCCACAGGAAGAGTTACAGCTTCCTGGATGGCTGTCTTGAGACCTTTGAAGGTCTTGGCATGCCCTCTTATTTTAGAACCCCATGACACATTCCTTCAAGATACTAAGCTATACTGACATCCATATTAAAAAATATTTTTTCATAAAATATTGGACGTATATTTATAATTTTTCTATTGAAAACATTTGGTGATGAGTAACTTTAGATTTTCTATTGTCTTTCTTCGCAATCATCTTACTTGCAAGATTTCTTGCGAAGTGAGAAAATCTGATATGTAGATTGTTTTCAAAGGCAATAATAATTGTGAATATTAAATTTAACAACAGACGTGGTTAACATGTTATATTTGGTAGAAGGTCTAATTAAACATTTATTAATTTCACATCTGTAACTTTATTTTTAGTTTAGAGCAAATATATTCCCCTCCCCCGCCACAGGTCTCAAGCATTTTTGTAGACAACATTGTTCAGAATTGGGCCCAGGCCCTGTTTCTATGGTGCTTAATGGATGAAACAGCTTGCTGACAGTCCACTGATTTGATGGTGTGGGTTGCTTCCTGGAACTGTCATGAAAAACTGTCTATCCCTTCCTGAGAATTTAGTGCAGTATTCATCAAGGGAAGATGGTCACAAAGGAAAGGGGTAACTCAGACCCTGGGGCAGGATCTTAATTATTTCTCCTGGTGGACCCCTTTGTCAGTTTGATGAAACTCATGGCCCCCTTTTCAGAACAATGTTCCTAAATGCACAAAGTAGAATACATAGAATTCTGAAGGAAACTAATATATTGAAATACAATTAGTATTGAAGTAAAAAAAAATTAGTATTGAAGATCTGTATTTGTGCCCATTCCAAAAGAAGGTGACCCAATGGAATGCAGAAATCATAGGACAATATCTTTGATAATCCATGCGAGTAAAGTTTTACTAAAGGTAATACAGAAATGACTGCAAGCATACATTGGCAGAG
>NW_006408533.1:12528193-12531895 GCF_000296735.1 Chrysochloris asiatica
TTAGGGGTCTTCCTCTTTTTCTCTGACCCTCCACCTTACCCAGCATGACATCCTTCTCCAGCGACTGTTTCCTCCAGACAGTATGTCCAAAGTAGGAGAGACGAAGTTTGGCCATCTAGCCTCTAGCACCACTGTATAACCAACTCCCCTGATACAGCATCAATGGGATAAAATGTAAATGCTTTTTACTGAGACAGAGTATTTGAAATGTTCACAGTGATTTTCAATTTCTGGTTTGAAACTAAAACTACAACTCTGAATTGTGCCCTTCATTTTCTGGCAAATGGCCCCAGACTGTTCTCCAAAGGTACTCTATATTAGAAGCTTTTCATTTCATCCTAAAGCTCATCCATCTTCAGCATGAAAACTTGCATTTCACACTAACCTACTCACTATTCCCATCCATCAGAACATTTAATCATACATTTAATAATGATACCATGTTATGAAGGAATGAATCTTTTCTCCCTTTCAAATTTTCTCCTTGTTTGTAATCTCATTCTGGGAAATACCTATATTAGTGCAAAGTATCATCTACTGTACAGTCATCTCAGAAGTCTCTAGCATAATTAAAACAAGTCCTTTCACTAAGTGAGATTGGTTTTACTGTCAATAGTTCCTATGAATTATTTAAGAATGGAGATCATGGCATTTGATTCTCTACCCTATTGTCTGGCATAGTCAATAAATTTTGTATTTAGTGGAGAACGATTTAGAACTTTCCTGTCTAGATCAGGAACAAGATACGGATGTCTGGTATCACTACTGCTATTCAATATTGTACTAGAAGTTCTAGCTAGAGCAGTTAAGAAAGAAAGGAAAAAAAAAAATGCATCCAAATCAGGAAGGATGAAGTAATACTATCAGGTAACATGATTCTGTATGCAGAAAACATCAAAGAATCCACAAGAAGACTTTCAGAGCTTCTAGAGTGAAGCTTCTAGAATGAAGCTTCTAATAGAAGTGTTCAGTAAAGTTGCAGGATACAGTGTCAACACACAAGAAAATCAATTGGGTTTCTATATATACCATCAATAGTTGGGTTTCTATATACCAGTAATAGTTGGGTTTCTATACACAACCAATAAGCAATCTGAAAATGAAATGTAAACAATTCAATTTACAATAGCATTTAAAAGAATGAAATATTTAGGAATAAATTCAACCAGGAATGTGAAAGACTTGTACATTATAAAAATTATAGAACATTTCTGAAGATGTTAAAGAAGGCCTAATTTCAAGTAGAAGTCCTGGTGTGGCACTGTAGGATAAGCACTGGACTACTAATCACAAGTTTGGTGGTTCAAACCCACCAACCACTCCTCAGAAACCATATACAGGGTCTCTATGAGTTATAACCTACTCCACAACACTTAACAACCACAAAAATTAAATGGAAAGACATTTTGTGTTCATAGATTGGAAGACAATATTACTAAGATGTCAGTACTTCCCAAAGTAATATATAGATTCAGTGCATTCCTGATCAAAATTTTCAAGCAGCTTTCTTTGCAGAAATAAAGAAAACAATCTTAAAAAATGTATGGAATTTCAGGAAGTCCCAAAGGCTAATGTATCCTGATTTCAAAACATACTATAAAGTTATAATAATCAAAATAGTGACTGGTATAATAAATAGACCCACAGATCAATGGAATAGAATTTAGAGTCTAGAAATAAACCCACCCATGTATGGACAACTGATTTTTTGCCCAGGCAAATGTATAGAGACTAAAATTTATTAGTGCCTGGTGTTGCACTGTAGGATAAGTACCGGACTGCAAGTTGATTTGAACATCAAGGTGGTGGTTCAAACCCACCAATTGCTCCTCAGAAACCTGAAACAGGGTCCCTGTGAGTTGGAACCGACTCGATGACACTTAACAACAACAGCAATGGGTACTGGAGAGAGGTGAAGAAGGAGTGTCATTGTTTAGGAAGCATTGATTATCTGTTTATATTGTTGTTATTAAGTGCCATCGAGTCGGTTCCAACTCATAGCCACCCTGCACAGGGTTTCTGAGGCTATAAACCTTTACGGGATAGTGACGGTGAATTTGACAATGGGTACTGATGATCGTTACACAGTATGATTAATGTAATTTGCATCACTGGATTTTACATGTAAAAAAATGTACAATTTAATCCAGAAGACATGATCTATAGATTGGAGACCCGCAAGAGGTTTATAGTTGCTTTGCCAGAGTAAGATGAATTCCAGAGTAGGGTGAATTCCAGTTTTTCCTCTCTGTACCTGCTATGTGAATGAGAAATTGGCACAACGGATTTCTCCATTTGTTTTTCATCTGTTTAAGTTAAAGGTTGGTATCATGGATTGAATTGTGTCCCCCCAAAATGTGTATCAGCTGGGCTGGGCCATAGTTCTCAGTGGTTTGGTAGTTATATGATGCTCCCTCATGATATCTGATGTGATAAACCAACAGGATGTCTAAGGGCAGGCTGCAAGAGTCTTAATCCTACCCTGACACTGATCCAGTATCAAGGAGTTTCCCAAGAGTTTGATCTGCAACGCCTTTTTCATTTTTGAAACTTTTTATTGTGACTTGAGTCAAGGTTTACAGAGCAAGTTATCAACTTTATATCAAACAAATCACACACTTAATATCATCTCAATGACTGCAATCCCCTCCATGTGACAAAAGTTATCCATTTCCTCCCTGTGGTTCCTATTTCAATCCTACCCTCCTTTCCAACCTCTCTGAAACTTGTCCCCAAGTAAATGGTGCCCTTTCGATATTGAATGGTTGACTATTCCATGGTGAGCACACCTCACCAGTGTTGTCCCTCCTATATACCTATCCACTGCTTGATTGAAAATTGGGCCACGAGGGTAAGTTCCACTTTAGACATGAAGGATGGCCAAGGATTATAGTCTTGGGCTTCTTCAGTCTCTTTCTTACCAGTAAGTCCAGGCTTTTTAAAAAATAATTTTGAGATTTGATCCACATTTTCTCCCACTCTATCCAGGACCTTCTAATGCTATCCCTTTCAGAGTAGCTGTGTACCATCTAGTTCTTCTGCTCTCAGAGATGTGGTGACTGATGTTCACAGGTTCCATTAATCCTTTGTGTTCCAAGCATCTTCAGTTTTCATCACTTTTCCTTCTTCCACCCATAGAGAAACCAATAGTTACAGCTTAGATGGCCACTCATGAGCTTATAAGACCCCAGTCACTACTCACCAAAGTAGGATGTAGAACATTATCTTTGTGGACTACATTATACCATTTGACCATGGTGTCCCTGTAACACCTTTTATCCTACAAGAGATCAAAGCAGACAGAAGTGAGCACAAAGGGGGTACCTACTACCACCAAGAAATTGAAAATGGGAGTTGAATGCATCCTCTGGACCTGGGGTTCCTGCACTGTGAAGCTCTGAGGTCTAGAGAAAGATTAATACCAAGATGCATGGAGATCTCCAAGGAATGCTGGGCCTGCAGATGCTGAAAGGAGACAAGGGCTTTTCACCAGAACTGACAAATAGAGAAAGCCTGCACATAGAGTTGGCACTCTGAATTCAGACTTCTAAACTCCTAAACCAGGGATGGGGAATGTCCAGCCCTTGGACTATATAAGGCCCTCAAAATAATTTGGCCTCGCCCTGCCAAGGCAACCGAAGTTCCAGCCATCACATTGCTGTTGTTGTTAAGTGCTGTCAAGTCAGTTCTGACTCAGAGCTA
>NW_006408533.1:12532535-12548813 GCF_000296735.1 Chrysochloris asiatica
AAAGTTTTTATTGTGAATTGAGTGATAGTTTACATGGGAGAACATCAGTTTTACACTCATCATTTCATTGCAATAATTACAATCTCCTCTGTGAATCATCATTCAACAGTATTTGATTCTATTCCTTCTGGGGTTTTTTTGGGGGGGAGGGGGATGTACCAAAAACACTCAGGAATACATAATCATTTAAACAACCAAAGGGCACATTCTGCAAGCCTGCCTCCTGGCTGCCAGCACATAGCCTTTCTCTTTCCATAAGTCTAGAGTCCTCAGCTGCTGTGTCTCTCCATGTCATTATCTCTAGCAGGTTAATTTTTAAGTTGATAATTTTGTATGGCTTGTGAATGAGGTTATAAATTTTGACAGAAAAAAGGTTCCTCACAATTGTGAGAGAATAAATTTCTGTTTGTTCAAGTCAGCCACTTGTGGTATTTCTGTTATAGAAATACTAACTAACTAATTGGGATCCTTGTATTGTCTTGTGACTATGACTTGGTTGCCTGATCAAGAACCAACCCCAACCTCCAATAAATAATTAAAAGCCCAGAACTAATTCTGTTAAGTTTTAAAATCTGCGATTCTGTACCTGTCTCATTCATGGTCCATTCCCCACTTCTGAAGTCCCATCTGCAATAGTAATAATTGACCTCCCACCCTCCATGATTCTCTGATGATTTTCTTGGTCCTTGATAGCATACAATGAACATGGTGAATGTGATTCCAAAGATTCCATCAACCTTTGGCTGGGTACATGGGGATGTGTGCTCTCATTCAAATGATTGTCTTTTATTTTTATCTTTGTCCAGTTAAAGACTTAATAAAAGGTATCTGTGGAACATTTTTGAGTCTGGGGTCTTTTTTCCTAGCACAAATGGCAACCATGACGGACCCAAATCTATCTTTCCTCAGCAGGACCCTTCGGGGCTTAAGGACCAGAACAGGAATTGGAGAAAGGACTTCTAATGCACCCACCATCTCAATGGATTGTGGGGACCCCTCAAAGCAAAGAGTGGACTTTGAGCCCTGTTTTGGGGGGTGACTCTTTGAAACCTTTTATTGAGTCTTATGTTGTATTTTTTCATTGGAAAACTCTTTAGACATCATAGAATGCGTCCTTTCTGTTTACTTTCCAAGGGTTGTTCTCTCCAAGTATAGTGACAACTTCTGAAATGCTTTGTGAAATTCACAGCAGGAGGTGGAAGCTTCTGGTAAGTTTGAACTACTGACCTTCTGGTTCAAACTGACTTTGAGGTCAAGTACTTATCCTACATCACCACACCAGGACTCCAGATAGTATTAATAAATTATATTATTAAATTGGATAATAATATTTCCCTCAAAGAATGTGCACTAATTGGTTTAATAATAAATCAGTGCTTATAGAAGTTTAATAGTGCAAATATATCCAGGAATTAATAAAGATGAAACTTTCAAACAAAGATTTATATCAACCTTGAAAGCAAAATCTTAATAGCAAAAATTTTTTAAGCAACTTAAGCTGTTGTTGTTAGGTGCAGTTGAGTTGGGTCAGACTCATAGTGATGCCATGCATAACAGAAGGAAACACTGATCTATCCTGTGTCATCTTCACAACTGTTGTTATGTTTGAGCCCATTGATGCTGCTACTGTGTCAATCCATCAAAAGCTAGACATGATGGGATGTGTTTTATATAAAGAAAGGGGTAATTTAGTTTTAAAGTAAATCTAGTAGTTGGACCAGATGATCTCAGAGAATCCATAATGACTAGCGTCTCAAATGTTGGGTTTTCTGTTCTTGATATTGCCTGGAGAGGGGTGGACTGACAGGCAACCAGAGACAGAGACAGTTTCCTGGGATCAGACTCCAGATGCCATGATAAAATTTGTAAAGGCATCGTAGGGGCAGGATTCAAGTGGAGCTGGAGGTATGTGAGACAAGCCTAATGAAGTAGCTTCACTAAAAGGTGTCATTGATGACTCCAAAAATGTCTGTTAATCACAGTCAAAACACATTTCGGGAACTGGATTTCAGTCACACCTCAATGTCTTTTCATGAAATTCTTAGTGTGGCTTTTCCATAAAGTATTCAGGGTTCAAAGCAGACTCCAGCAGCCGGAGACTGGTGCTTCCTTTTCTTTCTGCTTCCATGTTTCCTAACTGAATATGAGCTGCTTGTCCCAAGACCTAGAATACAGTTAGATATTTCAGTTACAGATATGAACATACAGCCTACCTGCCAAACCCAGATATGCAGAGAAAATGCTTTTATTTTCCCATAGTTATTAATTTGGGTCCCCATCTACATATGTGGTACAAATTGAATTGCAGTGGATTCAGGATTCCCATCCTTTATCTTTTGGCTATTGCCTAAGGTTAGTAGTCCCTAACAGGCAGCCTTTGATACATGTAGTCCTCTGCCTGGTCCTTTGTTGCCATTTAGTACAGTCTGCTATGGAGACATCCTTATTTCTACCTCTATGACCCTGTACGTCTGGTGGCTTTCTCTGATAACTTCTAAGCTGTTCTTGCCCTCACTGGAGTTTTATCTTCCTAAGACTTCTGTGGAGTATTGTTACTGCCTTGTGGCTCTAGTCAGTAATTAGGTGTGATTGGTTTTGTATCCTACAAACTATTTGGGAGATCTCAGGGAGAAAGTAAACATTGATTAATATCTACCATTTTAAGCTTTCTCCTTTTTATTGTACCCACAGAGGGTAGGAATGACTTGTTTGTACTCATGAAGCCTTCTTCCAAATCTTTTGTCTCTGCTACATGTCTTTTCATATCCTTCCTCCTAATTTTTTTTCTTTTTACTTAAAAACTTTTGATTGTGGTGAAATGTGTATAACAAGATATTTTCCATTTTGATTCTTGTTATGTGTATAATTCAGTGACAGTAATTACGTTCTCCATGTTGGACAATCATCACCACTATTAGCTTCCATTTTGTATTTTTCAGCAACATATCCCTCCCTTAACACAGAATGCCAAATATCAGCTGGAATGAAGAAGGAAATACACAGTGTGGAAAATTAATATTTCAAAAATATTATCCTACCACACAAGTATGTTGAGATTGAAACAGAGAAATTGAGTTATAAAGTAGCTTATCTTTAAAGAGAAACTGTCCCAAGAAAAGAAGGAAAATTCAGAAATAATTGAAATGGGTTGAGAACACTTCTTTGAAAGCCAGTTGCCATTCTTAGCTTTTTTACCCTGACCTCCACCCAAGTTTGCTTGATGGGAATTTTCAGATGTGAATTATATTGTTGTTTTTCTACTTCATATTTGAATATTTGGTTTCTAGCACATTAAAGAATTTTGTAATTCAATAAATAATAGGCACTCAAGTTTTTTTTTTTCTGTTGTAATCATTTGCTGTGTGTGTTTTTTACTGTTTAGTGACACTGATTACATTCTTTAAGTTGTTCTACCGTTTTCTTTTCCAAGTTGTTCCTTCCCCATTGGCATAAACTCACTGCCCTTGGAATCTACAGGGTCACTATGGGTTGGAACTGACTCGATGGCACTTACCAACAACAATAGCAGCAACATCTTTAAAAGAGCACAATTCTCAAGGCAGAAATTTTTTACTAAGTTAAATGACCCAATAAGTTATAAAGAGTTGACTGAATAAACAAAGTAGTAGACATAGCAGAGATATTCAAACAGCACAGGGTTATAGCAAGAGGAGCTTCATAAATGCTTATTTTTAGGAAGGCTGAGATTAAAAATTAATTTGTATTTGCTTTTGCTCATCTAGCATTTAATAGTCATGGAGGCAGGTAGGTATGTATCAGAGAACTTGTTTTATTAACAGACCTCTATCAGGCACCTAGCTGTTGAATGTTGACACAGTAAAGGAACAACAACACAAAAAAAATTAACTACAGAGCTGTGCTAAGGATACTGGACTTTAACTCCTTGATTGGAAGTATTTCTATAGCAATGAACTGACCTGCAAGATGGATCACTGAGAGCAAAGGGTATATGTTATGATGTTTACCTTTTAAAAAAGTAAAACCTACTCTGAATTTCATAGTGTGCAGTTTTCAGCTGGAGGCTACAGCATGAACTCATGGCATCTACCTTGCTTTCTGTCCCTTGCTGCTCTCCTTGTGGTTTCTGGATTGGTAAGGAAACAATGTAGGAAATATTATTAGGAAAATATGGAGCAGTTGATACTGATTGTTAAAGGACAACTTTTTTTCCAGTTTTTAAGAATTTCAAGGTGTTAGTGAATGACTGTTTGTGGTGAGTGGGGAAGGCTGGTTATTGGGAGGGAGAGGAGAAAAGGAGTAGCAATAGTTCTTGTTTTATTCTCACCTTTACTGTTCATGTGGCATTCATCAGTCTATCCATGAACACTTCAAGTTATTGTAGCATTGACATAAAGCCATCTTTTTCTTATAGTTTCTTTGTGGTGTGACTTTTTTTTTTTTGTAAAACAGAAAATATAAAATTTGAAAATTGTTTAGTTGTACTGTTGAATACAATGAAGATTGTTGCTACAATAACTTGAGCTATGAATGCTTAGACTGATGATACTCACAGGCACAGCAAACATGAGGCTAAGTCAGATAGTATTGCTACTGAGTTCCAGTTCATACATGCATGGGTTTATTCCACACACAATGTGTTTAAACATATCTCTGCCATCAGTGGAAGCTGCTGACAAGTTCTCTCAGTAATGTTTAATGTTTACACTTGTCTTAATCTCAGTAGGGTACCTTTTTAAAAGAAGGATACTTTTTTGTGACGTGGAAAAAATAGTTTTGAGATCAGAGCTAATGACAAATTAATAACAAAATTCAGGTGGACATCTTTCCAAATCACTGAAGCTTTGCCACAAGTTTATGGGCATGCTAACTCATGTAAAACAATAGTTTTTACATTGATCAAGTGTTTCATGGGGGTTTATTATGAAGAAGCTTTAAGCAAATTGAAAACTTTGTTGGTGAGAAAAAGGCCAGGAAAGTTGCACTCAGAAATTGTTTTCCATCATAACGTACTCCTGCTGCTTGGTAGGTAATAAGGGCGTTCCTATGAAAAAATTGTTGGGAAACATTACCCCACTCATCCTATAGCCCTAAACTTACCTCTTCAGACGTCTTTTTGTTTTGAAATCTCAAGACATTTAAAAGAGAACACAACTTGTGTCCCCCAAGAATGACAATATTGCCGTTTTGTTGTGCTATTAGATTAAAGAGCACAGAATCCTTCTGGGAAGGGTCTGGAAGATGGAAACTCCACCTTAAGAAGTACAGAGATCCAGATGGAGCATATGATAAGAAACAATAGCTTCATATTTGGATATTTTGTTTAGTAAAGTTTTCTATGATTTTGTGACAATACTTTTTGACTTAACCTTCATACTTACACAGTTTTGTAGCATAGAGTTTCTCTTCTGCTTTTTCCATAATTTTAGACCAATCTTTCTACAGTGATAAGTAATTTGTACCATGTAAAACCAAAGGTTTTAAATGAAGTTTCAAATATATGGGAAAGAACCGTTAGTTAGGATTTTAAAATGACAGATATATGGAACTGATTTTCTATGAACAGGCACTGTAGCATTGAGGACAAGAGATCCAATTTCTTACATGCTGAAACTGTATGAACAAATACGGTTGATGCATTTATTCTGGAGATACATTGGCATTCCTGGGTAGTGTATAGTTAAACTGAAATTACTAGGGTACCTGTTAAGGCCCAAAAGAATGATAGCCTTTTAACTAGTTTATTCCCATACAACTTGTCAAACACTCCAAATAATTCTAGTATTTAGATATTTGAGTACAATTGTACCTTATATTCGTGTGACATTTTGCTATACTTTACAAAGTGCTTCCCCGTTACATCTTGCACTATGCTTATAAAGCAAGTATTGGCTGTATTTTCAAATAGTCTGAATATCAGGAAGGCAAACTGACTTGCCTTTGGTTGTGAAACCAGGACTGTAATCCATATCTACTGTCTACTGATCCTATGAGCTTTTTTTTAAAGATTACATTGGTTTAAGAAATCTCTCAAGTTTGCTTGGGTCTCATTTGGTCAATTGTAGAGAATTTGTTTAGAAGTTTTTCCTTTTTTTTGCAGAATATCCCAATTACTTTTTTTCTTAAACATTTGGTGCCTGAAAACAGTCATAAGGGAAATAGGAAAGTAAAACATAATAGTGAAATCTTGAAGAAATTTTCTTTTAAAGGATTGCTATAGTATTTCTACATCAAGAATAAATTATTCAGTTTTTCAAAACATTGCTCTATGAACACTAGTAAATACTTTTTAAAATGAATATTGTTGTTGTTGTTAAGTACCGTTGAGTTGGTTCTAACTCATGGAGATCCTGTATAGGGTCTCTGAGGAGTGGCTGGTGAGCTTGAACCACTGACCCCGTAATTCAAACCAGCATGTGGTCCTGTGCTTATCCTACAATGCTACATCAAGACTCCAAAGTGAGCATAGTAATTATTTACTTATTTGAGGGCTAGATTCTTATGTTCTGTCTTCTTTTAATCTGTGAAGTTAATTTGTTTCCTTCGCTTTCAAAGTCATGGAACTGGCAGTTTCATTTTCTATATGAAATAAGAAGTGATGTTGGTCAAAGAAGTGATGTTAGACTCCAATTTAGCAGTCTTGTACATAGGCCAGAAATAATCCATAGCGTCAATGAGAAAAGCAAATGTATAAATATAAAATGTGACCAGGAAAGTAATTTTGTTATGAGCATCTTAATATATTTTTTATTTTTAAAATTTTTATGTGTTTGTTTTCCAGCCAACTCCAGAAAACTTTGGTAAGACTTTCGGATTTTTCTCTAAAGTATAGTAAAAGAAGGTTATGGGGATAATAGAAAGCAGAACAAAAGAATTTGGGACACATTTAATCCTAAACACCACTGTCTTCTGGTTTACCATAATGATATTGAACAGTCGTTAAACTCTGGCCTCTTTTGATTTAGTGAGGAACATTTTATTAACATGCTTCAGAGGATCCCATTTGGCCAGCAGTAGACTGGTGGTTTACTGGCTAAAAGGCCAAATGCATACTTGGCACATGTTGTTGTAAATGCCCTGGAGTTGGTTCCGACTCATAGCGACCGTGTGTAGGGTTCCTGAAGAGCAGCTGGTGGGTTTGAACTGCTGACCTTGTGGTTCACAGTCCAGTGCTGATCCTACAGCGCCACACCCCATAAACCAATAGCAACAACAAAAACCAACCACCAGGTGCCACTGAGTAGAACGTAACCCATGGTGACTTCATGTGTACAGAGTAGAGCTGCTCCAGAGGCAAACTGACTTGCCTTTGGTTGCGAAACCAGGACTGTAATCCATATCCACTGGCTTTCCAGCTGTGCTCTTTCAGAAGCAGATAGCCCCACCTGTCTTCTAAGGAACCTCTGGACAAGCTTGAATCCTCAGCCTTTTGGCTAGTCATTGAGCAATTAACTATTTGTACTCCAACGGGGTTCCTAGATACCCACCAATGGTTGCTATTATTTTTGTTATTTCTTGTCAAATCGACATGGACCTGATTGTATAGTCAGCTCCTATTCAGTTACATATTTAGCCAGATTATCTACCCCTTTGCAGTGTAAAAGAATAACTCAAGCTTAATTTAGGAATTTTGCTTTAAATTTCCAAGTTATACTGGTTAGGATTATACATACTTGTATATGGACAGATTTTACTGACTTGATAAATTTTAAATATTTGTTTCTTAATTAATTTATTCATCTAACCTAACCTTCTAAATTAAGTTTAATGTTAGAGTGACCCATTTCTTATTTCTGAAGTCATCTGACCCTCAGGGAAGTGGATGTTGTTGTTAAGTGCATTCGAGTTGGTTCTGACTCATAACACCACTGAATAAGGTTTCTGAGGAGCAGGTGGTGTGTTTTAACCACCAACCTTGTGGTTCACAATCCAGCACTGATCCTACAGCGCCACACCAGGAGTCTGCACACAGGGCAGAGCATGTGTATGTGCAAAAGCCCCTTAGCCCTTAGCCCAGAGCCTGGCTTATGGAAATTTCTCAATCAACCAATATGTGTTGAGTTAGAACTTATCTAAGCTCTTATCTAAGAACTTATCTAAGTCACTTATGTAAGGCAAAAGAATCTTGCTTATTGCAAACTCAATAACTGATAAAGATTTCTGTTTTCATAAATGTAATGCTGAATATGTTTTTTTTTTTTTTTTTCTATTATTTTAGTCAGAGATGTAGATGGTGGAATTGATCGGGACATATTTGATATCAATGAAGGTTAGTGAATTCTTTTCTAAAAAGTCAACTTTTAAGTAGAGTATTTGAATACAATTTGCTAACATGTATTTTGATCTTCCTTCTTAGATTTGGGACTGGGTCTTTTTGAGGGTGACATCAGACTTGATGAGGTGAGTTGAAACAATGCCAGCAAGATTCTTCTATTAATCACTGCAATGCTAAAATACAAAGTATCTGAGAATTATTGGGCATCATGGACTTTACTAGGCCCAACCATGACTATGGCCAGAAAAATCAATGATGAGGCATTTATTCCATGAATATATTATACTAGAAGGAACTGGTACCAATGTATTCTTTGTCCATTAACTCAGTCTTCCTGTGTGATCAGAGTCACCATTACTTGCTATTTGTGCTTTATGTAAAAATGGCATGATGAAGGTATTTGACCTCCTCTAACTGGTGTGGTGCTGTGGGTTAATGCACTGGACTACAAGGTTGGTTTGAACCACACGGTTGGCGGTTCAGGCTCACCAGCCGCTCCTCAGAAACCCTATACAAGGTTGCTATGAGTCGGAACCAACTCTCCAGGGCTTCACAACAACATCAAGCTTTACAAAGCTGAAGAAGGATCATTATCAACAATCCAAGTTTGATTTCTATGAGGTGGAGGTCAGACAGGCTACCTGTCTGCAACCATTTTACTAATTCTGACATCAACCATTTTACTAATTCTGACATCAACCGTCCCTCTTATAGTACTCTCTGCTGGATTTGATAATTTGGCAATGATTGCACAGAACTCACAGAGCATAGTCACAATTATGGGCAGTAACAGTCTACAATTCAAGGTCAGAAATGACGCAGGGTGCAACCTTCTCAGATGGGCCTACAGACAGGCCTCTCTTTGGCTCTTGGCCCCTCTGCCCTTCAGGCTTCTGCCTGCTTGGACAAGTGTCACAAAGTTCTTAACTCCACCAGAATCTGTCCAGAATTGCCCCACTCCACCAGTAAGCATGGTCTGAAGGTGGTCAGCTCTCTTACTCTGCAGGTCAGTAAGCTGTGGACAAGTGCCAAGAGGCAGCCTACTCAGACTGTAAGCCTCCTTACTGTCTCAGTTCCCTTGCTCTGAGGGCCAAGAAACCTATTGTGTCATCTCCTACCAGTCACCTGATTCTACTGTCTCTGTTGCTGATTCTTGGTCTCTTGCTCTCTCTGATGTGATAGCTCTCTTTCTACTAGGTCTGGGAGACTCTAGTACAGTGACTCTGCATCCAAAGAATGTGCTCTGCTTCTGTCTATTCTTGGTGTTAGTCCCACCTTCTGCTCTAGGGTTGACTCTTTTAAGCCTGTTGTTGTTGTTATTGTTAAGTGCCGTCGAGTCGGTTTCGACCCATAGAGATCCTGTACAGGGTTTCCGAGCCTAGCATGATGCAAAACTGACCAATCCCCTTGTTAGGGTTTGATACACCTTATTTACATAGTCCCATCCTCACAAAAAAAAGCCCTAGTGTGGTGCCATAGGATAAAGCACTAAACTGAAATTTTGGTTGGAATTGAAAGTTTGGTGGTTCAAACTCACCAGCTACTCTCGGAAATCCTATACAGGATCACTATGAGTCAGAACTAACTTGACACTTAACAACAACAACAAACCCAATAATGCTGCAGGTTAATGCGCTGGATCGCAAGGTTAGTTTGAGCCGCACTTAACAACAATAGCAAACAATACCACAATTACAACAGCCATATAAAAGTGATCCATCCACAGTAATGTATAAAAAGTAAGTAAATAAAAAGTGATCCATATATCACACTTGATCATATTGGTCTGATTATTTTCATTAGGGAAACAATTAGGCATCTTCATTTAAAAATATAAAATCTATTTTATTAATCTGTTGTTGTTGTTGTTAAGTGCCTTCGAGTTGGTTCCGACCCATAGCGACCCTGTACAGGGTTTCCGAGGGTGTAACTCCTTACGGGAGTAGAAAGCCTCATTTTTTTCCCGCAGAGCGGCTGGTAGTTTCGAATCGCTGACCTTAAGGTTCGCAGCCCGATTCGTAACCACTGCGCTACCAGAGCTCCTTCTCTATTTGAAGCAAATTTAAACAGAACTTGTAAACATTTTCAATAAATCAGACTTTCTACCATAAAAATAAATTCTATGGCTTCTGACTTCAGCTAAAAATAGTATAGCCACGGTCAAGGCCTTTCCAGCTTATTTGTAAAGAGTGCAGATTTTTAATTTAGCCATCCTGATACATAGATGAACACAAGTACTTCATATGTAAGTTTAAAGGAGCCTATATGTTTGCTATCATAAATAATATTATTGCTAGGGGCTTTTAAGTTAATTCTGACTCTAGATGACAGAGTAGAATTGCCTCATAGGGTTTCCTGTTGTTAAATGCCAATGAGTCAGTACCAACTCACATTCTCCTGATGGTTTCCTAGGCTGTAATATTTATTGGGGGTGGGGGGTAGAGGGAGGGAGTGGTATGGTGGCTCCAGTCTATAAACTGGAGTGAGAACTACAAGGTCCTCTGTTTGAGCTCACCAGCTTCTCCATGGGAGACAGATGAGGCTTTCGGCTCCTCTGAAGATTTAAATTCTCGGAAATTCTATACAGGGTACTTATGAGTTGGAACCAACTAGGCACTTAACTACAACAACAGTAATTGTGGGAGCATATCACCAGGTCTTTTCCTTGTGGAACAGCTGATGGTTTTGAACAACTAAACCAACATTTAGACTAGCAGCTGAGTTCTTAGCTATCGTATGAGTTGTTGTTGTTGTTGTTAGGTGCCATCGAGTTGGTACCGACTCATAGCCACCCTATGTACAGCAGACAAAACACTGCCCGATCCTGGGCCAACTTCACTACTGTTGCCACGGTTGAGTCCATCAATGCTGCCACTTGGCCAGTCCATCTCGTTGGGGATCTTCCTCTTTTTCTCTGACCCTCCATCTTACCCAGCATGACATCCTTCTCCAGCGACTGGTCCTTCTTGACAATATGTTCGAAGTATGAGAGACGAAGTTTGGCCATCTTGACTTCCAAGGAGCACTCTGGCTGAACTTCCTCCAAGACGGATCTGTTGGTTCTTTTGATGGCCCATGGCACTTTCAATATTCTCCTCCAACACCATATCTCAAAAACATCAAATCTTCTACAGTCTTCCTTATTCACTGTCCAGCTTTTGCATGCATATGAGGTTATTGAAAATACCATGGCTTGGGTCAGGCGCACCTTAGTCTTCAAGCTGACGTCTTTGCTCTTCAACACTTTAAAAAGGTCTTGTGCAGCAGATTTGCCTAATGCAATACATCGTTTGATTTCTTGACTGCTGCTTCCGTGAGTGTTGATAGTTGATCCAACAAGAAAGAAGTCCTTGACAACTTCAACTTTTTCTCTGTTGATAGAATGTTGTTTATTGGTCCAGTGGTGAGGATTTTTACCAATAGGACTCCTTTAAAGTAATATTAACAGCCCTCAACCCCTACACTCAACCGCAAGGTTGGTCTGAACCTCAAAGTTGGTGGTTCAAACTCACCAACTGCTCCTTGGAAACCCTATACAGAATTGCTATGGATCGGAACTAACTCAACTGCACTTAACAACAACCCCTACTACCTAGCCCTCACCCCGTCCCCAGTGAATTTCCCCTCTAGAAACAGTGCTGCGCTATCTGATACAGAGTCCTAGGCCCACTCCTCCACCTGCACTTCCCTTGTGCACAGGCTTTAACTATTATTTAATTTGTCGAGAACTCCAAATTTATAACTTTAGCCCTCTTCTGAGTACTTGGCTCCGTGAGTCCCTAGGCCCATGAGTTCTTGGTTGGCTCTAGACTATTAACAGAAAAGTTCATGGTTCAAATCCACCCAGGAGGCATCTCAGAAGAAAGACCTGGCTTCTGCTTCTAAAAGTTCTCTGCCTTGAAAACCCTGTAGAGCAGTTCTACTCTGCACACACAGGGTTGCCATGAGTTAGACTTAACTTGATGGCAACTGGCAACAGCAACAGTTGTCTTCTCCTGAGCTCCAGACCTGTCTATACAAGCATCAATTTGTCAGCTCCATTTCACTGTCTAAAATGTCTCATATCTAAGGTGTGCTAAACCAAACTCTGATTATCCACACAAACTTTTCCTCCCCAGGCTTCCCTCTTGCTAAAGTTATCAACACTTCCTTACTCCACTCCACTGGAGTAAAAATTTCATATGTCACCTCTGCATCTTCCCTCCCTTTCATTCTCCCATCCAATCTATTAGCAAGTTCTATAGTTTCTATCTTCAACCTGTTGTTGTGGTCGTTGTTAAGTGCGTTGAGTTGATTCTAATTCTCATAGGGGACTCTGTACAGGGTTTCTAAGGAGCAGTTGGTGGGTTACTCCAAATTAAGTCACCTTCCCCATAATGCAAGCCCACCATCATTTCTTGTTTGGGTTGTTTCTGTAACCTCTTAATCTTTCTATTACAAACATTGCCCTCCCCTAATCTTTTCCAATGGCATCATTGGTGCAATGGTTAAGTGCTAAGCTACTAACCAGAAAGTTGGTGGTTCAACTCCTTGCAGGGACTCTATGGGAGCAAAGACCTGGTGATCTGCTTCCATAAAAGTTATATCCTTGGAAACACTATGAGACAGTCAGAACTGCACTATGTATTCTCAAAGTTACACATGCTCTAACTTCTGTCTTAACTCATCTCTTTTTTCCTCTAATTCATTAGGCTGTTGTTGCTGTTGCTAAGTGCTGTTGAGTCATTTCCTACTCATAGTGAACCTATGCACAACAGAAAGAAACACTCCCCAGCCCTGAACCATCCTCACAATTGTTGTTAAGCTTGAGCCCATTGCTGCTGCCACTGTGTCAATCCATCTCAGTGGGATCTTCTACTTTTCACTGACACTCCACTTTACCAAGCACTGGTTCAAGGACTGGTCCCTTCTGATAATATGTCCAAAATATGAGAGATGAAGTCTCACCATCCTGGCTTCTAAGGACCATTCTTCCAACACAGATTTGTTTGTTCTTCTGCCAGTCCATGGCACTTTCAATATTTTTCAACAACACAATTCAAATGCATCATTTTTTTTCCCTATGGTCTTCCTTACTATTGTTCAACTTTCACATGCATATTTAAAATGCGATGGCTTGGGTCAGGAGCATCTTAGTCCTCAAACTGGTATCATTGCTCTTGAACACTTTTAAGAAGTTCTTATGCAGCAGATGTGCTTACTGCGATATGTCATTTGATTTTTTGACTGCTACTTCCATGATTGTTGATGGTGGATCTGAACAAAATGAAGTCTTTGCTTAAAATGACCTTTTCTAGTCACATTTCAATCATGGCCCTTTCTTATTATTCCCATCTCAGTTAAAATTGAACTGAATAAGCATTATGATTAGTGATACAGCCAAAGAGCTACGGGAGCATGTTGCAGAAGAACTGAAACACTCCTACTTGATCACTTTATCTGTATTTTCCTAATCCTTTACTCATGTCCATATGGCTCTTTTGTATTTCCTCCAGTAGTGTTATGTTTACCATGTTTGATTATTTCCTTGCTTATGATAGATCTGTCTCTTCCACTAGATCTAAGGTTCAGGAAGACACGGATCTTGTTTTTTAATTTCAATTTTTTTACACTGGCTCCCTAGAATTTAGAACAAGGTTCAGTTTGTGGACTCAGTGAACACATTGATAAAAAATTACTAGTTTTCTGTTATAAAAATCTAAACCTTTTCACAATTTTTAAAAACTCTGACCCAACCAACTTGTGAGTTTTTCTGATATTATGAGATGTAGATAATTTTTGCTCACTTACTTCTTGTATATTTTTTATCTCAAGTGTAGGAAGCTAATCTAATTCTACTAATATTTAAGGTTCTGTTTTCTAAACATCATTTTTATATAGTTTTGCATTACTTCTTTAAGTTATCCACAAATTTAATGACCGAAATGAATGATTTCTTTCAAGAAACTCTATCATATTATTTAAAACACTTTGTGTTTGAGTTGGCTGAGAAAGGTTTAAATTTAATTTACTTTTATATTAACTATTGATCATTTATGAAATTGTTATCTGATTTGATTTAATTAACTCTTTTAAAATTTGTATTTGACAGTCACAAGGGAGGAATTCCATCATTGGAGAACAATATAGATGGCCTCATACCATTCCATATGTTCTAGAAGACAGCTTGGGTCAGTATGCATCACAGGATATCAGTAACTAATGTTTGTCCTTGGCTGAGGGCAGACTCATATGGTCTTTAAGTTTATTTGTGGCTTTGTGCTGGAATACACATTTTTTAAAAACTTTTTATTGTGAATTGAATAAAAATTGTCATAGTATATCATCAGTTTTACATTCAACAAAACACACATTTTTTCCCTCCATATAACAATAGTTATACCCCTTCCTCCTTGTGGTTCTTATTTCCATTCTACTCTTTACCCCTTCCCTTCTTAACTTTGTCCTTAGGTAAATGTTGTCTTTTTGATCTCGAATCATTGACCTTCCTAGTGTCTTCCCTATATACCTATCTGTCAGTTGGCTGAAAATTGGACCACAAGGATTTATTTGGTTCCAGACAAGAAGGGTGGTTGAGGGCCATAGTCTTGGATTCTTCCAGTCTCTTTCTGATGTGTAAGCTTGCTCTTTTTTGTAATTTTGAGTTTTGTTCCACATTTTCTCCCACTCTATCTGGAACCTTCTAATGTGGTCCCTTTCAGAGGAGTTGGTAGTGGTAGTCAGGCACCATCTAGTTCTTCTGGTCTCAGAGTCGTGGACACTGATGTTCACATGTTCCATTAGTCCATTGGACTAGTGGATTCCAAGTATTCAATTCTTATCATTCTTTTATCTACATAGCATTTACCTCTATCCCCTTCAACCTTTGTATTCCTCCCTGAAAATTTTTGTTCAGATGATGTTCCTCCTCACTTCTTCCATTTGTTTTAGCATCTCTGCATTGGAAAGCAAGTTTCAGAGTCTCTTTTGACATTCATTTTGGTCTTTTCCTTCTTTCTTGTCTTCTTAATGACCTTTTGCTTTCTTCCTGTATGATGTTCTTGATGTCATTCCACAACTCTTCTGATCTTAGGTCTTTAGTGTTTAATGCATCAAATATGTCTTTGAGATGATCTCTAAATTCAGGTGTGATCTATTCAAGGTCACATTTTGGCTGTTGTGGACTTGCTTTAATTTTCTTCAGCTTCAGCCTGAATTTGCATATGCGCAATTGATGGTCTGTTCCACAGTCTGCCCCGGTCTTGTTTTGGCTGATGATATGGAGCTTTTCCAACATCTCTTTCCACAGATGTAGTCAATTTGATTTCTGTGTATTCCATCTGGTGAAGTACATGTGTATAGTCATCTTTTATGTTGTTTAAAAAGGTATTTGCAATGAACAAGGCATTGGTCTTGCAAAATTGTATTATGCAAATCTCCAGCATTATTTCTGGAGTTCTGGTGTGGTGCTGTGGACTAATATGTTGGACTGCAAAGTCGTTTGAACTGCAAGGTCAGTAGTGAACTGCAAGCTCACCAGCTGCTCCTTGGAAACCGTATACAGGATCACTCTGAGTCCGAATCAACTCAACAGCACTTAACAACAACAGCAAGCATTGTTTCTATCACCAAGGTCATATTTTCCAACTACTAATCCATCCTTTTTGTTTCCAATCTTGGCATTCCAATTACCAGTACATCTTGATTACATGTTTGATCAATTTCAGACTGAAAAAGTTGGCAGATTTTTTTCAGTTTCACTGTCACTTGGTTTAGTGGTTGTGTGTAAATTTGAATAATAGTTGTATTAACTGGTCTTCCTTATAGGTGTATGGGTATTATCCTATCACAGACAGTGTTGTACTTCAGTAAAGATCTTGAAATGTTCATTTAGATGATGAATGTGACACCATTCCTATTTAATTTGTCATTTCCAGTATAGTAAAACATGTGATTGTCAGATTCAGAATGGCCATTTTCAGTTCACTAATGCCTAGGATATTGATGTTTATGCATCCCATTTCACTTTTTACAATTTCCAGTTT
>NW_006408533.1:12549388-12550662 GCF_000296735.1 Chrysochloris asiatica
CGGTTCCGACCCATAGCGACCCTGTACAGGGTTTCCGAGGGTGTAAATCCTTACGGGAGTAGAAAGCCTCATCATTCTCCCGCGGAACGGCTGGTAGTTTCAAACCGCTGACCTTAAGGTTTGCAGCCCGATTCGTAACCATTACGCTACCAGAGCTCCTTGATACTAGAGAATTATTTAAATATCGTGTAGACATACTATGCAGCCACTAAAATAATAAAAATAATGATGAAAAATATTTTAGTGATATATCATTTAGTAAAAATGTAGTTTATAAAGCATCAAGATTTATAAATATTTCAGTGATATATTATTCAGTAAAAATATAGTTTATAAAACTAAGTAGACTATGACTTTACTTGTTCTAAAATTATATATGTTATGAATGTATTCATAAGCAGTAAAAGTCTGAAAAGGTAAGAATGGTTGATTACTCTTGGGTGTTACTATTTTAGGTTTCCTTTTTTGTTATTGATATCTATTTTCCACCTTATTTACAATGACTGTACATAGGAATGAATGTGTGGTTTTGTGAAAGGCTGACCCCTGGGTGTTTTTTATGGACACGTAAATTTTAGGACTTTACCTCTGGAATGCTGTTCTTGAACCTTCTTAGACCTGTTTAGAAAGACTGGGTCAGAGTGCTCGTCCCTGAAAGTCTGTGTGAACGTCTGTGTGATGGCCACTTAAATGAAGGAAATGTGCATTGGATAAATAAATGCTTATGTCACATTTATTTTCTCTTATACTCCCAACATTCCTTCAAAATAGATTTTACTTTCTCATTTAATTGATGATAACACCAAACAAAGTTCAAAAGGTTAATGAAATCCATAAAGGTAAGGATAGGAGAGAACTTAGGTGTGTCTATCTCCAAAGTCCAAGTGCTTTCCTTTGCCATAGTATCTGCCCACCTCCTGGCAGATCAGCATCCTTCATCTTACCCGTACCTGACCCCACTTATGGTAGTCTCTCCATATGCAACTGATACATCCTGTCCCTGTAGGTCCCCCAGAACTGCTCTTCAAACTGCGTGTCTTTGTGGCTTTTCATGCCTCAGCCTTCTGTGTTCTCCATATCTCCTGCCCCCTTAACATTACTCTTTTCTGGAAAGCAGTGGGGTTTTGTTGTTGTTGTTTCATTTTAAAGTTTTTTGTGTGTGAATTGAGTAAAAGTTTGCAGGGCAGAACATTGGTTTTACATTCAACAAATCATATAATTAGTTTCATTAAAATGATTATAATCCCAACCATGTACCATCAGTTAACAGTATT
>NW_006408533.1:12552381-12585161 GCF_000296735.1 Chrysochloris asiatica
TTGGGTGTTCTTGTGTGTCTCCTCTCCCTTCATATCAAAGCAGTGGTTCTTGATCCTGTTGTAGGACTTCATTAGCTTGAGACTCTTGAAAGCTCTCCCCGAAAATGCATTTTACATGCATACACACTTTGTGTAATATTTCAGAGTCCATGTGTGGCGTGGTGGGCTAATGCGTCAGACTGCAAAGTCATTTGAACTGCAAGGTCAGTGGTTCAGGTTCACCAGCTGCTCCTTGGCTATCCTGTACAGGATTGCTGTGAGTCGGAATCAACTCAATAGCACTTAACAACAATGGGCCCTACCAGTTTCAAGATCCTCACATTAAAAGGCCAGGTTTGAATGCATAGTGTAGGTTGTTAGATGGAGCATGTGATGGTGATTGTTGATTTTCATTTCCTGTGATCCAGTGTGTATGTTCTCTTAGGTAAGGCCATGTCCTTTTTTCGTATTCAGCAATGCATCTCCAATGGCTCCTGAGAAATCAATATGAGGGAAAGGCAAAATAAGGGATCTGAAGAATAATCAAATGCTTGCATATGATATTTACTTAATTAATACTGCATATTAGATTTTGTGGGGTCCTGGTGTGCAGCTGTAGGATAAGCATTGGACTGCGAACTGAAGGTCAGTGATTCAAACTCACCAGCTGCTCCTCAGAAACCCGATACAGGGTTGCTATGAAATAGAATCGCATCAACAGTACTTAACAACAAGAAATTAGATTTTGTAAAACTCAAACACTGAATTTTAATGAAGGGACTGTTGTCATTAGGTGCCATCCAGTCAATTCCTTCTCACAGAGACCCCTATGTCCAACAGAACAAAACACTGCCTGACCCTGCCCAGTCCCCACAAGTGCTGCGGTCACTGTGTCACTCCGTTTCACTGAGGGATCTTCCTCTTTCTCACTAACTCAAGAAAGATAACTCATAGCTAATGTTTATGGTAAGTCTTTCCATGGTGGTTATTTTAATAAGTATATTTTTGTTTTCTTTCTTCAGAAATTAATGCTAAGGGAGTGATCCTCAACGCATTTGAACGCTATCGCCTAAAAACATGCATTGACTTCAAGCCTTGGACTGGAGAACCTAACTATATATCAGTGTTCAAAGGAAGTGGGTATGTTGAGGAATTGGTCTTCTCAGGGTATTAAAGACAAATGTGGTGCCTGGGGCACAACATCCCAGCATTTGTGCTAGGCTCTCATATTTAATATGGAGGCTTTCCTTGCTGCTTGCT
The DNA here is from genome assembly GCF_000296735.1 of Chrysochloris asiatica. NCBI lineage: Eukaryota > Metazoa > Chordata > Mammalia > Afrosoricida > Chrysochloridae > Chrysochloris > Chrysochloris asiatica. Next base: position 12,553,621 of record NW_006408533.1, read on the forward strand.
GGAGAGTAAAAGATGAGCTGGATTTAGTTCTTTTAGCCATAATAAATAACATTTACATACATGCAACCAGCTTACCAAAGACATTAAGATAAGGCAGGTAGGACTAATGCCATCACTCTCATGACCTTGTGAATTTCAATCCATTTGCAATTTACATGCTCTTTTATTTCCCCCTTCAAGTAATGCACAGCTTATTGTTGTTGTTAAGTGTCATTGAGTGGGTTCTGACTCATAGTGAACCTATATATAGGGTTTCTGAGGAGCGGCTGATGAGTTTAAACCACCAACCTTTGTGGTTCAAATCAACCTTTTGGTCCATTTCATTATCCTGCTGTGCCACACCAAGACTCCCAATGCACAGCTTAGTAGAGACCAAACTCTTTAGAGAATGGTTGAATGGTAAGGATGGTTGATTACTCTTGGGTGTTAGCATTTTAAGTTTCCTTCTTTTTGTTTACATGCCTTTTCTAACTTATTTACAATGAATGTGTACTACTTGGGTAGGATTGTGAAAGGTTGACTCTATCTATTATGAGCCCATGAATTATATATAATGTACAAATACTTGAAGTCCTGGTATGGTGCTGTAGGATAAGCAGTGGACTGCTAACCACAAGGTTGGTAGTTCAAAACCACCAGCTGCTCCTTGGAAATCCAATACAGGGTCAGTATGAATTGGAACCAACTGCACAGCACTTAATAACAGCAACATATATAGTTAACAGTTCATCATTCGAGTTAAGAAGGTGACAGTGTTATTTGCATCAAGCCCAACATTTCTGAATAGTTACTGTCCCTGTAAAATCCTTGTGGACAGGTATCAGTGTACCGAGGACAACCCCAAAGACTGAAATTTCTAGGAAAGAGCAAGATTAGTCTGGGGGATAATTTTACTCTATATATTATTTAGTATTGTGATAAGTTCTTCAAAGATCATCTACCTGGAGGGATTCTTATATCTTACCAGGGTTATGAGAAAAAGGCAGTGTCCTGAAATAAATGCTAAGGCAGGGAAACTAAGTGGACCAGACATTGAGGATTCCGCTCTGAGAAGTCAAACCTGTACTATAGTAACACTTTCTCCCCCCTTCTCGTTAAATTATTCTATAAGCTGCTGGTCTTCAATAGGAAATAGGCGTGTTGGGAGGCAAGAACTGTCCATTGGAGCAAATTGTGACCGAATAGCAACAATTCAACATGAGTTCCTTCACGCCCTGGGATTCTGGCATGAACAGTCGCGTTCTGATCGGGATGACTATGTCAGTATCATTTGGGAGAGAATTCAGTCAGGTACACTGCTCTGTTTTATTAAAATTCATTGCAAACCAAGTTTCTAAATATATGATTTGTCTTGCCATCTGCATCAACTGATGCTATAATGTCTTAGGTCATTTAGATCTAATTCAATATGAGGTGTCAAATGCCTTAAAGTTAAAGTTGTCAGGCCTCTAGTTTCCCAGAACCCTAGTACTTTTCAGCATGATATAATCTTATAAATTGTCACATTTAATGTTTTCCAACATGTGCTCTATGGAGTTCTGTCCTACAACATGCTCACAGGTATTGTGTGGAAAGGGACTTGTGGTCAAATTTGTTTGGGAAATTTGGGTTAACAAATTTAAACTTGTATTTATTTACATGGTTGTGCTATTTAAAGTTTTTGCTAAGAAAACACAAATTGTTATCCTATCCTATTTAGAGTCTTTACTAGGATAACACAAATTGGGAGCATTTCCTAAAGTGATTTGACTGTGGTCTTTTTGGAGTATCTTGTGGGTCTTTGTCCCATGCGATCCATGCTGGAAACACTAAAGTAGTTGAGCATTCTTAACTTTGTCACAAAGATCTTAATAAACTTGTATGACTAGAGCTTGTGTTTTCCATAGAGACACTTAATCTGTCTTACCTAGGTAGATAAAACGAAATTACTATTAGTGTGAGGGACACAGGGAACCGCCCTATACTGATGCCCTCTGACATCACAAGCCTTAAAGTCACAGCTTTAAGGCATAGCAACAAACTAAACAATTTCTATAACAAGAGGAATATTTAGCCTGGATCCTTGGCCTCCTTTAGGTAGAAATTTCTGTCTGCATTTGATAGAGCATCTATGTGCTTTGGAGATCAGACCTAGCTTACGTGTCCTCAAAATCATCTGATTTTAAATTCCTATCAATTGCCCACTCGTATGATGCCAAGTAACCTGGTAGCTTCTCTGAGAATGTCTACATACAAATGTTAAAATATATCTCACAGATTCCAAACTAGTTGCTTTTGAAGGAATTCCAACTCATGTGTGTTAGAATAAAATTGTATGCTCCATAAGGTATCCATTTGCTGATTTTTGGGAAATACACCACAAGCCTTCATTCCAAGGTACCTCTAGATGGATTCGAGCCTCTAACTTTTTGGTTAGCAGTCGAGTGCATTAACCATTGGTACCACTTAGGATTCTACACATATTCCAGTAACCATGAAACCTTTGACTATGCCAATTCTTCCTAATGACTCTTGTTTAAATGATCATTCTCAGGTCATATCCTGACACAGCTCCCAAAAAGTCCCTATCATCTTTATCTGTTGTCATCACCAGCAATGACTATTTCAACAATTTTTAGACCATTTTGAGAAGTCTCTTTTCTACTAGCAGTTCTTAGAACCAGAGACCTAATGCTAATGTTCCACCTTTGTGCTATAATGAAATTTCTGCTATGCTCAGTCTGATGGCTGATACCACAATTCCAAGCTTGAGTATTAATAGGAAACACTTTGGAAATGCAGCAGATCAGTTGAAGCAAAGGTTATTCTGCATAAATTACATTTTTTGCTTTAAAGTTGACAAAATTTGGAGTAAGATAAATGGACTTTTGTGAAAACAGAGTAATTAAATGTTTTTCCTTTATTATTTAGGCAAAGAACACAATTTTAACACCTATGGTGATGACACATCAGACTCGCTGAATGTTCCCTATGATTACACTTCGGTAATGCACTACAGCAAAACTGCATTTCAAAATGGGACACAGCCAACCATTGTAACGAGAATCTCCGACTTCATGGATGTGATCGGCCAGCGAATGGATTTTAGTGACTACGATCTCTTAAAGTTGAATCGACTGTATAATTGCTGTATGTGATATGTCCTCTGAAATGATTCCTACTTCCCTCTGCTATGTAGCAAGATGTATGTTCTGTGACATTTGATAAGCATTATTGGATTTTCCAAAAGAATGAGAGTTTCAGAGTCAAAAAGAAGCAGAAAAGATCCCAATCTACAATTTAGAAACAGCATTTTTCTTTTCACACGATCAGAAGGTTTAAAACCAAACGGGGCCCTGTAAGGCTATGCCCAGGAAGATTTTTGAAACTGTTACTAATTCAAACCTTGAGATTCAAAACTGTTTTCAATCAAAATAAGGCATACCATTGTAATATGAGGAGTCCTGGTATGGCAATGTGGAATAAGCACTGGACTACAAGGTTGGTTTGAACTGCAAGGTTCACCATTGAAACCCACCAGTCACTCCTGGGAAACCCTAGACAGCGTCACTATGAGTGGGAACTGACTCCACAGCACTTAACAACAATTGTAATATGAATGGGATCAAATAATCTGGGGTATGGCTTTAAAAGCTAAACAACTAGGAGTGGGTGGACTCACGTTTCTAATTTGTAGTGTTAGTTTCTGTGGAGTCATTGTGGTTCCTGGTGATCTCACATATTACAGAGTAGAACAACTCCATAGCGTTGTCTGCACTGTAGAGTAAAAGAAGCATGTCACCTGGCGTTTTCTTTCAAGGTATTTATTGCGGGTAATTAAAAAAAACAGGCTTGGGGCAGATAGCTGGTTCAGATCTACAGAGTTAATTCCTCTCTTGGCAGTGTTTATTCAGATAATGAGAGTTCTTCAAGCCACCACCACCTGGAATCAGTGAGATGTCCAGGTGCGGATTACCCAATAATAGTAAGCATGGACTTACTTGTACTTATTTATTAATCTGCAGTGAACTATTTCACCAAGACTCTCCCTCTCAGGGACTGTAAATTTGAAAACAGATTTTGATTGTGTAGGAAGGTGCTGTGGGGTTGGGAGAGAGACAAATGCCAGTGAGACCTAGAAGCAGAATCTTTAATGGGAAATTGTTTGCTACAGATTAGTAAGTAAACCCATGCTTATCTTGCTTATTGGGGAATCTGACATGACTGTTCCCTCTAATGTCAGCATGGCTTTTCTAGTTCTTCTGTCATAAGCTCAGTTTTGTTGTTGTTGTTGTTGAGAAAAAATATACAGTGAAACATACACACCCAATTCAACAGTTTCTCTAAATAAACTGTTTAGTGATGTTGATCACCTTGCTCTAGTTTTGTAACCATTCTTCCCCTCCTTTTCTGAGTTGTTCCTCTCCCATAATCCATTGCTGTTGCTTCAGTTCCAGTTCATAGCAATCCTACAGAACACAGAACTGCCCTATAGAGTTTCCAAGGCTGCAAACCTTTATGGAAGCAGACCATCACATCTTTCTCCCACAGAATGTCTGGTGGGTTCAAACTGATCACCTTAACCATTCTGCTACCTCCCCTGGAATCATTTATTCACTGCCCTCTAAAGTTCCTAATTAATTTTTTGAGTTGTTGTTGTTGTCAATTTGATCCCATATAGCAGGAACTCTGGTGTCATAGTGGGTTATGCATTGGCTGCTAACTATAAGACTAGAAGTTCGAATCCACCAACAGCTCCATGGGAGACAGTTGAGGCTTTCTGCTCCTATAACTATTTACAGCCTCAGAAACTGTACATAGCATTGCTATGAATTGGAACCGACTCAGTGGCACACGCCTACCACCACCAGACTGTTCCTAAAAGAGCACAGTGCTCAAGACAGACTTTTATTTTAACTAGTGAAACAAAAGCGTTGCTTGGTTTTAATAAGATTTCAGGGGATACTTTTGGTTTAAGGTTTCAAGATAATTTCCAGACATTAGTTTCTGGGATTCATCCAAATTTCATGGCTTCAGGAAATGTGGATTCCATGAAAATTTGTAATTCTGTTCTGCACTTCCTTCCCCCTACTTTAGACCAGGATATTTCTATGGATTATTCAGTAATGGTAACTGGGCACCATGTATTTCTTCTAGTCTGATGGCAAAGGAAGCAGCTATTCGTGGAAGCAATTTGCTATATATTCCAGATAAGTTCAGTTTTTATGACTTAGATTATCATGTTCCATGTGTGTCAGTAATTTCTTTCTTTCTTTTTGCATTTGTAGCCTCTTCCTTGAGTTTTATGGACTCGTGCAATTTTGAACTGGAAAATGTGTGTGGTATGGTCCAAGGTCCAGGAGATAGTGCTGACTGGCAGCGTGTGTCCCAGGTTCCTGGGGGGCCACAGAACGACCACTCCAACATGGGCCAGTGCCAAGGTAACAGGAGCAAGATCCTTCTTGAGGTGACACTCAAAACCTCCAGCCTTTCCTTTGCTGTGAAAGACTGGGGCTTCATCTCTCAGTTCTGTAAGAAGTATTCATGATAATCCTTTGTTAGAAAGGAATAGGTTCTGTGTCTTATAATAAGAACATGGTTAATGTCTTTGCCTTTATTCTTTGAGTATTTTTATTTCTGCAATGCCTCTACCAATAGATGAGCCTAAAGAAGTGAATGGTACCTTCTGGAAGGGCTTTACCTCAGGGGTGTGTTGTTATGTGCTGTTGAGTTGGTTCTGACTCACAGTGACCCTGTATAGGTTTTCTGAGGAGCGGCCAGTGAGCTTGAACTGTTGATCTTGCAGTTCAAACCAGCTTTGGAGTCCAATGAATTAACCCACAGCACCACACCAGGACTCCACACCTGAGAGATAGTGGGGTTGTTTTCTAGCAATACGTAGGGTACAAAGGGCACTTTCAGTGACTAACAATAGGCTGTGAATTATTCCTTTTCAGAATTTCAGCTGATTTTGAATTACATGCCCCATATTACAATAAATAAATAAAGATGAAAAGTGTGACCAGTTTTCTTCAGATGAATATTCTTTTCCACTGTAATTTTATGTTGAATTAAATAGTCATTTATTTTGCTACAAGTATTACATTTTTACATATTTGGTCATTTCTGGAAGCAAATATGTAAAACTAGACTTCAGAACTTAAGGCCATTGTTTCATGGCTCAAATGCTCTAGGCAGAAGGTGATTTAGAAAAATAAAATGTGAAAAAGTCACATTGCTGTTGAGTTGATTCCAGCTTATAGTGACCCTATAGGACTACAGGACAGGGTAGAACTACCCCATAGAGTTTCCAAGATTGTAAATCCTAATGGAAGCAGATTGCTGAATCTTTCTTCATGGAGTGGCTGGGTGGGTTTGAACCACTGACCTTTCAGTTAGCAACCTTGTGCTTAACCACTGTGTCTACAGGGCTCTTTAGGGGTGTTGTAGAATAGGCACTGGACTGGTAACTGCAGTTTAAACCTACCAGCTGTTCTCAGAAACCCTATACAATATTTTGGACCCGCCCCCTCAACAGCACACAACATAATAGTGGAGTAGGGGTTGGGGGGCAAGGAGCACGAGGGATTTTGCCGGTAACAGGAGTGAAGACCAGCTAGCTTACATCTTTTTCTAATTTTGAAAGCTAATGTCTGTAGTAAGAACAAAGTTACCTTATGTGATCTCTTTCACAAACTGCCAGCTACTAGAAACATAGCTAAATGCCCAGTACAGTGCCCTGGTGTGGCGCTGTGGGTTAATGTGCTGGGCTGCAAGGTCAGTTTGAATCACAAGGTAGGTGGTTCAAGCTCACCAGCTGCTCCTTGGAAACCCTATACAGGTAGGAGTCAACTCGACAGCACTTAACAATAACAATACAGTGCCCTACATAAGGTGGGAACTAACCAAATGTTTCATATAAGGTAAAGAAAATGAATAGGCACTCAACCAGATGCACTAGCTCTGTATGCCCCAAGAGTTGACTTAGAGCTAGGGTGAGTAATGCAAATAGCAAACAGGAAACTGGGGCTGGTGGGGAAGGGCTTTTGAAATGATCTGTTATTGTTAAATGCTGTCGAGTGAGTTCCGACTCATAGTGACCCTGTGTAGGGTTTCCAAGGAGCAGCTGGTGGGTTTGAACCACCAACCTCATGGTTCGCAGTCAAGTGCTTATCCTACAGTGCCACACCAGGATCGAATTTAGTTATTTCCAGGCTTTTCATTATGAATATCATTTTTTAAACTTTAAAATGTAGAGCCCACCTGATGGTTGTTCTACTTCTAATACTCTGAAGTTTGAGTTCCTTTTTTATTTTTGGTCAGTTAAAGCAAAAAAAATTAAGAAGTACTAAAAATAGGGGCAGGTCAGCAAAGACCTTGGTTTTCTTTGTCCTACCCTGGGCATAGCGTGTGCTTAGTCCTCTGAAAGTGCTTACAAGCCTCGTCTGGAATCAGCTTTGTGAGACATAGGTACTAGAACTCGCTACCTATTTACCCACTTTTCAAGCTCTACTGCCCTATGACTTCATTTCCACTTTCCTGTTCTCTGAGAGGGTTAGGTCTCTGTGGCGTCTTACTGAGGTAACAGTTCCCACTTGCAGATAGACCAGGCTGGGGTTCTTTGCATCCTGTCTTTTGGTCTTGCTGTTAGATATGATCTGAAGCCTATTTTCTGTAACACATTAGCATTTTTCTTTTTTTGGCTAGCATTTGATATTTAAATTTATGTATATTTGTAGCCCACAGCAAATGAAAGTAAACAAAGATCAGTGCCTACTAGAAAACACCTACCATTGTAAGTAAACGCTTCATAAATAGTAGATAGGTGTGAGTTTTATTTTATCATATCAGTCAACTAGTTTTTTCCAAGTGCCCTTAGGTAGTTTAGACTTCGTAAGTTTCTACCTTGTTTTTAGCTGGGATGTCCAGTCACTAACAGATATATTTTCCTTTGTTCAGTATGTACTTCTCTTAATTTGGTTTTGGTCCTTCTAATAGGTTCTGGTTTCTTCATGCATTTTGACAGTAGCTCTGTGAACGTAGGAGCTACAGCACTGCTGGAAAGTCGAATATTGTACCCGAAACGGGGATTTCAGTGTTTGCAATTTTATTTGTATAACAGTGGACATGAAACTGATCAATTGAACATCTACGTCAGGGAATATTCTGCAGGCAACGTGAATGGTACTTTAATCCTTGTGCAAGAAATAAAAGGTACGTTATTCTTAATGCAACAACTTACAGGGTAGGGGTTATGGATTTATTACTTTTCAAGTTAGAATTTGATTCTACTTATTTTATGCTGTGGCAGGGACACTTAAAATAATGATCCTTGTAAGCTGTGTTATGTGACAGTCACTTAAACTGTAGATCTGTCTCTGACACAATAGAGGTCAGTTCTTGGCAAGTAATAAAAATACAATGTGAACTAGTTTAGACAAAATGGGAAAAGTTACTGATTCAGTGTAACTGAATTGTGGAATGGACGGGGGAGGAACTGGCCTCAGGGAAGATGGGACTTGACCCTGAACATTGTCAGTGACCTCTTGTTTTATCTCCCAATGGATTTATCCATAAGACTGGACTTTGACTGTTTCAACCCCAGGCTTAAATCTTATCAGATGTGCCTACAGAGTGGAAAAGACTTTTCTTCTAATTTGTAGCGTAGATGATAAATCCTAGTGAAGGCTCTGATTATTTTGGCTCAAATAACTTCGGCAGCACTTCCTGAGTGGGGAGAGATGTCTAGTTTTCATATAATCATGTGTCAGAGAGGTGGGCCATGTTGACCACCTATGAAGGCAGATGATTTAGAGGATTCCTTGAGCTAGGAAGGGGGTGTGGATTGACAAATATATTGCTGTCTATTCCATACACAAGCTGCTCTGCTGGAGAAAGATGAGGTGGTCTGCTAGGAGCAATTCTGCATAGGGTTGCTATGAGTCAGAATCAACTCAATGACAGTGAATTGGGTCCACACATAAGCGGAGCTCAGACAACTCATGAGTTAGATTACTCATTCATCTCTGGGAAAGGGTGACCTTTCTAAGAAACTACTAAATAAGCATCCAAACATTCCAGAGCTGTCTGACCCCATGGGTATGCCTTGAAGTAAATGGGCCTAGGCTGGAGGAGTAAGAAAATGATACCTCAGACCTGTATGTATCATTAGTTCTTGGATGATTATTTGTCTGTGAAGGTTAGAGCTCTAATGTTGATTTACAATTGACTCATAGTCTTTTGTCTTGTTTGAAATAAAAATGATTCTTTTGCAGAGATACCCACTGGGAGCTGGCAACTTTACCATGTAACATTGAACGTGACCAACAAATTTAGAGTGGTGTTTGGCGGAATCAGAGGCACTGGCTCATCACTGGGTGGCCTGTCTATTGATGACATCAATCTTTCAGAAACACGGTGCCCTCATCATATCTGGCATATAAAGAATTTCACACAGTTCATTGGCAGCTCAAATGGAAACCTATATAGTCCTCCTTTTTATTCTTCTAAAGGTTATGCCTTTCAGATTTACTTGACTCTAAACCATTTGACTAATGTAGGGATATATTTCCACTTGATCTCTGGAGCCAATGATGATCAATTACAGTGGCCGTGTCCTTGGCAACAAGCCACGATGACACTCTTGGATCAAAATCCTGACATTCGACAGCGTATGTCCACCCAGCGGAGTATAACTACAGACCCATTTATGACCACTGGTTCGTGACTCATTTTCTTTATTGCTGTTATATGCTCATTGCTCTGGGATGGGTTGTGCCATGGGGACCGGAAATTGCACAGGCAGGTACCTAGAGAACTTTGAGCTCCAAATCTTAGAAACAAAAGATATTTAGAATCAGGGTTTTAACAGTTGTGGATAGAGTCTCCCTGGTAGTAATTAGAAATGTCATCAAAGACTATGAGAAATCCAGAGGATACTAACTGGGAATTGAGAACCATACCTGGATTCCACATGTTGTGCAAAGAGTGTTGATTTTACAGTCTGAAGGATCTGGGTTCAAATCCAAGGTTTGTTCTTCACTAGCTATATGACTCTAAGCAAATGATTTCTCAGTATGCTCAGCTATAAAACTGGGCAGTACAGGTAATCCCTGGGTTACAAATATCTGAATTATGGGCAGCTCTTGAAGTCCTGGTGTGGCACTCACTGTAGGATAAGCCCTGGATTGCTAACTGAAAGATCAGCGGTTCACATCCACCAGCTGCTCCTTAGAAATCCTATGCAGAGTCTCTATGAGTCAGAATTGACTTGATGACACTTAACAACTTACTCCCCTTGTTGTTGCTAAGTGCCGTCAAGTCAGTTCTGATTCATAGCGACCGTGTATAGAGTTGCCGAGGAGTGGCTAGTGAGTTTGAACAACTGATCTTGCAGCTCAAACTACCTTGAGGTTGAGCGCTTATCCTATAGCACCAGTCGTGGTCGTGGTCGTGGTCGTGGTTGTGGTCGTGGTCGTGATGTGCCGTGGAGTTGGTCCGACTCATAGCGATCCCGTACAGGGTTTCCAAGGCTTTTAAATCTTAACGGGAGTAGAAAGCCTCATCTTTCTCCCGCCAAACAGCTGGTAGTTTCAAACTCCTGACCTTAAGGCTTGCAGCCTGATTCGTAACCACTGAGCTCTGGTAGTGTAGTTGTTACGAATCTGGCTGCTAACATCAAGGTCAGCAGTTCGAAACTACCAGCTGTTCCGTGGGAGAAAGATGAGGCTTTCTGTTCCCGTAAAGATTTACAGCTACGGAAACCCTGTATGGGGTCTTTATGAGTCGGAACCGACTCCACGGCACATAACAACAACAACAACACTACCAGAGCTCTTTCACAGCACTGAGTACTCCCCCCTAAAATGTTACATAAACTTGCTCTTACTTTAAAACAAATGAACCAACTCCTAATCACAACGAAGTCTTCATCATGATCACCTTCACTTGTGGCATGTGCAGCTTTTAAATCACTGAAAAGCCTGTGAGTTTTTTCTTGCACTAAATCAAGGATAAATAAGAACCATATTCATCAATTTCAACTCACTTACATGTTCTATTTAGGAGTAGATCTTGTTTCTAACTAGGGCATTGTTGGTAATAATAACTCCACAGATTTGTTATGAGAATTCGTACAGATTAAGTATAAAAGTTTATAGAAGGACCTGGTACAGACAGGCTATCAGATGTTAAATTGTCTAAACCAAGGGTTTCCTGAGTCAAAAACGACTCAGTATTTGGAACACAGGAAGATGTCGAGCAGGTGTACTGGAGTGTTAGGAAGAGTGTGGAAATGGATACAGCTTCTTACTGAAGATTTCTGGATAACTTGCCAATGGTGATATCATTCGTAGTCTTACCAGTCCCCAGAAGGGGCATTGCCCAGAAAGTAATGAGCACATTTCTAATTTTAATAATTCGTTGTCCTCTGGGATCTAGTTAAAAAAAAAAAAAAAAAAGCAAGCTGAATATTACTGCCAAGTCTGAATATTATATATTAAAAGGGTGGACCCAAATGTCAGAGAGAAAAATAAATGAACTTAATCTGATAGAGGGAAAAAAAATAATCAGAGAAAATGTTATGATGGGGATTTGATGCTCAGAATTTATTCCATGTTTTTTCAAAACATTTTTCCCTGACTGGAATTTAGGAGGATTCAGCGCTGGGTGGATCATCACTTTTTTTTTTTTCCTTCAGAAGCAAAGCTTCTTGCTATCTTCTCTTGAAGGACTTTGGTGAATAATTAATTCACTTAATGAGATAAATTGTTCCATGCTAATGTTTAAAACCCTCTCAGTAACACATTACTTCAACTCAGTTAACAGCATTAGCTATCACTCAGAAGGTCACTAAGGAATAATTCTAACAGTCATGGGAGTTTCTACATTGGTCCATCAGTGAAACTTTTGGTGCTTCTCCACTCATATTCCAAAGAATGGTCCTTTCTGCCAATAATCTTATTTCCTGTATGGTTGTTAAGTGCTGTTGAGTAGGTTTCAGTCATAACGATAGGGTTTCTGAGGCTTTAAAGAGTCACTGGAGCAGAAAACCTCATCGTTTTCCCAGGAGTTGCTGGTGGGCTCGAACCGCAGACTTTGTGGTTCGCAGTCCATTGCTTATCATATTGATCCACCATGCTCCCTAGTTCCTGTTAAGTGCCATCGAGTTGCTTCTGACTCAAAGAGACCATATATAGTTTCCAACGAGCTGCTGGTGAGTTTGAACAGCTGATCTTGTGGTTCACAGTTTGGTCCTTCTCCTATCGCACAATTTCCTGTTGTTGTTGTTAAGTGCCGTCGAGTCGGTTCCAAACCATAGCAACCCTGAACAGGGTTTCCGAGGCTGTAAATCTCTACGGGAGCAGAAAGCCTCATCTTTCTCCTGCGGAACCGCTGGTAGTTTCGAACTGCTTACCTTGCGGTTCGCAGCCCGATTCGTAATCACTACGCTACCAGAGCTCCTTACCATTTCCTGTAGGACAGTGTAAATAAACAAGCCCCAGTGATTTCCCAGGGAATACAGCACAGGTCAGTAGCAGTCATTTAATTATTGGAGTTTCATGCTAATTGTGTTTCACATTACCGTTCTCTCCTACCACTGAAAGCTATGATGATGTTAAACACAATCCATTAATATAAATTGCTTTTTCAGATAATGGAAACTATTTTTGGGACCGCCCTTCCAAAGTGGGAAACGTGGCTTTTTTCCCTAATGGAACTCAGTTTAGAAGAAGTCAGGGCTATGGAACCAGTGCCTTTATAACCCACGAGAGGCTGAAAAGCAGAGATTTTATAAAAGGAAATGATGTTTACATCCTTTTGACAGTGGAAGGTATGTCAATGGAATAGTTTTATATAAGCTATTCTTTTTGTTATTGTGGCCATTGATTTCTTTCTGTGTTCCAATTTTAGGTATACTGGATAGAGATACAGAAGGAAATGGGCATGAGTGATTTTATAAATCATTAGTAATATGAAAATAATTTAAATGGAAACAGTGAGGCTCCTTGAATAAATTACCACCAGATAGAGCAGTAAATGGCAAATTTTAAACTGGAAATTTTTTGAAATAAATTAAAGTATAGCTATTATACTCTAGGATTACATTCCAAAAATTTCAGTAATGAAATCTCACATAAGCACATGAAATTAAACTGGAAATAGGTTGTATTTACAGTTTGTTTAAAAGTTATATTTCTATCTGTATAGTATATAATTTATAATATGTTGTTGTTGTTAAGTGCCACTAAGTCAGTTCTGACTTATAGCGACCTTGGATAGGGTTTCTGAAGAGCAGCTGATAGGTTTGAACTGCTGACCTTGTGGATCAGAGTCCAATGCTGATACTACAGCGCCACACCAGGAGTCCATACATAATATATTTCTTGGCTACTAAGTTGGCTCAACTACTAACCCAAAGGTTGGGAGTTTAAACCCACCCAGACATACCTGGGAAGAAAGTCCTGGCGATCTGCTTCCAAAAGGTCACAGTCTTGAAAACCTATTGAATACAGTTTTGCTCAACACACATGGGGTCCCAATGAGTTGGAATCTTGATGGCAACTGGTTTGGGTCTTAATACAGGCAGTCCGTGAATTTCTAATGAGTTCTATTCCTAAATCCGTCTTTAAGTTGAATTTGTACATAAATCTAAACATTTAAATACGGTATCTACCAATAGTTAGTCAAATGTCTTAGTATATAGTCTTCCTTTTGTCAAATGTCTTAGTATATAGTGTAACTTTTTAGGCATAAACATTAAAGAAACACTATCAGATACACTAAAACATTTGTAATGTAATATTACAGTAATATTAATGTCTTGATGTGCATGGCAAAGTAGCACCTGTTTGTCATTATGTACCTCGAATTTTTAATGTAATAGACTTTACAGGGTTGAGTCATAACTATGGTTTTATGTACATAAATTGGTTATTCATAATCCAAGGACTTCCTGTGTATCTCTTGGCAGTAATACATTTATCTATTGGCTTTTAAAATTACTTAGCTATAGCAGCTAACTAGTACATTTTCCAGCAATTCTTGTGGTTTCCATGTTTTATGTTTTAACTCATTTCCTATTAAAGATCCACTTGTTGCTGTTGTTGTTAAGTACTATCAAGTTGGTTCTGATTCTTAGCGACCCTGTATAGGGTTTCCAAGGAGTGGCTGGTGACTTTGGAACTGCACACCTTGCGGTTAGCAACCCAGTGTTTATCCTGCAGTGCCACACCAGGACCCCACTCAGTCAATTATCCATTTGTGATAGAGGGTGGCATAATTAAAATGCATGAAATGTTGACCCTCAGTAAACTAGAGGAAAGCTAGAACATTCCACTTGGAACAAATATTTAGAAATAACTTTTGTAGAGGGAAAAAAATTTTTTTTTTTTTTTTTTGGTAGCATATTCATAAGTTCTGTTTGGTCCTATTTTGACCAGATACAACAGAAAACATAAGCCTGGCTTGTGGGGGACTTGGTATTTTGCTCCAAATCTTCACCAATTAACTCCACACAGCAAAAGATCATTGATCTTGAGAAAACCCCCTCAACTGCCTTACACCTGAATTTTTGTTTCCTTCTTTGTACCTTGAGAGTACTTGGGTCCCTTGGAACTCTAACAGCCCAGGAAGCTTGTGGTTAAGCTGTAGTTCCAGCAGGCTGGCCCATTTTCCCTTTGAATCGAGATGTCAACCAGCCTGCCTCTAACATGAAAACCATGAAAATCAGAACTCCACGGGTCTGCCCTGTTTTTCCCAGTCTGACAGGGTATAATGTATCACTCTCGATTAGTGACAATATTTGAGTCTTCCCTCTCTGACAGGATTCTGCCTTACATAGGTACTAGCTTTCCTAGGTTTTTCCAGGGTTGCTATGGGTCAGAAACAACTCGACATCACATCACAACTGCCTATGAATGCAGCTGAACTAGGCTTCAAGATTACCTGAATATCTCACCTATCTGAAGCCTGAACATATCCTATTTTAAAATGTGAAGATCAAATGTTTGCAAAGGCAAAGCTGACGTCCATCCCTGCTCTTCCCCATACCTTCAGACATATCCCACCTTAATTCTACACAAACGGAGCCGATCCCACCACCCACTGCCATCCAGGACCTCTGCACCAACATCACCTGTGACAATGAAGGCATCTGCACTGTCTACAATAACAAAGCTGAGTGCAGGTAAAAGGGTCGCTGAAATGAGATTTGCATTCTTTTGTTAGGAATTTATCATCCACACAAAGTGGGATTAAATACTGATATTTCATAAGAATGGGATCAGTTGGTTCCCATATTAAAATCATTCATAGAATAGACTTTGATATCCACTTGGGATTTTGGATGACCACTTGAACCATGAAATGATTTATGAAAAAAACAGCACAGTACATTTTATTGTCTGAAAACAATTCTCATTATATTACAATGTAATAATCTGAAATATTCCTCACCAGTTACATATTTTACTAAATTCTCACCACAGTCTGGTATGGTACGTGTGCCTTACTCCATTTTCCAGATACTGGTGCTCTGAGACGTGTCTGGCCAATGTCTGTAGTTACAAAATGGAGTGACCTGGATGCCGCGCACTGAATTTTCTCTAATACCCAGTTATGTGGGTGGAATTGTGGCTCCCCCTTTCCACAGATACTATGCTGAAGTCTTAACCCCTGTAACTGTAACTATGAGTCTATTTGTAAACAGAAACTTTCTTTTGTTATGCTAATGCATTTACAGGGAGGGTCCTATACCAAATCTCTTTGTGTGTACAGATCCTCTGTCCCTCACTTAACAACTGTGTTCTTTTCCTATGACTCAGTCGTAAGTCAATTATGACACAAGTTGAATACCTCTTTTTCAACAAATTATTGTCTTTTATTATATCTATATAAATATAATCTTTATTCAACTTTGGAGATTAAAAACATTACATATAAATTTAGATATACAAGGAGACTTCAAAATGTTTGTGGAAAAATTCCATCATTTTCTCATTTCATTTTTCCACAAACTTTTTTTGAATTCCCCTCATATTTTAATGCATACATATATAAAAATACATAAATCATAAAATGCATTGTGATGATGAAGAGTTGGGCAATATTGACATTTTGTCCGTTGAAGTAATAACTCCTCCTGTGGAACGTTCTGGATCGTCTAGATTATCCCTATGGATCAGAATGGCAGTTCTAGTCAGAAAATTGGTGAGTTATTTATATGGTACTTTTTGGTTTTTTTTTCTTCAGACATTTTGAAGTAACATCTTACTGCTTTCTGAAGCTGCCTGTTGATTTTAGCTAAATGATTAGTATTTGGGTCCACGTTTTCAAGCAACTGAAACTCATGAGTTAGTTTAGAAAAACACTTCACTGTAACATTAAAAAAAGATTATTTTATTGTGAATTGAGTAAAGGTTTACAGAGCAGATCATCACTTTTACACTAACAAATCATATGCTTCATTTCATTACAATTATTGTAATCCTCTCCATGTCCCATCAGTTAACAGTATTTATCTGTATTCACTTTAACTCTTGCATTATATCCTGTGTTTTCTGCTACCTCCATCTTTCCTCTGCCAACCTCCCTCCTGTATATTGCCTTCCCCATCACCCAAGTTAACATGTGTCTACCCTCTGTTGTTGTTGTTAAGTGCTATCAACTGGGTTCCAACTCATAGTTACCCTGTATAGGGTTTCTGAGGAGAAACTGGTGGGTCTGCACTGCTGACCTTGCAGTCAACAGTCCAGTGTTTATCCTACAGCACCATGCCAGGCTAACCTCTAGCCAGCGAAGAACTTTCCCCTCCCTCCCACACCTGGTAACCATCATGGAATGTTTCCTTTAGCAAGAAAATCCTTTCTTAACTTTTTACAACAGTGGTAGAGATGCTAAAGCCAAATAGAAGAAATGAGGAGGCACAAAAACTGAACAGAAAATTTCAAAGATCACCTTGAGAAGATAAAGTCAAATATTACAACAAAATGTGCAAGGATCTGGAGTCAGAAAACCAAAAAGGAAGAACATGCTCAGCATTTCTCAAGCTGGGGAAAATGATGAAAAAATTCAAGCCTCGACTTTTGTTATTGAAAGATTCTCTGAGGAAATTATTGAATGATGCAGAAAGCATCAAGAGAAGATGGAAGGAATACACAGGGTCACTGTACCAAAAGGAAATGGTTAATGTTCAACCATTTTAAGAGGTACCATATGATCAAGAGCCAATGATACTGAAGGAGGAAGCCCAAGGTGCATTGAAGGAATTGGCAAAAAGCAAGCACCAGGAATTGATGGAATAAAAATTGAAATCTTTCACGAAAGTGATGCAGCACAAGAGACAGTCACTCATTTATGTCAAGAAATTTGGAAGACAACTATCTGGCCGACTGAGTGGAAGAGATCTGTATTTGTGCCCATTCCAAAGAGAGGTGACCCAACAGAATGTGGAAATCATCAGACAATCTCTTTGATATCCCATGTGAGTAAAGTTCGACAAAAGGAAAAAAAAAAACACCGCAAACAAAAAATGAAAAAAAACCTCCAGAGGTTCAAGCCTGATTCAGAAGAGGCCGTGGAATGAGGGATATCATTGCTGATGTCTGATGGATCTTGGCTGAAAGCAGAGAATATCAGAAAGATGTTTACCTGTGCTTTATTGACTACGCAAAGGCTTTTGATTGCATGGATCATGACAAGCTATGGACAACATTGCGAAGTATGAGTATTCTGGAACACTTAATTGTGCTCATGAGGAATCTGTACCTGGATCAAGAGGCAGTTGTTCAAACAGAACATTGGAACACTGGATGGTTTCAAATTAAGAAAGGTGTATGACAGGGTTGTATTCTTTCACCATACTTATTCAATCTGTATGCTGAGCAAATAATCCAAGAAATGGTTTCTATGAAGAAAAGTGTGGTATCAGGATTGGAGGAAGCCTCATTAACAACCTGAAATATGCATATGATGCAACCTTGCTTGCTGAAAGTAAAGAGGACTTAAAACATTTACTGATGAAGATCAAAGACCACAGCCTTCTGTATGGATTGCATCTCAATGTCAAGAAAACAAAAATCCTCACCACTGGACCAACAAACAACATTCTTATCAATGGAGAAAAGACTGAAGTTGTCAAGGACTTCATTCTTCTTGAATCAACTATCAACACTCATGGAAGCAGCAGTCAAGAAATCAAACGATGTATTGCATTAGGCAAATCTGCTGCACCAGAACTTTTTAAAGTGTTGAAGAGCACAGACGTCAGCTTGAGGACTAAGGTGTGCCTAACCCAAGCCATGGTATTTTCAATAACCTCATATGAATGCGAAAGCTGGACAGTGAATAAGGAAGACCATAGAAAAATTGATGCCTTTGAGTTATGGTGTTGGAGGAGAATATTGAAAGTGCCATGGGCTCTCAACAGAACAAAGAGATCTGTGTTGGAAGAAGTACAGCCAGAGTGCTCCTTGGAGGCCAAGATGGCCAAACTTCCTCTCTCATACTTAGGATATGTTGTCAGAAGTGACCAGTTGCTGGAGAAGGATATGAAGGATATCATGTTTGTTACAGTGGAGGGTCAGAGAAAAAGAGGAAGACCCCCAATGAGATGGATTAGCCAAGTGGCAGCATCAAAGGGCTCAAGCATGGCAACAATAGTGAGGTTGGCCCAGGATCGGGCAGTGTTTCATTCTGCTGTGCATAAGGTCACTATGAGTTGGCACCGACTCAATGGCACCTAACAATGACAAAAGTGAGTGGTTTCATACAATATTTGTCCTTTTTTGATTGACTAATTTCACACAGCATAATGTCCTTTAACAGGTTCATCCATGTTTTGAGGTGTTTCAAAGATTCATCATTATCCTTCAACATTCCATGGTGTATATGTACCAAAGTTTATTTAACCATTCTTCTGTTGATGGTCATTTAGGCTGTCTCCATCATTTTACTATTGTGAATAGTGCTGCTATGAAGGTGGGTACACATATATCTACTTGTGTCACAGCTTTAATTCCTGATAATACAGACCAGCTAGAGGGATTGCTGAGTCATATAATATTTCCCTCTAACTTTTTTGAGAAAGCACTATGCCATTTTCCACAGTGATTGCACCATTTTATAGTCCCACCAGCAGTGTAGGAGCGTCTCTCCACATACCTGCCATCATTTGTTGTTCTATGTTTTTTGGAACTACTGTGGCTACATAGTAGGTTTTGAGATTGGGAAGGGAGTGGTCTCCTACTTGGTTCTTTTTTAGTAATGCTTTGCTTATATGAGGTCTCTTTCTTTTCCATATATATTTAGTGATTAGTTTTTCCATCTCTTTCAAGAATGATGTTGGAATCTGGATTGGGATTGCATTATATCTATAGATTACTTTGGGTAGTGTTGACATTTTCACAATGTGTTATCTTCCTGTCCATGAGCATGGAATGTTCTTCCATTTCTGTAGGTCTCATTTCAATATTTATTAACAACTTCTTTCCTTTCTCTTCCTCATTATTTATTCCTTTTATATCATTATTCTTTCCTCTTCAAAATCTATTGTCTTAATCTGTACATTTAATATCTGTGTATTCCATCTGGTGAGGTCCATGTGTATAGTTGTCTCTTACGCTGTCAGAAGAAGGTATTTGAAATGAACAAATTATCGGTTTTGGAGAATTCTATCATGCATTCTCCAGCATCATTTCTATCACCAAGGCCATATTTTCCAATTATTGATCCTTCCTCTTTGCTCCCAACCTTTGCATTCTAATCATCAGTAATGATCAATTTCAGATTGAAGAAGTTGGTAGAATTCTTTTATTTCATCCTCATTGGCTTTAATGGTTGGTGTGTAAATTTGAATAATAGTGGTATTAACAGGGTTTCCCTGTAGGCGCATGGATATTGTCCTAACACAGACAGTGTACAAACAGTTAAATACTTAGCCAGTAGCTGAAAGACTGATGATTTGAACACACCAGAGGTAATCTGTTTCTGTAAGGTCACATCCTTGAAACCCTTACGGAGTAGGTCTGCTCTGCATGCCTGAAGTCACCGTGACCTGAAATCAATGTAGTAGCAGCTAACAAAAACATGAGTAATTCCATTTTCAGTGCTAATAAAACAGTATTTCTCAAGCAAAGAGTCTGCAAGATAGTTCTAAATTCCAACTGTCTGAATGCTTTCTACACTTTTCATGGTTAAGATTTTCAGATTGAAGTTTCAACTCATAACCTTAAGTCATGTTCTTCAATGTGTAGGTGCCCGTCAGGGCCAGACTGGTGGTACATGGGAGAAAGGTGTGAAACGAGAGGCTCCACTCGAGACACCATCATCATTGCCACTTCTTCCACTGTCGCTGTGTTTGCCGTGATGCTGGTAATCACTCTTGTCAGTGTCTATTGTACCAAGAAGAAATATAGTAAAAAGACAAGTTCAAATACAACAGATATTAATCTGCAAAATGTAAGTGGTCTGACATTTGTTTGTTCTAAACCTATTGATGAAATTCTATAGAGAAGTAGAACATTTGTATGTGTGGGGTGATTTTACTGTCATAATAGACACACACAAGCACACACATGAAGGGGTTTCAAAAATTTCATGGAAAAATGGGATGAAAAGATAATGGGATTTTTTACTAACTTGTGATATATTGATATGTTATGTATAACATAAATGATATACTCTTAACCATTTTAAAGTATACAACTCAGTCACATTAAGCACATGCACAACGTTGTATAACCCTCATCACTATTTCCAGAATTTAGAAGTAGGGCATTTTGAATATACATTTTTAAGAACTTCTTCATTTTTTTCTGCTGTGAACAGCTATTGTAGCCTATACTTTCCTGCCACCTTTACTATAAACCAATGACTCTTAAATTGGGGTCACTGGGAGACTCTTGGGAGAGTTCTGTATTCTCCTGGGATTATATCCAAAATTGTATGCAGTTGTACCTTTTTTCTGGAGTGAGGGTCTGTGACTTTCCTGAAAGGCATAAATGATTTTACCCACATAGTCCGACCTTCTTGGCAAAGGGAGCAGTAACCTGTAATTTAGTTCAAAAGGTCTTTCAGCGGTGGCTGACTCAGGTATGTAGGAAGAGTGTGTAAGCATGTTTGGGAAGCCTTTCTATAAAAAAAGGAACCAACTCACTGATGTGATTAACTATGAGGCAAGATTTTCATGTGGAAAGTTTCCAATTTTACCTCAGAAAAATTTCTAAGCAGCAATTGTTGTTGTTAAGTGCTGCTGCTGAGTCAGTTCCAACCCATAGTGACTCTGTGTAGAATTTCCAAGGAGTGACTGGTGAGCTTGAATCGCCCCAAACTACTTTGCAGCCTAGTGCATTACAGACTCTTAAAATGACCCCATTTCAGGCTGAGTTCTTTTGAGAAGCAGACACTGAGATGGATATTTGCAGGTGGCAGATTTATTGAAGAGTATTCTTGGAACAACCCTTGAAATAGAGTTGGACTGGGCAGAGAGAGGGATTGAATTTGATGTATTTGCAGCAGAGGCCTGGCCCTCAGATTTGAGGCATGGGGGCTAACCTTGGTACTCCCCACATCAGCAATCATTACATGGGACTGCCCCCAACCCCTGAAGGGGATATAATATTGGGCAAGGACATTTCCTGCATGGGAACCTTGTCCTGAGGAGCAGAATGGAGCAGTGAGGCCCAGCACCCACTGTGCACTCTGCTGTGAAGAGCACTAGGTCTCAGACACAGATTCATGTGCTCACTCATGAAAACACACAAAGAAAATGGCATAAAATCTGAGCATTACTTAAAAGTAAGGAGCTCTAGTTACAAGTCGGACTGCTAACCTCAAGGTCAGCCATTTTGAAACTACCATCTGTTATGCCGAGAAAGATGAGGCTTTCTGCTCTTTTAAAGATTTACAGCCTCAGAAACCCTATACAGAGTCTCTATGAGTTGGAACTGTCTCCATGGCACATAACCATCACCAGTTAAAGGGTAGCGTTAAAGTTATTCCAATTCTACTTCATTTAACAATAGAGTCTGTAAAAATAGTGACGTGAAAGACAGAAAGATGCTCAATACCTGAGAATTTGGAGTCCTAGGATAAATACTGGAGTCCTGGTGTGGCACTGTAGGATCAACACTAGATGGCAAGGTCGGCGGTTCAAATTCACTAGGCAGTCCTCAGAAACCCTATACAGGGTTGCTATGAGTTGGAACCAGCTCGACAACACTTAACAACAACAGAGTAAGTACTGGACTGCTAACCAAAATCTGATAACTAAAAAACTGTCATTAATGAAATGGAAAGGATATTTTCTTTAGAAAAATAAATTAATTTAATTACTCTTAAGGCATACTAAAATTTAAAGTTAAGATATAAAAGATGAATGGCTTTGTATTGGTATCGAGATGCTGTTTGTTTACACAATCAATCAATAGATAGACAATGGTATTGAACAGAAAGCAAATTGCTTGGTCATACAATATTGTCAGAGCTCCTTAGTATCAGGAAGCTGTTTTAAGTTAATCATAAGGCAATAGATAAGTCACTTGACAAACCTATTAGAAAAATTCTTAAAATGTATGCAGATTGCTTTGTTTTTAAACAGCTTTATTTTATGACTCAAAATAAAAGGCGCAAATAAGCTAATGATGGACCTAGATGTAACACTTGTTGGAAGTTATGCATGCTGGTGTGGCCTTATGGGCCAGAAGAAATAAGCTAAGGGGTTCAAGTAGGAAAGGTGAGGTAGAGGAAGACAGGACCAGTTGGATGCATGGGACTTGCTCAGATAAACTGGTTCCCACTGAATGAAATCAGCTCATGGTGTTGAGAGGACAACTGTGCTCCACAGGGTTTTCTGTGGCTTAGGTTTTGGAGGGAGATATCATCAGGCTTTTCTTTGGAGGTGGATTTGAACCTCCAAACTTTTGATTAGCAGCCTAGTGCATAAACTGTTTGAACTATCCAAAGACACCTCTTTCCAAGTTATTCCTCTGAAAATAGGAAAATTTTAAAACTAATAAAAAGAGTCCTGACTTTGCAAGTGAAAATCAATAAAATGAAGGAAAATGCTAAAACAGGAAAGGAAAAAATAAGGAGTCAAAGTCAAGAAAGTAGGGACATATTAAGGTAGGTAGAAACACACACACACATATATGCACACCACAACCATCACCATAATATCACATCAGAACTCTTTTGTTCTGGGTCTCAGTTAAACATTCCCAAGAACAAGAACTTGACTTACATTTGCCTTGGTCTAGATATTTGCTTCAGTTCAGTCACTCATAACAGAAGCTTCAGGGATCTAACTAATATCTTAAATCAGAAAGATCTTTCTGGGGCCGAAGTCTATACTCACCCTTATGTTTCAGTATCAGAATTTTGTGAACCCAGCAGGCCAGGACCACTAGAGACTCTCAGAGAGGACTGGGTGGGGCTGTCAGCCAACTGGGAGGATGCCAGGAGACTGCTGATGGGGACTTCATCTAAAACTTAGACCGTTACATTGTGATTCATTTACATGACAGTTTTTAAATTTAGAAATTCAGTCATCAATTTAATGTTCTTTCCCCTTTTAGCAGCATGCTTTTTGAAGATTAACTCAAGATGGCCAGCAAGTGAAATGAAAAGGGATTCTTCATCCTGGATTCCACCTAAAATACATTAAATCATAAGACATCCAAATTTAAATATCTGCTATTGCCTCATTCTTCCAGAAATGGGACTTCTCTGTAAATAACTAGATGTACTATAAATCATTATTTTGGAGGTAAAAGTCAAAATGGGGAAATGTTGATTGTGTTGAATTTTTTTTTTTTTTTTTTTAATGAAAGGAAGAAATTCAGTCCACTCTTAAGTAAAGTATTATATATAAAGGAGAGAGCAACTGTTAGAGTGGGGTTTTCAAATTACTGGTCCTTCCCATATGTAATGACTGGAAACACCCAATGAGAATGACCTTCCACGTAGAATCTTGTCAGTTTAGTGTTGGCCTGTTCCAAGCGAGCAAAAGACAATGGGACAGCCGCCTTCCCCTCTGTGGACCTCTGTGTTCTCTCCAAAATATGGTCATTCTCTTATTTTAAATGATTTTACATAATCTCTTTGGTATTCAAGCTTGGTTTGGAAACTGAACACACAGCTACGATCAATAAGATAAATGTTAACTCCCAGAGCTATTGTTGTTATTAAGTGCCATTAAGTCGGTTCTGACCCATTTGGGTTTCTGAGGAGCAGCTAGTGAATTTAAATTGCTGACCTTGCAGTTCAAACCGATTTTGCAGTCCAGTGCAATTAACCCACAGCACCACACCAGGACTCCCAGAGCAGCAATTCTCAAAATGTTGGGTCTTAAAAAAACTTACTACTCTTACAAAGCACTGAGATCCCAAAGAGCTTTTGTTTTTCTGTGGTTACATTTATCAGTAGTTACGTTGATATAGGAGCCCAGGTGGCATCATGGGTTAGGTGTTAGACTGCTAATTTTGCTGCAAATGGAATTTTTCAGAAATGAAAAAATACATGTTTATTAACTCATGATAAATAATCATTAAATAATAATTGATAAATCATTTTTATGAAAATAACTGTTTTCCAAAACAAAAGTTAGTTAAAAGAAGGGCATTGGTTTACTTAATAGAAGGCAGATGGATTCTTATATGTCCTTCTGCACTTACCCTCTTGCAGCATATTATTTTAGTCAAAGGATTACAAATAAAATCTTGCTTTATACCAATATATATTTGAAATGTCTTTTCAGATAGTTCTTTTTAAATTCTGTGTTAAAATGTGACAAATGTAATTTATTAAAGGTTAGTTGTAACTGGAATCTGGAGCCATGTCAGTGAGCTTTTGTACTCTGTGACAAAAGTCAAATCTACTTGTTCTTTCTTGTATTTTGAATAGAGCTTTCACCTATGTACACTTCTGTTATGTTATTGTCATGGATTGAATTGGTATCCCCCAGATGTGTGTCAATTTAGCTGGGCCATCATTCTCAGTGGTTTAGTGTTATGTAAGGATGCTATTGGCCAGGTATGTGATGTTATGATCACTCCCCGTGCTATGATCTGAGGTGGTCAGCCAGTCAGTTGTAAAGGGAACAGGATGTGATATAATACTCAGATCATAGCCCTGATCTGATGTAAGGGGAATTTCCCTGGAGGGTAGCCTGTATCAGTTCTTATCTGACAAGAGATAAAAGGAGAAAGAAGTGACAGAAATCAGAGGGACCTCCTACCATCAAGAAAAAAGAGGCTGGAGTCAACTGTACTCTTTGGACATGGGATCCCTGCACTGACAAACTGCTAGACCCAGGTTAAGACTGATGATAAGGGTCTTGCCCCAGAACCAACAGAGGAAGAAGCCTTCTCTTAGAGTTGGCGCCCTTAATTTGAACTTCTAGCTTCATAAATTATGAGGGAATAAATGTCTGTTTGCTAAAACCACCTACTTGTGGTATTTCTTTTATAGCAGTACCAGATAACTAAGACAATCGATCATTTGGAAAATATTGGATTTTCTGTATGATGCAAGCTGTTAAGTACTTGCCTACTTTCTGAAAGGTTGGTGGTTTGAACCCACTCAACGGTCCCTTGAAAGAAAGACCTGGGGACCTTCCATGAAAACTCTATGGAACAATTTTACTCTGTAACTCATGGGGTGGTCATAAGTCAGAATCAACTTGTCAGTAACTGGTGATGTTGCTCTTAGGTGTCGTCCAGTGGGCTCCGACTATTGTATAGGGCTTCCTCATTTGTAAATATTTAAGGGAACAGAAAGTGTCACCTTTCTCCCTCGTTGCTTTTAACTGCTGACGGTGTGGTTAGCAGTCAAGTGCTTACCCTATAGTGCTACCTGGACTTTCAGTAACTGGTATGCTAGTGGAAGTATTCACTTCCTCACTGCCACCAAATCAATTCTCGATCACATCGACCCTGTATAGGATTTCCAGTGCTGTAAATCTTTATGGGAGCAGAAAGCCTCATCTGTCTCCCATGGAGTATTATCAAAAGTAAATTAGTTAGTATCAAATGAGCTCTTCAGAAACTCTAACTCTTAGTAAGTTGTTATGCTCACAGTGGCAGAAACAACTCTTCCAAATTACTGATCTTATCCTTAACAACGAGTGTAGTTTTCCTTGTAATGACAGGCTCACTTTATTCAATTTTTGAAAGTTAAACAGATTATTTTCAGGTCATTGTTGATTCACATGCAGTTATAAGAAATACAAGCACAGAGCAATCCTGTATACTCCTTCCCTAGTTGCCCCAGATGGTAACATCCTACAAAACTATAGTATATTACAACCAGGATATTAATATGGATGCAGTCCAGATACAAATCTATTTCTGTTACCACAGAATCCCTCATACGGCTCTTTTATAGCCATACACATTTCTCTCTGTCCCCATCTCCTCCTTAACCCCTAGCAAGTTGCAGCTACTAATCTGCTCTTTATTTCTATAATTTTGTAACTTCAAAAAAGTTTTAGAACTGTAATCTTATAATATAGAACCTTTGGGATTGGCTTTTTTCCCCCACTCAGTACAGTTTTCTGGAGATTCATCTAGCCTGTTGTGTGTACACGTACAGGGTTTAGTATGAACATAAGCTATCACTTCTCTGTGTTAACTGCTCAGAAGAGGAACTGCTGGGCCAAATGGTCTGATCTCTAACCAATCATGGGACTGGCTCAGGACCTGGCAGCATTTTGTTCAGTTGTGTATGGGGTTGTCCTGAGTCAGGAATGAACTCGATGGTACCTGCTAACAGCAAAGGTAACAGCATGGTAGTTGTATACTTAGTTTTTTTAAGAAGCTGACAAAATTTCCAGAGTGACAGCACCATTTATATATATATACTGTTGTTGTTGTTAAGTACCATTGAATTAGCTCCAATTCATAGAGACTCTGTATAGGGTTTCCGAGGAGTGGCTGGTGAGCGTCTGCCAACCTTGTGGTTCAAGCTGACTTTGTGGTCCAGCTCCATATCCTGCAGTGCCATACAAGGACTCGTATATATTCTAACAATGTATAAGTGATCCAGTTTCTCTTCATCCTTGCCAGTCATTTTTTATATTAACAATTCCAACAAATGTGTAGTGGTATCTCATGTGGTTTTAATTTCTAGTTCCATAGTGGTTGATGATGGCAAACAACTTTTCCTGTACTTATTTGACATCTGTACAGCATCTTAGATTTAAATGTTTGTTCATGTATTTTGTCCATGTTCTAATTGGATTGTTTGTTTTCTTATGAGTTTTGGAAGTCCTTTATATATCCTAAATAATATCCCATTTTCAAATATGTGATTGGCAAATATATTCTCTCACTCTATAAATTGATTTTTATCCTCTTACCAGGGTCTTTTATAGAACAAAACTTTTAATTTTGATGAAGTCCAACTTATCATTTTTTTCTTCTATGTCTCATACTTTGGGGTCAGGTTTAAGAACTCTTTCCCTAGCTGTGATCCTGAAGATTTTATCCAATATCTTATGACTTTATGTTATATTTAAGTCCATGCTTCATTTTGAGTTAATATTTGTATATGGTACAAGGCTTAAGTCAAGGTTCATTTTTATTTATTTATTGGGTAAAGATTTACATAGCAGATCATCAGTTTTATATTTAACAATTCATACACATTTTGTTTCATCTCATTGACGGAAATCTCTACACTGGAACATCACTTATCCTATTTTCTTCATGTCTCCATTTTCCATTCCTCCTTCTGTTTTAACCCTTCTGAACTTCAGAACTTTTCTAAACTTCTAAACATTTAAAAAATGTTTGATCTATAGATGTCTAATTGTTTCAGTAACACTTATTAAAAATACTATATTTCCTCCTTTCAATTGCTTTTACATTTTTGTCCAAAATCAGTTGAGCATATGTGTGTGGGTCTATTTCTGGGTCTCTATTTCTGTTGCATTGACCTATATGTTTATCCCTTCACAAATACCATACAGTTTTATTACTGTAGTAATATAGTAAATTTTAAAATTGGTTTTTAAATCTGTCTTGAAGTTTATTCATTCCACTTTATTCTTCTTTCCAAATTGTTTTGGCTATAGCCTACCTGGACTCTAGTTCCTTTGCTTTTTTCTATATGTGTTTTAGAATAATCTTGTTTGTATGTACAAGAAAATCTTACTGGAAAAATACAAATCAGTTTAGGGAGATTTGACATGTTTAGTTGAGTCTTTTAAATCATGAACACGCTATGTTTCTTCATTGACTTAGGTCTTCTTTGATTGCTTTATGTTGTGTATTTAATTTGGGGAGACCTATTGTAAATGGGCACATAACAACAACAACAACATTGTAAATGGTATTTACAGTTTTTTTGGTGTGTATGTATTTTCTGTCAGTTTGTCATACTGTGGTGGCTTGTGAGTTTCTGTGATTCTGGAAGCTATGCCACCGGTATTTAAATACCAGCAGGGTCACCCATGGTGGACAGGTTTCAGATGAGCTTCCAGATAAAAACAGACTAGGAAGAAGGAGTGACGAATTACTTCCAAATATTTAGTCATTGAAAACCTTATGAATAGCAGAGAAACACTGTCAGATATAGTGCCAGAAAATGAGCCCCTCAGTTTGGAAGGCACTCAAAATGCGACTGGGGAAGTGCTGCCTCCTCAAACTAGAGCTGACCGTGATGATGTGAATGGAGTAAAGTCCATGGGAGTAAAACCCGTAGGACCTTCATTTGCTGATGGGACACAACTAGAAGAGAAACAGCTTTAAACATCTAATAATAATTGGAACATGGAATATCACGTTTGGTAAGGTGAAGTGTCAGAGAAAAAGGGGAAGACCCCCAGCGAGGCAATTGGCCAAGTGGCAGCATCAAAGGGCTCAAGTGTGGCAACCATTGTGAAGTTGGTCCAGGATTGGGCAGTGTTTCATTCTGC
The DNA here is from genome assembly GCF_000296735.1 of Chrysochloris asiatica. Taxonomy (NCBI): domain Eukaryota; kingdom Metazoa; phylum Chordata; class Mammalia; order Afrosoricida; family Chrysochloridae; genus Chrysochloris; species Chrysochloris asiatica. The sequence goes on from NW_006408533.1 coordinate 12,582,515, forward strand.
TGTGCATAAGGTCACTATGGGTCGGTACTGACTCAATGTCACCTAACAACAACAACAACAATGTATTATTAGAATATAGAAATATGACTGGTTTTTTAAAACTCCTAATTCTGAATTAAGTGAAGGTTTACAGAACAATGCATAAGGTTAACATTAAAAAAATCAAACACTTTGCTTCATTGGAATGATTGCAAGCCCTTCAACATAACATCATATCTTGTTTCCGTTCCTCCTTCATTCCCAACCCTTCTGAATTTGTCCTTGGGTAAATACTGTCCTTTTGATGTCAAATGGTTGATCATTCTATGGTATGTCCCTCACTAGTGTCCTTGTCTCTGCTATAGACCTATCTTTGCTTGGCTGAAAATTGAGTCACAGGGGTGAGTTCAGCTCCAGACCAGAAGAGTCACCAAGGGCCATAGTCTCAGGGTCCTGCCACTTTATACTATTGTTTATGATTTTGAATTTTGCTCAGCATTTTCTCCCACTCTATGCAGGACCTTCTAATGTGATTCCTTTTAGAGCAGTTGGTATTGGTAGCCAGGTGCCATCTATTTCTTCTGGTCTCAGGGTCATGGAGACAGATGCTCACGTGGTCCATTAGTGCATTGGAGTAATTGTCTCCAAGTATCTTCAATTTAAGGAGCTCTGATAGTGTAGTTGTTATGAGTCGGGCTGCCAACCTCAAGATCAGCAGTTTGAAACTACCAGTGGTTCTGTGGGAGAAAGATGAGGTGTTATGCACCTGTAAAGATGTACAGCCTTGGAAACTCTGTGCAGGGTCACTATGAGTCGGAACCAACTCCACGGTACTTAACAACAACAACATCTTCAATTTACATCACTCTTCTTCCCTCTGAACAGGGCAGAACTGATAGTTGTACTTTAGATGGTCTCTTGTGAACTTTTAAGATCCCAGTAGTTACTCACCAAGGTAGGATGCAGAACATTGTCCGTGTGGACATGTTATGCCAGTGACATCTTTTTGTACCTTGCTCTTGTATCCTGCACCTTTGTAGAATTCACTTTTCAGTTCTAGAAGGTTTTTTGTTTGTTTTGTTTTTGGTATATTCCTTAGTATTTTCTATGTAGACAAGTATGTCATCTGCAAATAAGGGCGGTTTTATTTCTTCCTTTTTGATCAGTATACCTTTAATTTCCTGTTCTTTATTGCACTGAATAGAACTTCTAAAATTGTTGAATAAGAGTGGTAAGAATGGACATTCTTTCCTAATTCTCAATTGAAGGGGGAAAGCATTCAGTTTTTTACTACTATGTCTAATATTAGCTGTAAAATTTTTGTAGATGCTTTTTTATCAAGCTGAGGAAATTATTATATATGAAGTGAGTTTCTTTTAGACAGCATATTGTTGAGCCATAATTTTTAATGTATTCTGGAAATCTTTTTAATTGGCATATTTAGACCATTTTGATTTAATGTATTTATTGATATGTTAGTGTTTATATCTACCATTTACTTTTTTTGTTTTTCATTTCTCTTTTGTGTTTTTCCTGTCTTCCTGTGGCTTACTTGAACATTTTTAGAATTTGATTATGAGTTATCTGTAGTGTTTTTGAAGGAGCTCTGGTGATACAACAGTTAAACACTTGATTGCTAACCCAAAAGGTTGACAATTGGACTCCACCAGTGGCTCCACCACACATGTCTGTTAGTTTGTTGTACTGGTGTGGTTTGCATGTTGCTGTGATGTTGGAAGCTTTCCCACTGATGTTCCAAATGACATCAGAATTACCCATGTTGGACATGTTTTAGCAGAGCTTCCAGAGCAAGAACAGATAAGGAAGAAGGAATAAGTGGTCTATTTCTGAGGGGTTAATACCTGAAAATCTTATGACTAGCAGGAAACATTGTTTGTTATGATGCCAGAAAATGAGCCCTTCAGATTGGAAGGCATTCTAAATATGACTGAGGAAGAGTTGCCTACTCAAAGTAGAGTCGACCTTAATGATGTGAAAGGAGCAAACTTTTGGGGACCTTCATTTGCAGATGGAACATGACTCAGAATGAGAAGAAACAGCTGCAAACATCCATTAATAATTGGAACATGAAATAAATGTTTGAAGTATGAATCTAGGGAAACTAGGGGAGTTTAGAACCCATCAAAAATAAAATGGACATCTTAAGCATTAGCAAGCTGAAATGGACAGACAGGTATTGGCCATTTTGAATAAGACTATCAATATTGTTTACTATGACGGAATGACAAAATATAGAGGAATGTGTCACATTCATTGTCAAAAATTAGAACATTTCAAGATCTATCTTGAAGTACAATGCTATCTATGGTAGGATAATATCTATACCTCTAGAAAGAAGACAGTTTATACAACTGCTGTTCAAATTTATGCACTAACCACCAAAACCAGGGATGCAGAAATTTAAGAATTATACCAACTTATTCAGTATGAAATTGATCAAATATGCAATCAAGATGTGTTAATAATAATTGGTGATTGGAATGTAAAAGTTGAAAACAAAGAGGAGAGATTAGCTTTTGGAAACTGTGACCTTGGTGATAGCAATGACACTGGCAATCACATGATAGAATTTTGTAAGACTGACTCCTTCATTGCAAATATCCATTTTTTCCAGCAACATAGATATATTGTGGTCTTGCCGGAGTCT
>NW_006408533.1:12586077-12592330 GCF_000296735.1 Chrysochloris asiatica
CTATAGGACAAGCACTGGACTGCTGCTAACTGCAAGTTTGGCAGTTCAAACCTACCGGCTGTTCCTCAGAAACCCCATACAGGGTCTTTATGAGTTGTAACCAACTCAAAGGCACTTAACAATAACACCATCCACATAGACCTCACTAGATGGAATACAGAGGAATATATATGACTATATCTGTGGGAAGAAACAATGGGGGAAATTTGATATCAGCCAAAACAAGGCAAGGACCTTCTGTGGAACAGACCGATAATTGCTCATATGCAAGTTCATATTGAAGGTCAAGAAATTAAAACAAGTCCAAGAGAACCAACATATGAAATTGAGTATATCCCAAGGTCATATTCTATTAATTTAAAGACCAGCTCAAGAACAGATTCGACACACTGAACACTAATTACCAAAGACTAGATTAGTTGTGGGATGACATCAAGAACACTATACAGGAAAAAAGGAAAAAGTCATTAAAAAGACAGGAATAAAAGAAAGAAAAGACCAAAATGGATGTCACAGGAGACTCTGAAACTTGCTCTTGAGCATAGACTAACCAAAGCAAGTGGAAGAAATGATGAAGTGAAAGAGTGGAACAGAAAACTTCAAAGGGCAACTTGAGAAGATAAAGTTCAAGTATTATATTGCAATGTGCAAAAATCTGGAATTAGAAACCAAAAAGGAAGAACAACACTCTTGCATTTCTCAAACTGGAGGAACTGAACAAAAAATTAAAGTCTTAAATTGTAATATTGAAGGATTCCATGAGCAAAATATTGAACAATGCAGGAAGCATCAAAAGAAGATGGAAGGAATATATAGTGCCAAAAAGAATTGGTTGACATTTAGCCATTTCAGGAGGTAGTATGTGATCAACAGCTGATGGTATTGAAGGAAGAATTCCAAGTTGCACTGGAGGCATTAGTGAAAAACAAGGCTCCAAGAATTCATCGAATACCAATTGAAATGTTTTACCAAATACAGCACTGAAATCACTCAATTATCTATGCCAAGAAATTTGAAATACATATACATGGTCTGGAAGATGTCCATATTTGTGCCTACTCCCAAGATAGGTGACCCAACAGAATGCAGAAATTATTGAACATTATATTAATATTACATGCAAGTAAATTTTTCTGAAGATAACTAAGAAATGATTGCAAGAGTACATCATCAGGGAGCTGTCATAAACTCATGCTGGGTCTAGAAGTGACCGTGGAATGAGGGATATCATTGCTGATGCCAAGTGAATCTTGGCTGAAAGCAGAGAATAACAGAAAGATGTTTACTTGTGTTTTTATTGCAAAAACATTAGACTGTGTGGATCATAACAAACTACAGATAACATTTCAAAGAATAGGAAGTCCAGAAAGCTTAATTGTGCTCATGCAGATCCTGTGCCCAGAACAAAAGGTTCACACAGAACAAGAGACTACTGTGTGGTTTAAAATCAGGAAGGTATGGTCCAGGGTTTTATCCTTTCATCATACTTATTCAATGTGCATGCTGGACTATGTGAAGAAGAAGGTGGCATCAGAATTGGAGGAAGACTCATTAACAATTTATCATATGCATAGAACACTGCTAACTGAAACTGAAGAGAACTTGAAGCACTTGCTCATGAAGATCAAAGAAAAAATATTGCCTTCAGTATAAATTACAACTCAACGTAAAGAAAACCAAAATCCTCGTAAGTGATCTAATAAACAATATCATGATAAACAGAGAAAAGACTGAAGTTGTTAAGGACTTCATTTTACTTGGATCCACAATCAATGCTCATGAAACAGCAGTCAAAAAATCAAAAGATATATTGAATTGGGCAAATTGCTGCAAAAGACCTCTTTAAAATATCAAAGATCAGAGATTTCACTTTGAGGACTAAGGTGCGTCTTACCCAAGCCATGATGTTTTCAATCCCTTCATATGCATGTGAACGTTACACAATGAATAAGAAGAACCACAGAAGAATCGATGCATTTGAATTATGGTCTTGGCAGAGAACATTGAAAGTACCATGGCCTAACAGAAGAACATACAAATCTGTCTTGGACGGAGTAAACCCAGAATTCTTCTTAGAAGTGAGGATGGCAAGACTTCGTCTCTTGTACTTTGGACATGTTATCAGGAATGATCAGATCCTGGATAAAGTAGAGGGCCAATGTAAAAGAGGAAGACCCTCAATGGGATGGATTCATTGACACAGTGGCCGTAACAATGGGCTCAAGCATAATAATTGTGAAGACGGTGCAGGACCAGTGTTTTGTTCTGTTGTCCCTGAGATTGTTATGAGTTGGAGCCAACTGATGGTACCTAACAAACAAAACAAAGTGGTGCCACGGGAGAAACACCCAGCAATCTGCTTCTGTAAATATTACAGCCTAGAAAACTCTATAGGGCAGCTCTATTCTATCACATGGGATTGATATGAATAAAAAATCAACTCAATGGCACCTAACAACAATGACGACGTGGTGTTTTTAACAGCATCACCTTTAGTGGTTGTTATGGCTCTATAATCAGGAGTTCTAAAAGATTGTGATATCTTTTTGAGAGTTCATATTTTGATCTGAACACAAATATAGGATAACCTCTCCAATTTTTATATGTGAGGATTATTGATAAGCATTATATTAAGAGAGTCCTTGTGGTACTGTAGGCTAAGCACTGGCCTGCTAACCACAAGGTTGGCAGTTCAAACCCACTAGCCCCTGCTTGGAAACTCTATACAGGGTCGCTATGAGTCTGAACTCACTTGATGGCATTTAACAACAACTGTATCATTTCTCATACTTCAGACATATTGTCAAGAGGGACCAGTCACTGGAGAAGGATATCATGTTTGGTAAGGTGGATGGTCAGAGAAAAAGAGGAAGATCCCCAACAAGATGGATTGGCCAAGTGGCAGCATGGATGGATTCAAGCGTGTCAACAGTAGTGAGGTTGGCCCAGGATTGGGCAGTGTTTCGTTCTGCTGTGCATAAGGTCACTATAAGTCAGTACCGACTCAATGGCACCTAACAACAACAACAACAACATATGAATATATAATAAACACTAGAGATGTATACACTTTAACAAAGTGTCAATCATTAACATCATGCAGATCTTTTGAATCTACGTTTTGAAAGTTACCTGCTAGTTTGAGACTTTGAGCTTATGCTTATGTTTAAGATTTTAGTGCATGCATTTTTGGTTTGAATTTTTTTCCAACGGTTGAGTGGAACCTAACAGTTTACATAGCAGTATGAGATGGGTATTCCAGAACACTTAATTGTTCTTCTGAGAAATCTGTACCTGGACCAAGAAGCAGTTGTTCGAACAGAGCATGGGTACACTGAATGTTTTAAAATTGGGAAAGGTGTGCGACAAGGTTATGTTCTTTCATCATACTTATTCAACCTGTATGCTGAGCAAATAATGCGAGAAGCTGGGTTCTAGGAAGAAAAATGGCATCAGGATTGGAGGAAGACTCATTAACAACCTGTGATATGCAGATGATACAACCTTGCTTGCTGAAAGTGAAGAGGACTTGAAACATTTACTGATGAAGATCAAAGAACACAGCATTCGGTATGGATTGCATCTCAATGTCAAGAAAACAAAAATTCTCACCACTGGACCAATAAACAACATTCTTATCAATGGAGAAAAGATTGAAGTTGTAAAGGACTTCATTCTTCTTGGATCAACTATCAACACTCATGGAAGCAGCAGTCAAGAGATCAGATGATGTATTTATTACATTAGGCAAATCTGCTGCACAGGAACTTTTTAAAGTGTTGAAGAGCAAAGATGTCAGCTTGAGGACTAAGGTACGCCTGACCCAAGCCATGGTATTTTCAATAACCTCATAAGCATGCGAAAGCTGGACAGTGAATAAGGAAGATCGTAGAAGAATTGATGCCTTTAAATTATGGTGTCGGAGGAGAATACTAAAAGTGCCATGGACTGCCAAAAGAAACCATAGATCTGTTTTGGAAGAAGTTCAGCCAGAGTGCTCCTTGGAGGCCAAGATGGCCAAACTTCCTCTCTCATGTTGTCAGGAGGGAACAGTTGCTGGAGAAGGATGTCATGCTGGGTAAGATGGAGGGTCAGAGAAAAAGAGGAAGATCCCCAACAAGATGGACTGGCCAAGTGGCAGCATTGATGGACTCAACCGTGGCAACAGTAGTGAAGTTGGCCCAGGATCGGACATTGTTTCATTCTGCTGTGCATGGGGTCGCTATGAGTCGGTTCTGACTCGATGGCACCTGACAACAACAACAACATGAGATGGGTAGCAAATGTGTGCTCATTTTTCAGTTATACAAGAACTCCTACTACCTGGTCATGGTGGTTATGTGCCATGGAGTTGGTTCCAATTCATAGTAACCCTGTATAGGGTTTCTGAGGACATAAATCTTTACAGGAGCCTCATCTTTCTCTCGTGGAACTATAGGTAGATTTGAACTGCTGGCCTTGATATTAGCAGCCCATACCTATTTATCTTTAAAGTGAGAGGAGAAATGGAAACATCTCACCTGTCATGACCCAGCACCTGCCATGATACTCGCACTAGGACACTCTCATTTGATTGCTCTCAGTGTGTCACAATTCCCTGTGATTATTTAAGATACAGGCCTTGAGGTAATAATTAGTGCTCAACTGCTAATCTGAAAGGAAGGAATTCTAACCCATCAGTGGCTCCAGGGAAGAAAAGACCTGGATATCGGTTCCTGGAAAGATTACAGTTTAGAAAACCCTATGAGGCCATTCTGCTTTGCCTCATAGGGTTGCTATGAGTCTGAATTGATTCTAGGGCATTCAAGAAATTTCAGCATTGTTTCCGTGCAAAGAATGTTGTTGTTGTGAAGTGCTGTTAAGTTGATTCCAACTCATAGTGACCATCAGAGTTTGAACCTCAGACCTTGTGATTCACAGCCTAGTGCTTATCCTACAGTGCCATACCAGGAGTCCACAATAGATCACTTACTTTAATGAAATGTTTAAATTCCCTGTAACTTAGGGATTTGGAACTTGATGATCTAAAGACCAGTTCCCATGCTATCATTCCACAGCCAACCCAGCTTAGAGTTCAAGGTATAATTGCCAGTTTGTCAAGTTATAGGTTTCTACCCATTTTGACTGACAAGGGAGAATGCATATTTCTAGAAACCAGCTAAACTGGAACTGCCCTCTAGTTATCTAGCATTATCATGGTTTCCAATTCCTGTGAGCTACTCATTATAAAATTATGGGATTCCTGACATATTTTAAATTGGGGATGTTTCACATATTTTAAATCTTTACAGAGACTATTAACATATTTAATATTGTGCTATTTGAAATGACAGATTTCACATTCTGTATGGAACTTGGTGACACCATATATTACAGGCAAAATAATGTCCTAGTAGCTAAATATGGCTGGAGGCACTTTTACTCTTTTATTCTCTCTTTTGGGTCTATTGATACCAGGGGCTATTGAGACATTATTCTGCTTCCTTAAATACCAGGGAGAGATTGAACATTATTTAATCTTAGGGCTCAAATGGACTTTGAAGTACCTGCATTTCCACAGATTCCATCACTTAGGCCCTGCCGAGAACAAGGGACTGGTCAGATTATCTTCAGGATCACTAGTTGTTAAGTGCTATGGAGTTGGTTCCGACTCATAGTGACCCTGTATAGTTTCCAAAGCTGTAAATCTTTATGGGAGCAGAAAGCCTCATGTTTCTCCTACAGAGCAGTCAGTGACCTTGTAGTTTGCAACCCAGTGCTTATCCTGACAAGCTAATGTGTTCCTTCAATATCACTAATCATATTTAAATACAAACATGGACTATGGGAAGGACAATTATCCTTTGGTCTCTAAAATTTTGACATCAAAACAAATTTCCCCAGCAAAGTTAAGTCTTAACTGCCCCAACCACTAGACTACATGCCTCCAAAAACATTCCATCCAGTACTGGGAATTATTTTACATTAGAAATGAGGTGCTTGAGGTCATTAGAGTTATTGATTATATGAAATTTTCTTCAGACCTCTAAGATGGCTGGGAAAAGCTGTTACGGAAAGGAATCATTGATTACTGACCACTTACTCAGCCATGAGATTTTATTTGAAAACAACCCAGGAGGTGGAAACAAACCACTTGAGACAGATAGGGTATAAACTTTTGGCCCCTTTGAGAACATCAGTCACTAGTTAGAAGGCAACTAATGTTTTTTGCTCTGGAAGGGTAGTGGTTACGAGTCGGGCTGCGAATCACAAG
>NW_006408533.1:12594603-12606915 GCF_000296735.1 Chrysochloris asiatica
AATTTTTTCTTCACTTCCCTCAACTTGAGAAATGCTGAGCGTGTTCTTCCTTTTCGTTTTTCTGATTCCAGATCTTTGCACATTTTGTTGTAATATTTGGCTTTATCATCTCGAGCTGACCTTTGAAATTTTCTGTTCAGTTCTTGGACCTCCTCATTTCTTCCATTTTCCTTAGGATCTCTATATTGGAGAGCCAGTTTCAGTGTCTCTTCTGACATCCATTTTGACCTTTTCCTTCTTTCTTGTCTTCTCAATGACTTTTTGCTTTCTTCCTGGATGATGTTCTTGAGGTCAACCCACAATTATTCTGGTCTTTGGTCTTTAGTGTTTAATGTATCAAATCTGTTCTTCAGATGATCTCTAAATTCAGGTGGGATATATTCAAGGTCATATTTTGGCTTTCGTGGACTTGTTTTCATTTTCTTAAGCTTCAGTTTGAATTTGCATATGAGTAATTGATGGTCTTTCCACAGTCTGCCCCTGGCCTTGTTTTCACTGATGATATGGAGCTTTTCCATCATCTCTTTCCACAGATGTAGTCAATTTGATTTCTGTGTATTTGATGTCCATGTGTATAGTCGTCTCTTATGCTGTCTAAAGAACGTATTTGAAATGAACAAATCATTGGTTTTTCAGAATTCTATCATGTGATCCCCAGCATCATTTCTATCACCAAGGCCATTTTTTCTAACTACTGATCCTATGGGCACTCAAAATCAATAGGACCACAAAAATGGACTGAAGTATATGAATGACTGTGAAGATGACATAGCACCGGGCAGTGTTTTGTTGTGTTGTACATAAGGTCACTGTGAGTTAGAACCAACTCACTGGCAACTAACAACAAAAAGAAACCTTAGAATCATGCTTTTCCTGCTCTGTCATACACATGCGTGGTAGGCAGGCATGCCATTCCATGAAGGTCCCTACTGTAGGGGTGGGAGATAGCACATCTGTCCACCTTCAAGTGCAACCATTCAGAACCAACATGGAACTCTTTAAGGTGGTAACATATCACGAAGACTCAAACAAAATAAAATCTCTACTCCCAGAACAAACAGAAAGGAAATTATTCTAAGTATGGAAACATGAGGTAAAAAAACCTGAATAAAAAACTGAGGAACCCAAATCTATGGCCCTCAACCACTCTTTGGTCTGGAATGAAATTCACCCTCGTGGCCCAGTTTTCAGCCAATCAGTACATAGGTATCTAAGGGGACAACAACACTAGGAAGGTATGCTCACCATGGACTGGTCAGTCTTTCAAGATCAAAAGGGCAACATTTACCTAAGGGCAAAGTTGAGAAGGGATGGGAAGGAGGGTGAAGTGGAAATAGGAACTAAAGGGAGGAAGTAGGGTTAACAGTTCTTGCATGGAGGGGATCACATCATTGAGATGAAACAAAGTGTATCGTTTGGATGTAAATTGGTGATCTTTTCCATAAACCTTCAGTCAATTTGCCATAAAATTAAAAAAAAAAAATTGTCTCACAATTTGATTGAGTTTTCAAAGGAGGCTTTTTCTCAAACTAAGCAGTTCACTTTACTAAGAAATGTCTTTGATTTTCCAATCTTCATGCCTAAGACTTTTCTTCATGTTTGCTTTTACCTGTATTTGTCCTCCCTAAATCTTAAAGACAATTTGCAGGCTTGTAAATTTTTTATAGCCTTTTTGTCCCAGAGCTGATGGTCATAGTAGTTTTCAAAAGAATCCACTCACACATGTGTAGAAGCACCCTCCCACAGACATGTAGAACGAACCCACACATGTGTAGAAAATCTACCCACACATGTAGAAACACATTAATAGAGCTGTGGTTTAAGAGAAGTCTACATGGGTAGGAGAAGAAGAAAGTACAACTTTTTCTTTTATAACATTTTAAATGAATGGATTTTTTTTTAAAAAAAACAACATATTTTTCCAAACAACAGTAACAACATATGGGATAAGCACTGGACCATAAGGTCCGTTTGAACTTCAAAGTCCTTGGTTCAAATTCACCAGTCATTCCTCAGAAATCCTATACAGGGTTGCCACGAGTGGACACAGACTCAAGGGCACTAAAGAACAATAATATACAGTAATTAAGGGCCCTTGTAGCATAGTGGGCTAGGCTTAGGGTTGCTAACTGCAAGGTCAGCAATTTGAATCTACCAGCTCTGCAGAAAGATGAGGCTTACAGCTTCCGTAAATATTTACAGTCTCCGAAACCCTATACAGGGTCTTTATGAGTTGGAACTGGTCCTGGTGTGGTGCTGTAGGATGAGCACTGGAGTACTTACCACAAGATCGGCAGTTCAAACTCACCAACTGCTCCTCAGAAAGCAGATAAAGGGTCACTGCGAGTCAGAACCGATTTAATGGCACTTTAACAACAACAATAATTAAGGAGTTCTGGTCGCAGAGTGAGTTGAGCATTGGACTGCTAGCCATAAGGGGGGTTGTTCAAACCTACCAGCCTCTTTACGAGAGAAAAGATGAGCTTGTCGGCTCCTGTAAAGATTTAGTCTTGGAAGCTCTAAGGAGCAGGCCTGCTCTGTCCTATACGGTATCTATAACTTGGGGAAACGATTTCATCGCCATGGGTTTATAATTGCCGTGGAGTGAGTTCCGACTCAGCAGCTGGAGGGTTTGAACCGCGGTTTAGTGGTCCAGTACTTATTATTTAGCGCCACACCAGGACTCCAAAACTCACTGCCCTCCAGTCGATTGAGATTCACAGCGACTCAACGACCCTGTACAGGGTTTCGGAGATCTTTGCCGGAGTGGGAAACTTCAACGTTCTCCCTCCGAGAGGCTGATGGGTTTGAATTGTCAGTCTTCTGGTTAGCAGTCCAGTGCTTATCCTACAGCGCCACCAGGATTCCTTACAGTTATTAGGTCATCTAAAGATGAGAAAAAGAGCCCTAGTGGCTCAGTGGTTAAGTGCTTGACTGCTAAAGGCTAGGTTGGCAGCTCAAACCCCCCATGGGCTCTGTGGGATCTGTTCAGGTGTAGGAAGCTTTATGGGCAATTCTAGTGTTTTATAGGGTTGACTGGATGGCACACAATAAGAAATTGGGAGATGATTTTCTTAAAAAGGGATCTTACTTACACATCTTTCATATAACTAAGGCATGCTGGTAGTGCTGTGGAGTAAGCATTGGTCTGCTAACCAAAAGTTTGGTAGTTCAAACCCACTAGCATCTCCTTGAGATGAAGATGAGCCTGTCTGCTCCCATAAAAAGTTCCCATGTCATAAACCCTATACATACATGGCTGCTATGAGTTGGAATCAACTTGAGAGGAGTGGGTTTGATTTTTTATTTTATTTTAAGTAGGTATTGCTTAGATAATGTGTACTTGGGTATCTGCTTTTACTTTTTTCAAAAACTTTAACATATTATTACATGATCTTTCTTTCACATTTTTACTTTTGATCTTGCTCTAATAGTCACAATAAAAATATTACATTTCCCCCATCAATTTTCAACAATTATAAAGCAAACAAAATAGAACAAAAAGCCTCACCCAGGTCTGCAAGAACTTAACTTTCCTGGATGAACACCATTAGATCAAAGGTGTCTCCTCTCTAGAAAATTACTAAACCCATCATAAACCTTCTTGACTGTTACTTGGTGCACCTAAACGTAGTGAGGATTGTGAAACATTTCATTTTAGATGGTGCCATGGAAAACGATCATGTGCAGTAAGCACGATGGAGTGTTGATAAGGCTGACCTGTGTTTATCAATAACATACTGCTAATAATCTGATCTGTAAACCTTAGTCATAGAGACATCCAACTCATCAGGAGACCTTGGCACCCACAGTTCAGCAGTATTTCATGAATTAATTGCCGTCGTCGCTTCTGAAAGCTTCAAAGCCAATGTTGTTGTTGTAGTTGGGTGCCATCAAGTTGGTGACAACTCATAGTGACTCTATGGACAACAGACTGAAACACTGCCCAGTCCTGGGCGGGCCAACCACATAATTGTTGCTACACCTGAGCCCATTGCTGCTGACACTGCCAATCCATCTCCTTAGGGGTCTTTTTCTCTTTCTCTGACCCTCCACGTTACTAAACATGATGTTAAAACATTTGTTTTTACATAGAGTTAGACTTGACAGTCCAGCTCTACCTATTGTTTATTAGAAATAAATAGTATATAGCCAATCCATGGGTCAAGATATATTCCTATGTATTTGAGTTTATAGGTCAATTGGACAAGGTACATACAGTTCTCATGTAGCCGTATTTTAGTGCAAGAAAAGACTTTAAGCCTTTTCAATGATTTAAAGACTGCATACACAGCAATTAAAGTGATTGTAAATAATTTTTTGCAAATAGGGGGTTGATTGAATCAATTTAAAGTAAGGGCAAATTTACATAAGGCAGGGCTTCAAAGATGGCAGTACCTCACTCAAAGATGGCAACCAATCACACTGCTTTGAATGTGTGTGACTTTCCCATGCACTCTTACACAGCAGATTCTGAAAAGTCTCACTATGCCTCATCTGAGTTCTCCATTCTTGGGCTTTAACTTGTGATTTTTCCCATTCTGTTTATTGTGATGAATTATTCAAATTGTAAAAATTCTGGTCTGTTCCTGTTTTGATTTATTAGTCATGACAGAACAGGTTCGAAGCGCCACATTAAAAGACAAGTAGGAATTGTCCGTAAATTGGACATTTGTAACTCAGGGACTAACTATATTTCTAAGAGACTCACCAAAATAGGGAGTTTCAACTACATGGGAGGACTGCAGGAGATAGGTGTCAGCTCTTCTAAGTGCCTAGTAACAACCTTGCATGGGAATGCCCTTGTGACCCTGTGAACTTTATTTCTGCCCAGTACATTTTCACACTCTGGAGCTAAAATCCATTCTACTTAGTGCCCTGCCAGTTTCCTTGTGTTCTGTCTGCTTGGCTTCTATGAGTCTTTTCTTTGGACATCTGGGGCCCTATTTTGTTGATGGTCTAAGAGCATGACTACCTGGTATATTGGGTAATCCCTCCCTGTGGGCACCATCCAGTTCTTCTGGTCTCACGAGAAAGAAGGAAATTGTTCATGGAGACAATTAACCACAAATTCCATCTCCTCCTCTGATTCCTGACTTATCTCTGTTGCTCCAGGTGAATAGTGATCAGTTGTGCCTTGGACAGTGGCTTTCAAGCTATTAAGACCCCAGGCACTGTGCAACAAACTAGGAAGTAGACAGAAACAGTGACTATGTTGTTAAATTTGACCCTAACCCTCCAAAACAAGCAACCAAATCCCATGAAGTGGCTAATTGTACATAGACAGCTATAGCAGCTCTCTTTTTGTTTGTGGGTGGAGGCTTGTAAACATATCTATTCCACAGCTTTTGCCAATTCAACTTTTTACAGGTGTATGACGTACTTACATAATTACACTAATTGGCTGTGCAACCTTACCCTAATCACTATGTTTTTCTCAGTACCATTAACCCAGTTTTGCCCCTCCCTCCCACTACTGATAATCATTAAGAAATAGAATTCTCTATTCTTATCTTTTTATATGTGAGATCACACAATATTTGTCTTTGTGCAGCTGGTTTATTTCTCTCAGCATGATGCCTTCAAGCTCCATCCATTCTGGAGCATGTGTCACTCTTTCATTTCTCCTCAGGGCCAAGTAGTATTCCGTTGTATATATGAACCATATCTTGTTTATCAATTCATCTGCTGATAGGAATTCCATCAATTGCTCATATGCAAATTCAGGCTGTAGCTGAAGACAATTAAAACAGTTCCATAAAATGCAAAATGTGATCTTGAGTAGATCTCACCTGCATTTAGAGACCATCTCAAGAACAGATTTGATGCATTAGATACCAATGACCAAAGATCAGAAGAGTTGTGGGATGACTTCAAGAACATCATACACAAGGGAAGCAATAGATCATTAAGAAAATAGGAAAGAAAGAAAATGGTTGTCAGAAGAGATGCTGAAACTTGAGCATACAGAAGGTAAAGCAACTGGAAGAAAAGAGGAAGAGTTGTGGGATGATATCAAGAACATCATACAAAAAGAGATCAAAAGACCATTTAAAACAAAACAAAACGACAAAACAGGAAAGAAAGGAAAGACCAAAATGGATGTTGGAAGAGATTCTAAAACTTGAGTATAGAGAAACTAAAGCAACAGGAAGAAATGAGGAAGTAAAAGAGCTGAACAGATAATTTCAAAGAGAAGTTCCAGAAGACAAAGTCAAGTATTATAATGAAATGTGCAAGACTGAGTTAGAAACTCAAAAGGGAAGAACACACTCAGCATTTCTCAAGTTGAGAGAAGTGAAGAAAAACCCAAGCTTCAAATTGCCATAATGAAGGATTTTATGGGCAAACTACTGAATGGTGCAGAAAACATAAAAATAAGATGGAAGGAATATAGTCACTGTACCAAAATGATTTGGTTATTCAACCATTGCAAGATGTAGCATATGATCAAAAACTGATAATATTGAAGGAATAAGTCCAAGTTGTACTGAGGCACTGGCAAAAAATAAGGTTCTAGGAATTGATAAAATACAAATTTAAAAGTTTCAACAAAGTGATACAACACTAGAAATGCTTGCTCATCTATGCCAAGAAATTTGAAAAACAGTTACCTTGTCAACCAATTGGAACAGATCTATATTTATGCCCATTCCAAAGAAAGTTGACCCAATGGAATGTGGAAATCATCTAAAAATATCATTAATTTCACATGCAAGTAAAATTTTTCTAAAGATTATTCAAAAAAGGTTGCAGCAGTACATAGACAGCTGCCAGAAATTCAGAAAAGGACGAGGAAATAGGGACATTGTTGCTGACAAATGGATCTTGGCTGAAAGCAGAAAATACCAGAAAGATATTTACTTGTACTCTATTGATTTTGCAAAGATTTTGAACTATGTGTATCATAACGTATTATAGATGATATTTCAACGAGTGGGTATTCTAGAACAATTGTACTCACTAGGAATCTGTGCATAGACAAAGAGGCAATTGTAAGAACAGAGCAAGAAGATACTGAATTGTTTAAAATCAGGAAACATATTTGCCAGTGTTGTACCCTTTTACCATACTTATTCAATCTATACACGGAGCAAATAATCTGAGAAACTGGATTATATGAAGAACGTGGCATCAGGATTGGAGGGGGACACATAAACAACGTGAAGTATGCAGATGATACAATCTTGCTTGCTGGAAGTGAAGAGCACTTAAAATACTGATGAAGCTCAAAGGCTAGATCCTTCAGTGTGGATTGCATCTCAGTCTAAAGTAAACAAAACTCCTTACAACCAGACTAATAAATAACATAATGAAAAATGGAGAAAACATTAAAGTTTTCAGAAACCTCATTTTGCTTGGGTCCATAATCAAAATTCATGAAGCAGTAGGTAAGCACATATTGTGTTAGGCAAATCTGCTGCAAAAGACTAAAGTGTTAATGAGGTCAATTTGAGGACTAAAGTGAGCCTGACCCAAGACATAATATTTCAATGACCTCATACACATGTGAAAGTTGGACAATGAATAAGTAAGATTATAGATAAATCTATAATTTTGAATTATAATGTTGGAGAAGAATATTGAAAGTTCTGCGGACTGCCAAAAGAACAAACAAATCTGTGTTGGAAGAAGTACTGCTAGAATTCTCCTTAAAATCAAGTATGGCAAGCTTTTGTCAGGCGAGGTCTGTCTCTGGTGAAGGACATCATGCTTGGTAAAGTGGAGGGTCAACAAAACAGAGGAAGACCTCCAAAAAGATGAATTGGCACAGTGGCTCAAACAGAACAACAATTGTGAAGATGATACCGGAGCAGACTGTGTTTTGTTCCATTGTGCTTAGTGTCACTGTGAGTCGGAATCAACTCTACAGTACCTAACAACTGCCTTTTGACTAGTGTGAATATACCAGTGCTTCAGTGAACATTAGTATACATGCCTCTTTTTGAGTCTCTGCTTTGGGTATAGGAGCTCTGGTAGCGTAGTGGTTATGAATCGGGCTGCGAACCACAAGATTAGCAGTTTGAAACTACCAGCTGCTCTGCGGGAGAAAGATGAGGCTTTCTGCTCCTGTAGGGATTTACAGCCTCGGAAACCCTGTTCACCGTCGCTATGGGTCGGAACTGACTTGACGGCACTTAACGACAACTTTGGGTATATACCTAGGAGTGAACTGCTAGATCATATGGTTTTTGTTGTGTGCTGTGGAGTCGGATCCTATTCAGAGCAATCCTGCATAGGGTTTCCTGGATAACACCACAGCAGGGCTCAGATCATAAAATAGTTCTGTTTATAGTGGTTTTTTTGAGGAACCGCTACCCTGTTTTCACAATGATTGTAAGATTCCGCCTTCCTATCAGCAATGGAATCTCATTTTGATTTTGATTTACTTCTTTCTGATGGCTAATGATGCTGAACATCTTTTCATGTGTTTGGTGGCCATATGAATGTCCTTTCTGGTGAAATGTCTATTCAGGTTCTTTGCCAATTTTTGTTTTTTTAGAGTTAACTTGTCAAGGTTTTATATTTATTTTGATTATTAGATTCTTGCCAGATGTATGGTTTCTGAAGATATTTGCCCCAGCTGGTAGCTTGTCTTTTACTATTTTGGTAAATTCTTTTGGTGAACAAGCCTTTAATTTTTATGAGGTATTGTTTATTTTATTGCTGTTCATGCTTTTGCTATTATGTTAAATGACCCATTGTGGAAAACGAACTCCGACACTGTTGCCCTGCTTATTCTTTTAAGAATGTTATGATTTGCTCATTTCGGTCTATACTCCATGTTGCATTTGTTTTGGGGAATGGTGTGAGGCATGGATGCAGTCTAATTTTTTGCCTGTGGAAATCCAAATTTCCCAGCACCATTTATTGAAGACACTCTTGTTTCCCCATTGAATGGATTTAACACCCTTGCCAAAAATCAGTTGACCATAGATGTGTGAGTTTACTAATTAATCTGTGTGTCTGTTGTTATACCAACACAAGGCTGTTTTAATTACTGTAACTATACAGAGGAAGACCCCCAGCGAGATGGCAAAGTGGCAGCATAAATGGGCTCAAGCGTGGCAACAATGGTGAGGTTGGCCCAGGACCGGGCAGTGTTTCATTCTGCTGTATATAAGGTCACTATGAGTCAGTACCGACGCGATGGCACCTAAGAACAACAACATACCCAAAACCAAAAACCAAATTTAATGTCATCAAGTTGGTTTTAACTCATAATGATGCTATATGATAGAGAAAAACTGCCCCAAGTAAGTAAATCTTTACAGAAGCAGACAGCCACATTTTTCTCGTGTGGAGCAGCTGTTAGGTTCGAATCACCAATCTTTTTTGTTTAGTAAATGAATACTGTAGCCATTGCACCACTATGGTTTTTTGTAGCTATATAACCAATCCAAACCAAGTCTACTGCAGTTGAGTTGATTCTAACTCATAGTGACGCTACATGTGTTTTGACATCAGAAAGTATGAGCCGTCCTATTTTGTTCTTCTCTTTCAACATTGCTTCTTTAAGTATTCTGGACCTCTTGCAATTCCATATAAAGTTGAAGATCTGTTTTTCTATTTCTGTGAAGAAGGCTGTTGGGATTTTGACCAGGATTGCATTGAATCTATAGATAGCTTTGAATAGTATTGACATTTTAGACAATACTAAGTCTTCCATTCTGTGTACGTGGGACCTCTTCCCATTTTTTCAAGTCTTTTCTAATCTCTTTAAGCAGTGTTTCACAGTGTTCACTAGGTAAGGCCTTCATGTTCCTGGTTAGATTTACTCCTGAGTATTTTATTCTGTTACGATATTATGAGTTGGAATCGACTCGATGGCAGTAGAATACTACAACACGTAGGGTAGTGATGAGTCAACTTAATAGCAACTGATTTTTTGGTTTACCATTCAAGAAGATTTTTAATAGCTGAGAAGGAAAACAAAAATCCTCATAAATAAAGGACATTAAGAAACAAATATTTTACTTTTTATTGATTTTATGAGCTTATCACTGGAAATTCTAAAAGAGTCTATCAAAAATAACCAGGAATTACCAGGTTGGCAATCTTCTGGCAATCTGCTTGTGTAAAGATTCCAACTAAGGATATCCTATGGGACAATTCTACTCGGTCACTTAGGATCACTGGGTCAAAATTGAGTCAATGATAGCTAGCAACAGCAACCTTATATATGAAGTAAATATGTAAAATTTTATTGTTACTTCTATATGTGAATGCATAATGATAAAATATACAATTATAACAAAATAGTTTTTTGTTTGTGCCAAAAACTATTCAAGAACATTACAAAATCCTAACATGAAAAATTAAAACAAGAATAAATAGACATATACATATATTTCTCCTAGTTGAGGATTTTGGAGACATGGTGCGATGCTGTAGGATAATTACTGGATTGCTAACTGTAAGATTGGCAGTTCAAACCCACCAGACACCCCTCAGAAATGCTATACAGGGTTGCTATGAGTTGGAATTGATTGACTACAGGGCACTTAAAGAAGATGATAATTCCTAATGAAATATAACACATAAGTTATATGATGCATTATTAGAGCTGAAGTTCTAACAGGCTAGGAAACAGACATTTATAATTTGATAGTCACCTGGAAGACTAAAAGATTGAATCTGTAGATATATATGTACATATATTTATGTAAGCTTACTCTCTCATATTTGAAACATCAAAAAACAAAACAAAACCAAAATAGTCATGCATGCCTTGCTTAGCATTCACAATCCCTTCTGTGAAATAGAATATTATGTTATTTGGACATTGTGCAAACAACATATTATATACAAACATTCCCCATACAACCAACAGTTATGAACCATCACCTGAAAAGCCTGTTGTATTAAAACCTTTTTGGAGTCTACGGACAAAGCCCCAGTCCTGTATCCATAGAATACAGGAGGTTAGATTTGCTTCTGGGTGTGTGACTGAGGACTTGGTGGGGACTGCCGAAGCAGCCAGATCTGAACTTTGCAAACGTTAGGGAGGTGTGAAGAGCTGGCCATGGGGGCTGTGCAGGGAGCTGGGGGGCAGATGGCCCTATTTGCCGCTGCTCTGTTGGTGTGGCTGTTTCCTGATCAAATGTAGCTACCACCTACCCCTTTCTTCCCCACCTTCCATTACTCCCTCTCTTCGTAAACTGGGAGTCGGCTAGCGCCCCCACTGGCACTCCCAGGAGGAACAGAGGAGCCATGGAAGGCACTGCCCTGTGCCAGGAAATGAAGGGCTGCAAGGCTTCTGGATGGTGAATGAAGCCAAGAGGAAAGCAAGGAGAAAAAGGAGGTGCAGGAGGTAGCGCCATGAGGACTGGAATGGGTCCTGGAGACCCGCTGCTGTTTCATTCTGGGGGCTTAAGGCTTTAAGAAAGGTCTGGTGGTCTACTTTGGGAAAGTCAGCCCTCAAGAATCCTATGGAGCACAGTTCTACTCGCATACACATGGGGTTACTATGAGTCACCTAGATGACAATTGTTTGGTCGTTTCTGGTTTTTTTTTTTTTTACCTCAAAACTGTAAGGTAATACTTTTCAAGTGATTTAAGCCAAAAGAGCAAGTAACAATAGGGAGAAATCAAAACAAAACAAAAACCGCTATGGTACCATGCATTTTTTTGTTTTGTTTTAATTGCGCCACATGATTGTGTATTATTTGGTCAAAAAAGATAAAATCATCAAGGGATTTTATTGCATTGTTCATGTATTACAAACTTAATGTAAAACAAAACTGAAGCGATATGAAAACTGAGAAAAGAAATCTCTTCCAGGCATCTGGTAATGGAATCAGGGCCTGCCAGGGCTCTCTCTTCTGCACATGCGCACCTAAAGTGCCGATCACTGGGTTTCTGTATCTTCCAGGGATTAGAGAGGCATTAGGCTCAGAATTTAGGGCGAGTTTTGTTTGGGAGGCTCAAGTTGCATGTTCCAACTTAGCTTTATCATACATAGCATTACACTGAAGTACTGAACACTAACTTCTATCAAAGTGGTACTTTCTTATTTTCTATTTCTTCTAGAAAATCCCTTAGGAGTCTCAGACAGGCAGGGAAAGCTTGGATGGATATGGTTGATGGAGCTGGATTTGGAAATTCTTGCTTCCCTGACTATACTATAATAAATCTCACTATAAAACCTTACCAAAATCATTTCTGAATTAAGAGTACTGGGGTAATTGGATATCAGCATGTGTTGTGGAGTCTGTTCTGACTCATAACAACCTGTATAGGTTTCTGAGGTTGTAAATCTCAGTACTCCAGAGCATTTGAACCTGTTCAGAGGGATAACATTTTTTCTTT
>NW_006408533.1:12607665-12608273 GCF_000296735.1 Chrysochloris asiatica
GCCCTCTGGATCTAGGTTCCCTCTTGAAAGCTTGTAAGCCAGTCACTTCTTGCCTTTGTAGCCCTCCAGCCCCCCATTTTGGGTAGCCAAAGTCCAAGTTGCCCATCGCTGTCTATGGGGCACAGTTTTTGTTCCAGTTGTGGGTTTGGTAAGTATTTCATAAGATTGTACTCTCTGAGAAGGCTCTTCAGTGGTCATCACAGTCTCCTGGCTGTCCCACCTTCTGGTCCCCTAGGTAATTATATCAGGTTTTCCAGGTGAGGATTGCATAAGTGATCCCAACACTTGTTCCAAACTCTGAGGGCATCATTGTATCATATTATCAAGAAATAATTTTCAATGTCAATTGTTCAATGCAACTGACCTGAATGTGTTTTCATTCATTCAATAAATAGTTTCAAATAGAAAAAATTTGGTTCTAAAAATGGGAGGGTTCATCATTTACATACTCATAATTCATTTTCAAATGGCACCCCAATGAATAGCTCATTTGCATCTCACTGTTGTTGTTGTTAAGTGCTATTGAGTTAGTATGAACCCAGAGCAAGCCTATGCACAACAGAAATGAAACACTGCCCGATCCTGAGCCAACCTCACAATTGTTGCCA
>NW_006408533.1:12610098-12612059 GCF_000296735.1 Chrysochloris asiatica
TGTGTATATATAATAAAACATTTGCCATCTCAAACCTTTGTGCATGTATAATTCAGTGACATTCTTTATATTCATCGTGTTGTAAAACCATCACCCCTATGTTTCCAATTCTACTCATCACTCTTACACAGGAACTGAAAACCCCAAAGTCCTCCATTCTCCTTCCCTCTACCCCTTAAAACCACTAATGAACAGTGGTATGTATGCATTTATCTGTTCTAGATGTTTCATGGACGTGAGGTCATATAATACTTGTCCTTTTGTGACTGACTTGGTTCACTCAGCATAATGTTTTCTGGCAGAGTAGTATTCCATTGTGTGCATACAACACATTTTTCCTCCAGTCATCTGTTGATGGACATTTAGGTTGTTTCCACCTTTGGGCTATGGTGAATTGTCCTGCAATGAACATTAGTGTACATGTATCTGTTTGTATTCTTGCTTTCAATTCTTTTGTTTCCCTGGTATGTCTTATCTGTGTTATTTCACCAACAGCCCCTGTTCCTCTTTCTTTGACAGCAAGCAGAAAGAGGACTTATACATCTTTCAGAAAAGGAGAGCCGTGCCTCTGTAGAAATGTGGGCTATTTCTTTCTAAACAATTCAATTAAAAAATTCCATTTTTCTCCTTCTGTGCAATCCAATTGTCCATCTGCTTTGCACTCCCTCACTTCCCTGTGGTTCATTTTGCACCTTTTCTGGGTTTATTAACACTTGTCATTCAGTCGTCTGTCCCCTTGAATCTCCAGTCTAATTTGACTGCTAAATGGCTGTCTGTATCTCTGGCCTTAACATAGACTGATTTGAACAATCTGTAGTCCTTTGTTTATTTTATTTAAATTTTCAGTCTTTTGTGGATTTTGTCTCCTAAAGTAGCAAGGACGCTTTTTGTTTTGAGCTTCATGCAACAAAAGATTTGCTAATTTTCGCAAACAGAGGGCAACCAGGAAAACTAGTACCATAACAGTTTGTGGGGGTGGATGAGTGGGATCCTGGAATGTGTGCTTCTGTAACAACAGCCATGCAGCTTGAAAATACATAGTGAAGGGAAACAATCTCCTTTTAAATATGGGAAGTTTGTAGAATAACGTATTGGATCATCTTTACATTTCGAACCCACCTCCTCATACCCTCAAATTCCTGGGTTGTTGTTTTTAAGTGCTGTTGAGTCATTTCTGACCCATAGTGACCCTGTGTAGGGTTTCCAAGGAGCAGCTGGTGAGCTTGAACTGCCAACCTTGCAGTTCAAACTGACTTTGCAGTCTGGCGCAATAACCCACAGCACCACGCCAGGACTCCAAATTCCTGGGAGTACTTAATAAATTCACATATGGAACTAAGCTGAATGGATAAGCACAATCAAAGGCATAGAAAAACATAGCAATACATTTCAAGGATTATATCTGAGAAAGAAACTTCCAAGCAGAGATAATTTCTCATTTGGGTTATTATATTGTTGTTGTTAAGTATTGTCAAGTTGTTTCCAACTCAGAGTGACCCTGTATAGGGTTTCAGAGGCTGTAAATCTTTTCAGAAGCAGAAAGCCCCATCTTTCTCCTGTGGAGTGGCTGGAGGGCTCGAACCACTGGCCTTGTGGTCCAGTCCAGTGCTTTATCTACAGAGCCACCACACTCATTATTATATTAGTTATTAAAAACAACAACAACAAACCAAACTAGTAGCTATTGAATCAATTTTGACCCATGGTAACCCCATGTGTGCTCCATAGAGTTTTCTTTCCAATGTTTTATTTTATTTTTGTTAAGAGTATACCATTTCTACATGGATAATTTAGTGACACTAATTATATTCTTAGAATCGTGCACCCATTCTCACCTTCCTTTTCTGAGTTGTTCCTCTCCCATTAACTCATTGCCCTTTAAGTTACTGTCTAATCTTGCAAGCTGCTGTTGTCAGTTTGATCCTGTATGATAGTACGGCATCTGTGGTTCAAGCCCACCA
>NW_006408533.1:12612410-12626203 GCF_000296735.1 Chrysochloris asiatica
GTGGGCACCATCCAGTTCTTCTGGTCTCATGGCAAAGGAGGACTCTGGCAAGGGGTGCAATTGGCCACACATTCTATTGCCTGCTCCTATTCATAAGGTTTTCAATGGCTGATTATTCAGAGGTAGATCATCAGACCTTTTGTCCCAGGTGCCTCTGAGTGCACTTGGACCTACAATTTTTTGGTTAGAAGCTGAGTTGATGTGCATGCACCACTCAGGGACTCTATTAGCTAGTTAAGCCTAAACAAAATTCAGGGGACATTTTTCACTTGCCTATAAGGAGTCTTTGTGTGGTGCTGTGGGTTAACGCAGCGGGACTGCAAAGTTGTTTTGAACTACAAGCTCACCAGCTGCTCCTTGGAGACCCTGGAAACCCTATACAGGGTTGCTATGGGCTGGAACTGGCCTGAAAGCATTTAACAACAGCATTAAACATAATGGACTCCTAGAGTGGTGCTGTAGGATCAGCAATAAACTGCAAACCACAAGGTCAGCAGTTCAAACTCACCAGATGCTCTTCAGAAACTCTATATAGGGTCGCTATGAATCAGACAGACTTGAAGGCACTTAACAACAACAACAACAACAACAACAACAAATTAAACATGATAGTACCATTCTTTCTCTTGTCAGAATGGCAGTTCTTTGGTTTCACAGAGAATGCAAGGAAATGAGCAAAATGCCTTACCCGAAATTCTAAATCTTTCTGAAATTTGAAATAAGTCTTTTATAAACTTATGGTGCAAAGACATTTTTTTGATAATCAAGAATTCATTTTCTTGCATATTTTATATTATTTATTGTTTAAAATTTCCATTGTTATAATTTAACATTTGTACAGAATAGTACAAACTGCCATAGGCCTTGGATTTGATTAGTACCCCACTCTAAGGTGTTTGGATATATTGAGAAGGTTGAACATTCTTGACAGTAAAATTTATTTCACTGTGAAACAATACTGGGCATTAATTCAGCACTGGTGAGGGTGGAGGAAAGTGGGTCAAATATGTAGATTCAAAGAAGGGAAAGTGGTCTGGCTGGAAGACAGATTTGAGAAAGTCTTTTCACCATTTATCCATTCAAAAATATCACTGAACCCCTCCAATGTGTCAGGAACCATTCTAGGCATGAAGCTGAACAAAATGAAGCTGAAAAAAGCAATGAGCAAAATGTCCCAGCATTTTTTCAGCTTACAGGCAATGAACAAAACATAAGAAAAATATCAGATATAAGAAAATGTTAGGCAGAAAATTGCAAATAAGACTATAATGAAAGAGTGTGATTGGGAATCTACTTTACTTTAGGAAGTCTGGTCAAGCCTCTTGAAGGTGACATTTAATGCAAATCCAGAAAATGGACTTGGAAGATGTTGAGGACTACCTTAGAAGCAAGTATTCTTTAGGAACACTTCCCAGTGATTTTTTTCAAAGTTTTTATTGTGAATTGAGCTATAGTTTACATGGGAGAACACAGGTTTTACCCTCGCCCTGTCATATTTTGTTTATTTTGTTTCATTGCAATGATTACAATTCCCTCTGTGCATGATAATTCAACAGTATTTGCTTCTACTCCCTCTTTTGTTTTCTTGTGGGTTTTTTTTTTTTTTTTTTTATGTACACAATAACACTCAAGAATATATAATCTTTTACACAACCATTTAAACATTCTGCAAGCCTGCCCCCTGGCTGCCAGCACACAGCCTTTCTCTTTCCAGGAGTCTAGAGCCCTCAGCTGCTCTATGTCTCCATGTCCTCATCTCTGCCTCCATCTCTGTTGTCTCTGCTTCTCTGGCTAGGGCCCCAAATTCCACTTGTGCTCTTCTCCCTTCTCCCTTGATGGTCCTAGGGTTCTCTCTTCCCAGAATGTAAGTTTTGTTACAAAACTTCTACCTTTATAGTGGTGATAGTTGCAACTGGTCATGATAACAATTGCTCATTGTTGAATCATAAGTATCTTATCCCTGTCTCCTTTCACCAGACCTGTCTAGACAAGATGAAAACTATTCAGTGGGGGTTCTTCCTTCCCCCGCACATTTTGAAACTAAACTCCCTCTTGAAAACTTGTAAGCCTGTCACTTCATGCCTTTATAGCCTTCCCTGTTTTAGTTAGGAGTCCTTTAGTTGCTGTGGGTTAATGCGCCAGACTGCAAACCCTTTTGAACTGCAAGATCAGTGGTTCAAGCTCACCAGCTGCTCCTCAGAAACCCTATACAGGGTTGCTATGGGTCAGAACTGACTCAACGGTACTTCACAACAACAACAACATTTTAGGTAACCGATGACTAAGTTGCCATCCCTATCAACCTGCGTACAGAGGGGATAGATTTGATCCTTGATGTGATGACTCCTTCCTTCTCAGTTGGTATTTTGAGCTACTACATCCAGAAGGTAGTTCAAGCTCATCGAATTGTAGCAACTTACACTAGCTTTTTTTAATCAAATTTTTTATCTTCCACTAGTGGAGTTGTGATCATCAAACCATTGAAGCTAGGTCAAATGGGTACTATCTGCAAGTCTGGGTGTTCTTGTGCATCTCCACTCACTTCATATCAGCTAGATGCTTCACTCTCAGCTCTAGCTCTCCATTGAATTCTTGAAGCAACTATTGAAGGGTAGTGTTGAAAGCTAAGATCCTACTTTTTTATGTCTCTATCATTTCTACCTATGTGATATTTTCCTGTTCTGAATATCTGTCTCCTTTCTGGGACTTTCTGTTGGTACCCTCTTGACAGCCTGCTTACATTTCTATCGTCAAGACTGCAGCACATTGATGCACTTACTTAATTCTTTATGTGGCGAGTCCCTTGCTCTCTGCAGTAAGTTCCTTAAGGACCAGACTTGTGTCTTCTGTTTTGTTACTCGATAGCAGTGCTTGGCATGAAAAACAAACAACTCTCACCAAGTTGATGCTGACTTGTGACAATCCCATGAGTGTCAGAGTAGAACTGTATTCTATAGGATTTGCAATGACTGACTCTTTGGAAGTAGATCACCAAGCCTTTCTTTTGAGGTGCTTCTGGGTGAACTCTAACCTCCAACCTTTTGGTTAGCAGTACTGAGCACATTAACTTCACCGCACAGGGATTTCTGCTTGGCATGGAGTAAGTATTTAATAAATGACTGGTGGATATTTGTGTCATCTCTATAACTAGACAGTTCTTTGAGAACAGATACTATGTTACATATATTTTTGTATCCCTCTAAATGCCTGACATTGAGAAAGACAGAGGAAATGGTATATGAAGATTGGCTGTATGCAAATTCTTAGATGAAGGCAGCCAAAAGTGTCTCCTCAATTTCCACTTGAATTTTGAGCCTTCACTGGGTAAAATGAAAATGAAGAATAGCTGAGTTTAGAGGGAAATGTTATCAATAAAAAGATTAAGCCTTCTTCTTCTTCTTCTTTTTTTTTAAGGGTGCTTGATTGTAGGATTTGGAGTAGAGCAAAGTTAGAACTTGATGCCAGTAAAAAGAATTTGGTGCCAGATAAAAGGGTGGGAGAAAGGAGATATGTGGGGAGTTTTGGGGTGTGAGATTGATGTTTTGAGCACGGGCATTTGTGCAAAAGGTCAAATGATATTCTCAAAGATAAAAAATGTTTCCAATAAAAGGCAAGACATTTTTATACAGGAAAATGATGACACAGTGATTGTGCTAGTTTGGCTTTTTGTTTTCTTGCTAATATTACATCACCGGATCACACAAGCGTGGTGAGGAGGGCACAATACAAATAAGTTATCAATGCACTATTAACTCAGCGTGCTCTTACCTATTAATAAGACATTGATGTCTCCTCTGTTGCGTGTCCCATCGAGAAGTACTTTCTCATTACCTCCAAGCAGCATACACAAAATGGCTTTTTTAATATACTCATGCCTGTGGATGCTTGGTGCTAAAGACTTGTTTAAATGGTCAGAGATATCCTATTTAAGAAACAGGAAACACTTACACTGCACATTATCAACATTAGAATAGGATCTCATTATCCATTAGCTGGTATTTGTGAGATTTATAACTCACTTTAGATTGAGTTTTGCAGAATTTCATGATCTTTGCCACATCATCAACTGAAAATGTAGGTGCTGTGTCTTTGCTCATCACTTTGATATTATTAGCTACGATTATGGCCTTGTGTTTTCTAGTCTGCAGAAATCTTTTAAGAGATGCTGCTAATTAACTATTAAATAAATGCTTGGATGAAGTTATCTTCATAACAGATAGGCTACTTTGAAATTGCTTTCAATAAAATGGAATGAGTTAAATTTTGCTTTTTCTCTATTTTTGTTAACCTTTGCCTGTCTTCTCTAAATCTCAGCATGCTATATTGTCGGTTCTCTTTCCTTTTTTAAAACTTTTGAAGGAAGGGATTGGTAATGAAACTTTATGAAATGGCTTGTGAGAATTAAAGATTCTTCAAATAACTACTGGTTTCCTTTCTGCTCTGAAGCAAACTTGGCACAATGCATTTGGTTGCTCACAAGAGGAGAGAAGGAATTGCTAATAGAAGCAAATGCTTCAAACCATAAAAAGCAAATTATACAATCATGTAGAAAGAATTATATGTTTATCAAATCTTTTGCCAGTTTGAATGAGAAAACAAAAACAGAGAACAACACAACAGGAAAGCTGTGTGACCTGTGTTTTTGAAAGCTGTGATAGATTATTTCATTGGACATAAATCTAAATATAAACTTCAATTTTAGGTACAGAAAAGATTAACAAGTGTAAGTATTTTAAAACATTTAATACTTTTGGCAAACTGTATTTGGTAACTTTTTATTGTGCATTGACTGAAGGTTTACAGATCATCAGCTGTACATTCAACGAATCATACTTTGCTTCACTGCAATGACAGCAGTCCCCTCCATTTATCATCAGTTAACAGCATTTACCTTTATTTACATTAACTCTTGCACTCCTCCTCGTGACTCCTGTTACCTTCATCTCTCCTCTGCCAAGCTCCCTCTTACTGTATATGGCCTGCCCTGTCATCCATATTAACATGTGTCAAACTTTTAGCCCATGAACAATTTCTTTCCCCCACCTCTCAACCACCATAGGATATTTCTTTTATCAAGGAAATATTTTCTTAACTTTTTTATAACATTGGTCTCAGACAATATTTGTCCTTTTGTGATTGACTAATTTCATTCAGCGTAATGTCCTCCTGGACCATCCATGTTGTGAGGTGTTTTGCAGATTCAAAATGATTTCTTTTTTTAAAATACTACTAGAGTTTGTTTTCTAAAGCAAAATGTATTTGCATTTAATTTGTTTAAATTTACCCATCAGTGGCATATGTATTTGTTAAATGTGGCTTGGGAGCAACAATTCTGAGGATGGATGGAGGAGTGCTGGGAGGCAGCGCTAATATGTAAGACATGTTAGTTGCCCTTGGGTAGGCTTTGACTCATGGTGACCCCATGTACAACAGAATGAAATGAGGCCTGGTCCTGGGCCACCTTCATAACCATTAGTGTGCTTGAGTCCATTGCTGTAGTCCTGACTTCTAACCTAAAGGGCTTCTAACCAAATCATTGGTTGATTTTCAGAAGTAGATCACCAGAGTTTTCTTCCTAGTCTGTTGTAGTTTGAAATTGCTGCTGAAACTTGTCCCCCATTTGTGGCTCTGCTGGTATTTGAAATACCAGTGGCATACTTCCAGCAGCATAGTGACACACGAGGTACCACAGTACAACAGATAGGTAGTGAAAATAAAACGTAAGAACTTACAACTCAGTGACAAAACAAACATCTTAGGTCCAAATTCACTTCCTTCTCACTCACCAAAGAAACAAAAGATACTACCGAGCACCTTGTTGATGTTGTTGTTAGTAGCTATTGAGTTGTTTCTGACTCATAATGATCCATATGTACAACAGAACAAGACACTCCTGGTCCTGCATCATTTCACAATTTTTGCTATGCTTGAGTCCATTGTTACAGCCAATGTATCAATCCATCTTGTTGAGGGTCTTCCTCTTTTTCACTAATCCTCTGCTTTTTCAAGCATGAAGTCCTTCTCCAGGGACTGGCCCCACCTGATAATATGTCCAAAGTACGTAAGATAAAGTCTTGACATCTTTGCTTCTAGGAAGCATTCTGACTATGCTTCTTCCAAGACAGATTTGTGCATTCTCCTGGTTGTCCTTGGTATGACATATTCATTATTCTTCACCAACACCATAATGAGCATCTACCATGGACAAATCACTGTGTTGGTTGCTGTGGGAGAGATAGAAAGATGAATAAGACCTAGTTACTGACCTCAATAAAGAAGTCTAAATCCCAATTCTTTCCTTTCAGTGAAAAAGTTCATCTTTGCCAATTCATTAGCTTACTATTTTATATGGCAAATAATAGCAATGACTCTCCTTTCCTTTTTCTTCTAATATGTAAGCCTAGTTGCTATTTTATTTTTCCTTTGGGCTTAACTATCCCCCTTTAAAGAAACGAAAGCCTGGCTCTTGCTTTCCATAGTCAATTTTACTCCTTCAGTACTGCTCCCATGACTCTACTTAAAAATTTTAAAGTCAAAGAAATTTAGACAAAGATTTTCCCAGACTGAGAGGTGTGCTGACTCAAACTATCTTTTGTGGAATACACCATTGTGTTTTTTGCTATAATGCCTTGTCCTAGAGGTGTGGTCGTAATAACAGTTGTCTGTATAAATTAATTTTATATAGATATGAGTGGTAGAAAAAGGAAATGAAAACCTCTGCATGGTATTTATCTAGAGATCTGGTAGCATAGTGATTACAAATTGGGCTGCTAACCATAAGGTCAGCGGTTTGAAACTACCAGCAGTTCCATGGAAGAAAGATGAGACGGTCTGCTCCTGTAAAGATTTACAGCCTTGGAAACCCTGTGTAGGGTCACTATGAGTCAGAACCAACTCCATGGTACTTAACAACA
This sequence comes from Chrysochloris asiatica, assembly GCF_000296735.1. NCBI lineage: Eukaryota > Metazoa > Chordata > Mammalia > Afrosoricida > Chrysochloridae > Chrysochloris > Chrysochloris asiatica. Next base: position 12,619,325 of record NW_006408533.1, read on the forward strand.
ACAGCAACAAAGACTGAAGAATCCTGGTGTGGTGCTGTAGGATAACGCACTGGACCACAAGGTTGGTGGTTCAAACTCACCAGCCACTCCTTGGAAACCCTATACAGTGTCGCTGTGAGCCAGAACTGACTCAATGGCACTTAACAAGAGTGAAGAAATGAGCATATTTATTTTTGGTTTCCTGGTTAGCCTGTTTATACCATCGTATTATTCCTTTGCACTCTCAGAGATTTCAAAAGAAATTCTCTAACATAGTACCAATTACAAACATTTTGTTACTGTATTTAGTTGTTTCATCAAGGGCAAAGGTTTGTGGTAGCTGCTTGTATATTTGTCAGGGCAACAGAAGTGAGGCAGGTGTCCTCTAGGGTCTGCAACAAGTCCCATCTTACTGACAGATTTCTAAATTCTAAAACCCTAAATAAACTTAACAAAAGGATTGATTGGCACTTGAAGAATAGATCTCAAGCTTTCTCAAGACCTGCACTTGGTGCTCTGGTTGTTTAGAGATGTTCTTTGATCTGTGAATCCGTCTTATCAACTGCATGTTATGCATTGACTCATCAATGAATATTTATTGAGCAATTACTATAGCCATGAACTGTGCTGTGTGTTGGACATAAACACATTGCCATTGAGTTGATTCTGACTCATAGTGAATTGATAGGGCAGAGGTGAACATTCATAAATGAATGAAACACAATTTTCATCTGTAAAACACTCAAATCCTAGTGGCTTTAATAGTTTTGTCTTTTTAAAAAAGGTTTACTTTAAATTCTTCTTTACAGCCAGTTGTGATGATAAACTGTGGCAAATTGCTTTTTTCCCCATGTTTGATACAATTTGACATCCCTACCAAAAAGGAATAAAGAAATGTTGTTCCAACATTTTCGCATATGTTTATACATTTCAGTGACAAAGGAAACATAGTTAGACTAGCAAGCAACTGCTTCTTCTACCCTAGGATAAAGCTAACAATATATAGTATATGTATCTAATCTTTATCCTGTTTACCCAGGATTAACTACATAATTTGTAGAACCCAATGTAAAATGAGCACCTTGTTAAAATCATTAACGATCTCAAATCAGTGGCAACAGAGCATTAATCCAATCCTTTTAACTGTGGTTGCACAGGTTTTACACGCAGGAAACTAGTCCTGCGTTTACAATTTTATGGTGTGAAGACATAATTCTTATGTCCCTGACAACAGGAGACATACATTAGATGGTCTCAAGGTATTGCTTTAGGCCAGTGTATTCCAAAGCATGGTCTGGAGAATTTATCAAACTGAATTAAACATTAGCAGTCCAGTGCTTGACCCACTGCATCACCAGGCTCCTGAATTAAATATGGCTTTTTTAAAAAGTTTCTTTTTAAATCAAGAATTTCATAGAATCTCTAATATACATTAAGCATATTCAAGAGGTGCACTACAATACACAACATTCTTCCCCTTGCCACCACCATCACAGTGGGCTTAAGCAGAGTGTTGGTGTGTGGTGCTATAAGATAAGCACTGGACTGCTAGGTCAGTTTGAAACACAAGGTCAGTGGTTCAAATTCACCAGTCATTCCTTGGAAACACTATACAGGGTTGCTGAGTCAGAACCGACTCCACAGCATTTAACAACAACAACATGGGCTTAAGGAGAGCATGGTGATTACATAGGATAAGCACTGGACTGTGAACCACAAGGTCTGCTGTTGAATCCCATCAACTGCTCTGAGGAGCTTTCTGCTCCTGCAAAAATTTATAGCCTCTGAACCAACTTGATGGTACTTTACAACAATAATAGGTTTAAGACAACTAAACATGCAGACAAGAACAAAGACATGTTCTCAGAGAGATGATGACCTACCTGTTCGAGAGCAGAGTTCAGTCTCCAACTTTTGACTTACATCAATCATGTCTTTACCAGGTGGGGGTATCTTCCTCAGGATGGCCCACATTTCTACACTTAATATTGAGACCATGAATATTCACTGCGTGTCCAAGGTAGACACTGTTAGTTGCCTATTTAAAATCTCATTTCCTCTTTTTCCTTGTTCATAAAGTCCTGTTTGTTCAGAGTTAGAAATACTTACCTAGGCAACACTTTTAGCTGGGTAGAATCTACTTTTGGCCAAGGGGACATCTATGAGGTGGAGTTTCTGAGAAATATTTCTCCTGATTAAAAAGGGGCAGACTCAGTTGGCATATGTCTTTTGCTTGTCACATTCCAAACTTTCTGCTTTAAAGTCAGGAAAAATGTTTGCAGATACAGGATCTGTGTTATGATCCTGAAGCTAAAATCTACCAGCAAGTGCAGTGAACCTGAAGGATCCTAGTTCTTAGATTGCCTCTTGGAGCAACCACATGAGTCCTAAACTGCCTTCTTTGGGTTTCTTGTAACTTCAGCACAACAAACTCCCTACTTGACCAAGCCACTGTAGTTAAATTTTGGTTCTGTATCTTTGTTGTTGTTAAGTGCCGTCGAGTCGGTTCCGACCCATAGCGACCCTGCACAGGGTTTCCGAGGGTGTAAATCTTCTCCTAACAAATAGACTTTTTGAAAGGCTACACAGACCAAACTGGATCATCACCTTCTTCACACTTGGCATCTCTGTTTCTTTTCTATCCATTGACCCATGTGGACATTCTGGAAGCTACACTCAAACCCATTGGTCCTCATTCCTTGTAAGCTGTGGCATATTGGTTTACTACAGTTACTACCATTGTTCTGAGAACAACCTTCTGCTACTTAGCTACCTACCAGCTGAAGGGCAGCCTTCAAAGCTCGTGTGGAGTCAGTCACTGCAGCTTTCTGAGTTGGGGGAAGTATATGTTTGCCATGTTTGGACATGACAGCAGCTGGTATGGCTGGTGATGGAGGGATACTCCAGGAGTCAGACCACTGAGGGATGCTGCATGACTAAGCAGACAGCGTTCATCCTTCCACACAGGAGAGGGACTGGCAGAAATTCTGGCCTGAACATTATAACTTGTCATGAAATTGATATTTTATTGTCTTATACCTAGCAATCCCTGGAATACTATCGTACCATTAATCTTTTACTCTCCACTTCCCATCTTGTATTAGTAGGAGAGTCGCAGACTATGAGAGACTCAGTCACATGGGGGGATTTGAGAATAGGGGTTCTTTGTTATGTTAATTCGGCAATAGCTATGTAAGGTGTGTTTTGAGCCAATCGCTTTTTTTTTTTAATGTTTTATTTGCCATGGTTACAATCCCCTCCATGCATCATCCACCAACCAAAGGTTATACCCTGCAAGCCTGCCCCCTACACTACCCCCCTCCCCCCAGTCTTCAGCACACAGTCACTCTCCCTCTCTGGATCTAAAGTCCCCAGCTGTTGAGCCAATCACTTTTGAGATATAAAAGAAGCAGATTAGTCACAGAAGCAAGCACAAATTGGTGTGTGTGTGTAGGGGGGAGGGCTGGGTGGTGATAGATGCCACATGGAGATTGTCAAGGAAAGACAAGAATGTTAGGTAAGGGGGAACAAGGGTTTCCCTCACAGTGAACAGTCTCTCCCTAGAGCTGGTGCCCTGATTTTGGATTTCTAGACTATGGGTTAATGCACTGGGTGCAAAGTCAGTTTGAATTGCAAGGTCAGTAGTTTAAGCCCACCAGCTACTCCTTGGAAACCCTATACAAAGTCGCCATGGGTTGGAACCACCTTGACAGCATACAACAACAACAAGGTCGGTTTCGCTGTAATGTGCTGGACTGCCAGGTTGATGTGAACCACAAGGTCAGCATTCAACCTTACCAGCTGCTCCTTGGAAACCCTGTACAGGGTCTCTATGAGTAGGAACCGACTTGCAGGCACTTAACAACAACAACAGCAACAAGGTCAGTATGAACCTTAAGGTCGAGTTCAAACTCACTATCTTCCTGGGAAACCCTATATAGATAGGGTGACTATGAGTTAGGACTGATGTAGCGGCACTAACAACCAACCAAACACACTGTGAGAAAAGTTTCTGTTCAGTAAAGCCATCCACTTGTGCTGTTTCTGTTACCACAGTACTAAGAAATAAGGGGGACCAGTCCTTTTCAGTTTTACATCCTAAATGCTGTTCTAACCAATCTATTTGCTTGTCTCTCCATTGGTATACCTAGGCCCCTTCATCCCTTGCATGAATTACCTATGGTTTCTCAATTGGTTCTCAGCACCTAGCTTTGCCTTTTTGTCAGTCCATTTCTAATCTACATGTCAACTCCATAGTTCCAACAGCAAAGTTGCTCCATTGCTTTCAGGATGAAGTCCAGACTCCCTACCCTTCTTTGTCATGACCTTCATGAACTGGCCCCTTCCTGCTTCTTTAGTTTTATGTCTTACCAAGAATTTCTTCAAATGATGCTATGCTTTCTAGCATCTCCAAAACTTTACAAATCTGCTTTCTTTGTTTACATATCCTCCACCTTCTCCCTTTTCTCCTTCATCTTCCTAATTACGATTTATCTCTAGGTTCTTGTTCACATGCTACTTCCTTCAGGAGGCTTTCTCTGACGCCCGTGACACTGAGACATCTTCCACTGTGAGCTTCCAGAGGATCTTATAAGTTTTCTCCTCATAAAACCACGAACACTGACATCAGAAAGATGGGTTTAATCCGGGAACAGCCATATATTTGCTATGCTGCCTTGGATTATTTGCACTTTTAAATGTAGTTTCCACTGGGAATAATAGTAATAAACATCTGTGATGATTCGTGTTAGGTGTCAAATTGGACATATAATATATAATGTAATCACTTTCCTTAATGTGATCTGGTGGGATCAGACAATAAATTGAAAAGGACATTTCCTTGGGGTGTAGCCTGCCCTCAGTATTTAAGTTGATATTTTTGCAGAGCTTGCTCTTTCTCTCGTCACTCTGCACACTTCTTGGAATCTGATCTTTGATTCCTGGGACAAAAACCTGCAGAAATCTCTGGTCTGCCACTGACTGGCAGATTTGTGGATTCAGCAGCAGCCATAGTTGTGTGAACCATTTCACTGAAGTAAATCTCTTTATATATATCTATATCTATATCTATTTATATTTATAGGTATATAGATATAGATATACACACATACATACTTATATATTCATATATACAAGAGGGCTTAGAAAAGTTCCATTATCTTTTCATTCCATTTTTCCTTGAACTTTTGCTTCTTGTTGTTGTTAGGTGCCATCAGATCAATACCAACTCATAGCGACCCTATGCACATCAGAACAAAACACTGTCTGGTCCTGCGTCAGCTCACAATCATTGCTACACTTGAGCCCATAGCTGCTGCCACTGTGCCAATCCATCTGCCATCTCATTGGAGATCTTCCAACTTCCTCTTTTTCTCTCACCCTCCACTTTACCAAACATGAGATCCTTCTCTAGGGACTGGTCCCTCCTGACAATATGTGCAAAGTATGAGAGATGAAGATTGGCCATCTTGGTTTCCAAGGAGCACTCTGGCTGTACTTCTTCCAACACAGATCTATTTGTTCTTTTGGCAGCCCATGGTACTTTCAATAGTCTTCTCCAACACCATAACTCAAATGCATCAATTCTTTTATAGTCTTCCTTATTCATTATCCAACTGTCACATGTATATGAAGTTATTGAAAATACCATGGTTTGGGTCAGGTGCACCTTAGTCCTCAAGCTGACATCTTTGCTCTCCAACACTTTAAAAAGGTCTTGTGCAACAGATTTGCCTAGTGCAATACGTCGTTTGATTTCTTGACTGCTACTTCCATGTGTCATGATAAAATGCGAGCAAATGAAGCTTTTGACAGTCTTTTCTCTACTTACATGGATGTTGTTTATTGGTCACTGATAAGGATTTTTGTCTTTTTTTTTTCACATTGAGGTGTTTCCCATACGTAGATCTTCATCAGTAAGTATTTTAAGTCCCCTTCACTTTTAGCAAGCAAGGTTGTATCATCTGTATATCGCAGGTTGTTAATGAGTCTTCCTCCAATTCTGATGCCACATTTTTCTTTATATAATCCAACTTCTCAGATTATGTGCTCAGCATAAAGATTGAATAAATTTGGTAAAAGAACACAATACTGGCACACACCTTTCCTTATTTTAAACCATTCAGTGTTCCCTCGTTCTGCTTGAACTACAGCCTCTTAGTCTATGTACAAGTTTCTCATGAGCACAATGAAGTGTTCTGGAACACTCATTCTTCTCAATATTGTCCATAGCTTGTCATGATCCACACAATCCAAAGCCTTCACATAGTCAATAGAATACAGGTAAACAAGCAAGAAGGTAATGGAGAGGTATACACACAACTTTGAAAACTGTTTGCAAAACTGTCCTTCAAATACTATGGCAAAATCAGAATAGTTCCAGGTAAACAGAAATTAAAGGAATTTTTCAAAATCTGACCAATTTTACAAAAAATACAAAAGGCAGGATTTTGGACTGAGCACCAACAACAGCAGACAACCATCAGAGATTGACATACACAGAACAACCATCCAAAATTTAATCCAGATATAGAAGTATCCACAGCAAAACAAACACAACTGAAATTAAGGAGTCAGAGATATCAGTTTATTATCAAGACAACTATAAAGCAAAAAGAGGGGAAAGTGTAGTTACAGAATTCCAGGTGGTAGGAAGTCAAGTAGATTTGAAGATAAAACAGACTGGGGAAGAAATAAATAAATTACAGGGTAACCTTGAAGAAAATTAGTACACCTTCACATCAAATCAAGAATAGGAAAAACCATGACAATTTTATAAAAATTAAAACAACAGCTGTGAATAAATTAAAAAAAAAAAATGAACTCAGCATAGAAAAAGATGTGGAACAAAGAAAACAGCAGCATCACACACAAAAAAAACGACAGCAAAATGCCTGCAAT
>NW_006408533.1:12628268-12634701 GCF_000296735.1 Chrysochloris asiatica
CAGGACCGGGCAGTGTTTCATTCTGTTATACATAGGGTCACTGTGAGTCAGTATTGACTCAATGGCACCTAAAACAGCAACAACACTAACTTGCCAATATTGCCCAATTCAGAGTATCTATCTTCCTTTCATTAAGGAGCTCTGGTAGCGTAGCGGTTACAAATTGGGCTGCGAACCACAAGGTCAGCAGTTCAAAACCACCAGCTGTTCCGCAGGAGAAAGATGAGGCATTCTGCTCCCGTAAAGATTTATAGCCTCGGAAACCCTGTACAGGGTTGCTATGAGTCAGAACTGACTCCACAGTGCATAACAACAACAAATCTTCCTTTCATTAGCTTTGCCCTTCCTTTGCATGATTTCAGTTTAGCTGTATAAAGACATTAGCAGTTGTTGCTAGAGAGGGGGATTTGGTAAGCAGAAAGCCCTAAGTAATTCCAGCACCCACTTTCTAGAATGTGGGTTATCTCATGGTCAGACCCTTTCAAGTTCATATCCATGGCAGCTCTCCTAGCTAACCATTACGGGTCATATCATTCACTGTCATGAAAGGTCCCATCTACTCTGCTTTTCTGCACTCTAGGTTTCTTCTCTCACCTCTTTATCTGGGACTTACTTCTTAGATTTTTACCTAGTCTTAGCCCAAATTTTACACCTCCCTGAATTAATTCTGTGCATTCTCACTCTATCTTCAGCTACTTCATTATAACACTTTAGAATAGTCTCTAAATCTGATTTTCATAAACTTGTTCTTATTCACAGTCAGAGATTCATCCACCAGGCAAATAGAAATGGAGAAATGTCATTGATCTTATTAGCAGATGGGAGGAGGTAGGGCAGCTGCTGTGCAGTTGTATGGATTGGTTAATTACTTAATTGAAGTTATTTGGAGGAAGTACCCACCATCGACCATCATTCCTGAACAATAAAAATGTATCTTTTCTATAAATACTAGAGGAATGAATGCTAAAGGTAGGTTAGAAATTACTTCTTAGTATCAATAAAATATTTAGCTGACTCCATCCCCACCCCATCCTCTAGTATTCCCCTATAAAACATTCCCACTATATTTAGGGGAAAGTGTGTCTCATTTATTCCTGGGTTGAGTTGTTATTGGTATTACTAAGCATCATCTAGTTGGTTCCAACCCATAGCAACCCTGTATAGGGTTTCCAAGGAGCAGCTAGCGAACTGAACTTGCGGTTCAAACCAACTTTGCAGTCTAGCAAATTTACCCACTAATACTCAGTTATTCCTCTGTCTTCTCAGCCCTGGCTTCTGCTGCCAGCCCTGCCATGGCCATAGGGAATAGTTATGGAGCTTCTAGAAAGTGGCCTCTGTTTAGACAGCTACTCTTAGACTGAGCTGCCCCTTCCTCTCCTAACACCATTATACCAGGGATCTGTGGGTGGTTGTTCTATCATCGTGAGTTATATTTGTGCTTTCTTATAATACCAGGTATCAAATGGCATATACCTGAGGCTTTTTAAGGAGCTCTGGTAGCTTAGTGGTTACGAACGGGCTGCGAACTTTAAGGTCAGCAGTTCAAAACTACCAGCCGCTCCACAGGAGAAAGATGAGACTTTCTGCTCCCGTGAAGATTTACAGCCTCAGAAACCATGTACAGGGATTCCTATGGGTCAGAACGGACTCGACAGCACTCAACAACAACAACAACAACAACAAAGAATTAAAGCCTGAGAAATCCTATACAGGGTCGCTATGAGTTGGAACCAACTTGCTGCCACATAACAACAACCCTCACATAGCCCAGGTTAAACGTTTACTGTCAAAGCCTCACAATTGAAACCCATGAGAAGGAACAGCAGACTCAGTAATGAACCATGGACGACTTCATAACTGCGACCTTCGATACAAAAAAGTCCAGTCAAAGGTCTAAAATATCAAATAGAGGTATGATAGGATTCTTCCAAATGGTGGCATCCTTTTTGCCAGGTTTGTTTTTTCCAAGTGACAATTCTTTTATATCTTTGAAGTCAGTCAGACATGAATTTAGATGGAAGGTCTGATCATTGTTATCTGTGTAACTATGGGCTCATCTTCTTATCTATAAAATGGGAAAAATAGCACGTAATATCTCAGGTTCCTGGGATGATGCAGTGGGTTAATGTGTTGGACTGCAAGGTTGGTTTGAACTGCAAGGTTGGTGGTTCAAGCTCATATCCAGAGCTAGAAACCCTATACAGGGTCGCTTGTGAGTCAGAACTGACTTGACGGCACTTAACAGCAACAACAAACATCTGGGGGGGGCGGGGGGGTTTAAAAAACCATTAAATTAGTTGATATATGTAAGGCTCTTAACACAACACTTAAATTCAAAGTAGAATTAAAACTGTTTAGAAATGGATCAAACAAACTATGGATAATATTGCTAAGAGCTGGAATCTCCTGTCTCTTCATTGTGCTCATAGAGAAGCTGTATATAGAAGCAGTCATTAGAAGAAAATAAGGGGATGCTGAATGGTTTCAAATCAGGAGAGGTGTGTGCCAGAGTTGTATCCTTTCACCATACTTATTCAATCTGTATACTGAGCAAATAATCTGAGAAACTGAATACATAAAGAAGAATGTGGCATCAGGATTGGAGGAAAATTCATTAACAACCTGCGATATGCAAATGTTTGATGGAAGCAAAGAGGACTTGAAATATTTACTGACAAAGATCAAAGACCACAGCCTTCAGCATGGATTGCACCTCAATATAAAGAAAACAAAAATCTATACACCTGGACCAATAAATAACATCATGCTAAATTAAGAAAAGATTGAAGTTGTCAAAGACTTCATTTTGCTTGGATCCGTAACTAACATTCTTGGAAGCAGCAGTCAAGAAATAAAAGGATGTATTGGACTAAGTAAGGACTAAGGTGTTTCTGATCCAAGCCATGGATCAGTCACCTCATATGCATGTCAAAGCTGGACAATGAATAAGGAAGACTGGAGAATAAGCCATCCATTTGGATTATGGTTTTGGCAAAGAATGTGAAAGTACCATGGACTGCCAGAAGGACAAGAAACTCTGTCTTGGAAGAAGTACAGCAAGAATGTCCTTAGAAGGAAACATGGCAAAATTTCATCTTTCATACTTTGGACATGTTATCATGAAGGACCAGTCCCTAAAGAAGGACATTATGCTTTGTAAAGTAGAGGGTCAGTAAAAAAAAAACAGGAGGAAGACCTGGATTGACACAGCGGCAGAACAATGAACTCAAACATAACAACAATTGTGAGGCGCAGGACCGGGCAGTGTTTCATTCTGCTGTGCATGTGAATCAGCACTTAACAACAACAAAAATGGAGTGGGGGTGATAACTTACACATCTGCTTACCTTTCCTTTCCTTCAGCAAATATTTGTTAAGCACATATTAAGTTTTCATCACAGAGCTATGTACTGTAGGAATAAGACACAGTCTATAGCTGATGGGGTATAGCCCATGAACACCATCATAAACACCAGTTATCTAGTACTGACTGTGCTCCATTAACTGGCTGGCTGGCTGTGTGCTGTCAAGTCAGTTCCCACTCATGACAACTCTGTAGAGGATTTCTGTGGCTGTAAATCTTTAAGAGAACCGAAAACCTAATCTTTCTCCCATGGAACATCTGGTGGATTCAAACTGCTGAATTTGTGGTTAGCAGCCCAATGTGTAACTCACTATGCCACCAAGGCTCCTTGCTCCATTCATTGGGACATACCAAATCATATACATTACCCCATCTAATCCACCCAGCAGCAATAAATTGTATTGTTTTCGTTTAAGTTCTCTCGAGGAGCAAAACCTGTGAGGAGCGTACATACGCAAGGGTAAGTTAAAAGGTACTGCTAATAGGGTTCTAGTTCATACATACACACGTTCATACCAAACAAAGCATGTTTAAACATATCTCTGTGGTCAGTGGAGAGCTGCAGACAAGTTCTCTCAGTATTAAGCCTGTATTAGTCTCATTAGGTAGGGTGCCTTCAAAAAAAAGGTCCAATCAAAAGAACATTTTTCAAAGGAATCAGCTGAACCAGTTAAATTCAAGGCTAAAAGGTCAGTTCAAAAGGTTATGATGATTTTTTTTTTTTTTTTTAATTCTAAAGGGGTAATCTGGATAGATTTTCTCAATGGATAGAGGACAATCATTGTTGTTGTTAGGTGCCATCGACTCCATAGCACAACAAAACTAAACACTGTCCGATCCTGGGCCAACCTTATTATCGCTGCTACACTTGATAAGATTGTTGTTTATTGGTCCAGTGGCATAAGGCCACAAATAAACAAGACATCTTTCAGAGAAGCTTGTTGTTGTTGTTGTTGTTAAGTGCCGTCGATTCGGTTCCGACCCATAGCGACCCTGTACAGGGTTTCCGAGGGTGTAAATCCTTACGGAAGTAGAAAGCTTCATCTTTCTCCCGCGGAGCGGCTGGGAGTTTTGAACCGTTGACCTTAAGGTTCGCAGCCCAATTCTTAACCACTACGCTACCAGAGCTCCTAGAAAGCGTTAAATAATAGCATGCTTTCTTTGTGCATTAATTCTGGTGTGGCATACCTAATAGCTATGGAGTTCCAAAGTAGCTCAGGAGTCCTGGTGTGGCTCTGTAGGATAAGCGCTTGACAACCAGGTTGGTTTGAACCTCAAGATCGATGGTTCAAACTCACCAGCCGCTCCTTGGAAACCCTATACAGGGTCACTATGAGTCAGAACCAACTTGACAGCACTAAGCAACAACAACAACAACAACAAGGTGGTTCAAATAGTTAAATGCTTGAGTACACTCAGAAGAAAGGCCTAGCAATGTGCTTTTGAAATGTCAAAGCCTTGAATGGATCACAGTTCTACTCTGCAATCTCTGAGTCAGCTCGACGAGAGGGAAATGGACAGCTGGCAACATACCTAACAGTTAACTTAGCAAATAGAACATGAACTTCACCTTCCCATTACATATTTCAAACTGTTCCTTTACAGTGAGTTATCTGTGAAAGATAAGTTTGCTATCTCAGTCTCCTAAATAGAAAGCTATCAATGATTTACTGATTCCTGGTTCCCAGTAATTCTTAAGTTACTATCACAGCCGTGTCTCTACAGGCTGCCTTTTTTAAACTTTCACATCATTCTATCATTCATAATGATGAAGACAGGGAAATTGTACCTCTCCAAAATGTGGCTCAAATAGCTGGTGTATATAGGACTGAACTCTTGGTAATAAGAACTTGACTACTCTTCTCATCTAATTGCAAAACTAGAAAGAAAGTTAGCAATGGCACAACCCGTGTTAACATGAGATACATTCACATGCCAGAAATCAGGTGGAATTTCAAGTTGCCAAGTGAATAAGAAAAGGAAAACCCAAGAACTGTTTAATGTAGGCATGGAAATGTCTACTTGTTATTGTGTACCATTGAGTTACTTCCGATTCATGTTGTGGTTGTCGTTAAGTGCTGTTGGGTAGGTTCTGACACACAGCGACCCTGTATAGAGTTTCCAAGGAAAAGCTGGTGGGTTTGAACTGACAACCTTGTGGTTCACTGTCCAGTGCTGATCCTACAGCGCCACACCAAGAATCCACATCTTTCTCTGATTCATAGCAACCCTAAATGACGGCATAGAACTGCCCCACAGGGTTTCTGAGGCTGTAATCTTTACAGAAGCAAATCACCAGAGCTTTCTCCTATGGGACTAACTGCTGGTGGACTTGAGCCACCAGCTTATTAGTGAGCAACCTAGTGCTTAACCATTGCACCACCAGGCCTCATTTTCTACTCTGCAGATCCCTAAGTGTGGGAATACATTTTCACAGTGCAAGGGAATCTTTAAAGTTCTGTTCATGACTCAGGTTTTGAGGTTAAGTAGGTTCAGTGTAATTCCCCTTCAAGAACAGATGAGATGACCTCTACAGATTGCATTTTCTTCAATGGTAATAAGGTAATTTATGTTGGTAAGCCTTTCTAGTTTTCCATAGGGATAAATAGGATGCATATACAGAACTGTCATAAGATTACAAGCTGCATGTGGAAAACATGACAAAAGCCAGGGCCTTCATGTGTAGGACGGTATAACAAAAAGAATCATGAAACCGGCGAGCACAGTATTTAACAGTGTGAAGAAGAGTGGTTCTGTGAGTTGTGGGCTGCTCTCAAGACAATCACATTTCTCCATGATCCTTATTCATGAATCATTGAAGTGTGCTAAAAACATGAAAACTTACACTGGCATTTATATCTAAACCATGAAAATGGGAATTTTTGGTAGTTTGTTGTTGTTGTTGTCAAGTGCCATTGAGTCGTCACCGACTCTTAGTGACCCCATGCGCAGCAAAACGAAACAATGTCCAATCCTGGGCCAACCTCACTACCGCTGCCGCACTTGACGCCATCAATGATGCCACCTGGCTGATCCATCTTGTTGGGGGTCTTCTTCTTTTTCTCTGAC
>NW_006408533.1:12635608-12636637 GCF_000296735.1 Chrysochloris asiatica
TAAAAAAAAAAAATGAACTCAGCATAGAAAAAGATGTGGAACAAAGAAAACAGCAGCATCACACACAAAAAAAACGACAGCAAAATGCCTGCAATCAATATATTGTTGTTGTTGTTAGGTGCTATTGAGTCAGTACCGACCCACATTGACCTTATGCACAGCAGAACGAAACACTGCCTGGTCCTGGGCCAACCTCACTACTATTGCCACGCTTGAGTCCATCGATGCTGCTACTTGGCCAATCCGTCTCGTTGGGGGTCTTCCTGTTTTTCTCTGACCCTCCACCTTACCAAATATGATATCCTTCTCCAATGACTGGTCCCTCCTGAGAATAGTTCCGAAGTATCAGAGAAGAAGTTTGGCCATCTTGGCCTCCAAGGAGCACTCTGGCTGCACTTCTTCCAAAATCAATCTATTGGGTCTTTTGGCAGCCCATGGCACTTTCAATATTCTCCTCCAACACCATAATTCATAGACATCAATTCTTCTACAGTCTTCCTTATTCACTGTCCAGTTTTTGCATGCATATGAGGTTATTGAAAATACCAAGGCTTGGGTCAGGCGCACCTTAGTCTTCATGCTGACATCTCTGCTCTTCAACACTTTAAAAATGTCTTGTGCAGCAGATTTGCCCAATGCAATAAGTCCTTTGATTTCTTGACTGCAGCTTCCATGATCGTTGATAGTTGATATTGCCATAAGCTTGATATACTTTTTACATACTTTGATTTTTTAAAATCAATTTTTGGTGTGTCTAAGGTGTGTCTCTTGTAGACACCATATCAAAGAATCCTGCTTTCTTATCCATTCTCCAGCTGTATCTTGCCTGGTGTATCTAATCCACTGAAATTCGTTGTAATTATTAATAGGTATGTATTAATTGTAAAGTTTTACTAAAGGTAATACAGAAATGGCGGAAAGCATACATTGACAGAGAACTTCCAGAGGTTCAAGCCAGATTCAGAAAAGGCCGTGGAATGAGGAATATCACTGCTGATGTCCGATGGATCTTGGCTGAAAGCAGAGAAT
>NW_006408533.1:12647857-12692720 GCF_000296735.1 Chrysochloris asiatica
GGACTTCCTCCCTGAGTATCATTGGCCCTTGTTCATATGGTGCCTCTTGAAATGGTTGAACAGTAACCATTTCCTTTTGATACAATGATTCTGTGTATTCCTTCCATCTTATCTTGATGCATTCTGCATCATTCAATAATTTGTCCAGAGAATCTTTCAATAACAAAAGTCAAGGCTTGAAATTTTTCGTCAGTTCCCCCAGCTTGAGAAATGCTGACCGTGTTCTTCCCTTTTGGTTTTCTAGTTCCAAATCTTTGCATATTTTATTATAGCACCCGGTTTTATCTTCTCGAGCTGATCTTGGAAATTTTCTGTTCAGCTCTTGGACCTCTTCAATTCTTCTATTTGCTTTAGCTTCTCTATGCTGGAGAGCAAGTTTCAGTGTCTTCTCTGACATCCATTTGATGACTTTTTGCTCTCTTCATGTACCATGTTCTTTGGTAGTTTACTGAATTAAAAAAAAAAATCAGCCACCTCCTTAAGTTGTACTGAAAAATCTTCCTTTACTTTGTAAAACACTGCCCTACTGAGGTACCTATGTTCAATGAATTATTTCATGTCTCTTGTAGTCATAGTCTTTGTAAACTCCCACCAAATGCCTTTTTCCTGATGGTTCTGGGTAAGACAAGGTGTGGGGAGATGCTGAAAGGATTATATGATTCCGTTGTGAGTGATTGTTAACCGGGTTCATTGTGATTGTAAAAACCTTGGGACTTTAATGTGGGCATAAAACGAGCCATTTCAGAAGCAGAAATGAGGGCTCTCACACATCAAGGAAGAAGAGTCAGGAATGCAGTGCACTCTTGGGACCCAGAGAGCCTCCTGAGCTCAGGGACAGAAAACTGTGACATCAGTGGAACATCAGAAGAATGGCAACAGCAGCAGAATCCAGTGCCAAAGTGCAAGACAGAGCAATGGCTTCACGGTCCATGGAGCAAGTAAAGCTGAGTGCCTTTGTGAAAGAGGCTCAGTTGTGGAGTGGGGTGCCTCCAGACACTTATTTGGGGACCCATGGAGTTAACGCTGGGCACCTTTGGGCTAAGACTTATAGTAGAATGGAGTGCTTTAGGGGCATTTATCAGCAGTGCTAAAAGAGCTGTGTAACGTTGCTGGGAGGCCAAAGACCACAGCCAGTCTAACTGGGGACATGACTGGGAAGTTACTGTTGTGACCGAAAGAACTGTGTCCTAAACATTTCTGGTTCTGCATTGTACACTGTTAACTTCCCTAACGTCCTGTGGGTAGGAGTCTGAGTTTTTGTGGCCACTGCAATGAGTTATCTAACCTAGCTGAATAGCGAGGGCTGTGGGAGAAATTGTTGGCGTCATTTTAGTATGAAGGTAGTCAAGAACATAGAAAATACAGTGTAAACAGTGAGGCAAAAATCAGATTTTGACAGCTCACCTTTTCTCAGTTGGAATTTATCTTTTCTTTATACTTCCTTTCATCATCATTTATGGTAGTTCATGATTTGGTTTTTAAGGTGAAGAGGAAAGATCGTAGAAGATGTGATGTCTCTATCCTAACGTGAATGTCAGCTTTAGTATAATATTGTTTGGTGGCTTTTGTTTCCAGTTTGGTTTTGTTGTTCAAAATCAACTAAAAAAAAAAAAAAAAAAAAAAAGGCAATTTTCTGTTTCTTACTCAAGAGCTTCTGATTTATAATATTTATTTTCAAAATAGCACAGACTCAGAACCAAGACGTTTCCCAGCCCCTGATGGGGAAGTTTCCATACTCCCTGCTTTCCTGAGTGGGCACCTGGCTTGAAAAACCTGCACAGTGCACCGTTTTCAAATTCCTTATCTTTCTTAAACAACTTCCTTCTTTTTGTTTTCTATAACATCAGGATCTTAATGCCTTTGGCTAACTGAGGAAAATAGAGAAGTAACCTATGAGAAGGTGTTGTTGTTAAATGCCTTCGAGTTGGTTCTGACTCATAGTGACCCTGTAGAGGGTTTCTGAGGAGCAGCTGGTGGGCTTCTTCATAGTCTATTTTTGTCTGGAACCTCTGTTAAAACCTGCTCAACATCATGGCAGCTCGAAAACCATTACTGATAGACAGGCAGTGGCTGTGTTTGAGGTGCATTGGCCAGGAATCGAGCCTGGTTCTCCTGAGTGAAAGGGGAGAATCTACTACAGACCCACCAATGTCCCTAATGCAGTCATTCAGAAGTCATTAACTATTTACCATTGAGTCAATTCTGACTCATGGCAACCCCATGTGTATCACAGAAGAACTGTGCTCCATTGGAGTTTTAATGGCAGATTGCCAATCTTTTCTTCCAAGGTGTCAAACCTCCAACCTTATAATTAGTGGTCATGCGGGTTAACCTTTTGCACCTCGCAGGGCCTCAGGGAGTCATTAACTGGTTGGAAAAGCCTGACACCCTGTGGCCATATTCAGTATTACAGTTGCTTCTCTGCGTGAGTGCACAAGTTTGCAAACTCTTCCTAGCAACTATTGTGGATGCAGTGGGATGCAAGCTGTCTGTGCTGTGTGTGAGCCTGTTCCATTTCCCCATCTTACACCTGTCTCAACTAGTCACTGTATGGAGTCATCACCCTTTTGACCCAAAACAGGAGACATGCTCAGAGCTTTTGTTGATTTTCACATCAGTTCAGGATTGCCTCCTACTTTGTAGCCTTAAAAAAACACAAGTTGGAGGACTCACACAGACATTCCAAAAAATAAAAAAAAAAAAAAAAAAAAGTTATTTTTAAAAGTTAAAAGTCAGGGACATTGGGAGACAGTGTTGTACTGGCATGAATACACAATAGGAATTGGCAGGTTTTATTCTAGCTTTAGAATCCAGGTGTGGCACTGTGGGATAATGCTCTGGACGGCAAAGGCGGCTTGAACCGCAATGTCAGCAAGTCAAACCCACCACACTCCTCAGAAACCCTACACAGGGCCATTATGAATCAGAGTGGACTGGACGACACTTAACAACAACAATAATTCTAGCCTTGGCTCTGTTTGGGGGAGTCATTTACCTCCATGAACTTATTCCTAGAAAGTGAAGAGGTCATCTCTAAGATCCTCTCTGACTTGACACCTTTGCAATCTTCCCATGGGTGGCATTTGCTATTGTGGTGCAAAGAATCCCTTTTCTATGGCTTTTCTAGCTATGATTTTGTAAACCTGCAAGGTTGGTGGTTCAAGCTCACCAGCTGATTCTCAATACAGGGTCGTTGTGGATCAGAACCGACTTGACGGCACTTAACAATAACAACAACATGCAATGATTAGGTGTGACTATGCTTGGTGTGGCGCTGCAGGATAATGTGCTGAGCCACAAGGTCTGTTTCAACTGTAAGGTTGGCAGTTCAAATCTACCAGTCGCTTCTCGGAAACCGTATACAGGGTTGCTATGGGTGGTAACGGACTCTTACAGCACTGATAAGACACAACAATATGCAAATAGGGTGCATAAAACTCTTGCTGGGATATGTAAATAAGATACAAGGGGATTGGTCAGTTTTGTAATTTCAAATCCCAGAATTTGAGGGGTACCTCACTACAGCAAGAAGGGTCAGGAGCAAAGTGTGTCTGTTGAACCCAAGGTACCTGTGCTGAAAACCAACAAGAGAGAACGCTGAAGCCCCAGAGGGCGGCAACAGTTCAGTGGGAGTGGCCTGAGACAGCCGCAGAGGCTGAGAAGAAGCCTTCTTGATTGAAGAAATGTACCCTGAATTGCTCTCCTGATTCCAAGTTGTAACTTGTTACTTCATTGATAAACCCCATAACTGTAAATGTGGCCTGTGAGTTCCGTGTGGTCATTGAGATGAATTTTTTAATTCAGTAGAAAAGTAGAGAGTGCCTAGGGAAGGCCAGGTGTGTCTGGTAAAAAAGTTGAAGAGTGGAGGTAGGTCTGACCTCCGCGAAAGGAGTCAGCATGGGGATTGTCTTAATGACTCTCTCTCCTCCTTTTGAAGTTAGATGATGTTAGATGCTGCCTCTTTGCAGCTATGTCTCCTGAGCAGATAATTCACTTTCTCTTCTTTACCCATCACTCTCTCTGGTCCTGAGCTTAGCTTAGATCATCCAATTACATATTTTATTTTTTGACTGCCTGTGATTTTTGGAGCCAATATCTGAGTCAATATATGGGAATACATTGATCTTTTTAGCTTATTTTATATTCATGAAACAATTGAAATCATTAGTTCAATTTAAACTGTAAACTGAATTGATTTATTAATTGGAAAGTAAAACAAACTCAACTTGGGATCTCTAAACAAGTTCACAGATTATTTTCTCATAAAGTTTGCTCAGATATTTTGTGATGAAGAAAAGTTTCATTGTTGTCCTTCACTTGATGTTAGTTGTGGCTGTTGGTGCCCCATAGAAGTGAAAGCTTAACCTTGATGTCACAAAGACTGGCAGCCATTGGTGATGGCATTCATTTTGCCATTTACCAGAACCTCAACCTGCATCATCTCCTGCTGAAGATACGACAATGAAGACATAGCCCTTAACACAAGAGAGCTCAGTTTACAAAGACAGATACACAGAGATACATCCTCCTTTCTGTCAGCACACAGGAGTGAAACCCATCAGCCTAGGGGGATACTTGGTAAACGTTGAAGGATCTGTATTAGTTAGCTAAAGCGAAGAGGGCTTGAGGTAGGACAGCCACATTTGGAGAGAAATTAATTTCACTTAAGATAGAATTTATTCAGTACTTAATCAATGGTTTCAATGATTTCTGTCCTCAGATATATAGATAGTCCGTGGCTGTGTGCTGTGAAGTAAATTTTTGACTCCTGGAGACCCCATGTGGCTGAGTAGGAGTGACCCATTGGGCTTTTTAGGCTGTAAGCTTTACAAGACCAGAGCACCAGGTCTTTTGCCCATGGAACGGTTGCCCACTGCCATTACATTGATTTCAACTTACAGTAACCCTGGGTAGGGTTTTTGAGACTGTAAATCTTTATGGGAACAGGCAGCCTCATTTTTCTCCCATGGAGTGACTGGTGGTTTTGAACTGCTGACAATGCAGTGAGCAGTCCAACGCCGTATCCACAATGCCACTAAGATTCCTTCATGGAGCCACTTTTGTTGTTAAGTGTAGTTGAGTTGCTTCTGACTCACAGTGACCCTGTGTAGGGTTTCTGAGGAGCAGCTGGTGGATTTGAACCACCAGCCTTGTAGTTCGCAGTCCAGTGCTGATCCTACAGTGCCACACCAGTTCTCATGGAGCCAGTAGGAACGTTTAAACCACCAACCTTTTCGTTAGTAGCCTAGTGCTTAACCAATGTGCCATCACATATCCTTATTTGATTCGAACATAACTTATTTCTAAATTCAAATTTACTTTGGAATATCCACTTTGGAGAGTTCAAATGCCCTAGTGTGTTTCCAAGTGCTCCAAGGATCCTGGGTAGAATTTTGGACGTTTAACTAACCTGTATTAATCTTACAGGTACTCTCAGTGCCCATCCCTGAAACTCAGGGATGTGGCTGGTCATGAATGCATTAACAGGTTTTATCTTTGCAAATTGGGGAAGGGGGAAGTGGAAGTCTTAAGTGTAAGAATGATAGATTTGGGGACACTTCTAGCCTAGTAAAATAAGACAGAAAAATTAAGGACATATGTTGGGAAGCTATTTCACACCATTTCAAATTAAACAAAAGCTCTCTTAAGCAAGCTCCACTTGCCATTCTCCAACTTCTTGGTAAAGCTAACTGGTGGACGCGGCAGCACACTGAATGCTCATGACTTCTCTCTAGTGCCCGCGACAGTTCGGCTCACTGCTTAGGAAAACTGCAATTACATAAATTCAACTGTAAACGAGATGAAGAGATAAGACTTTCTATGGTTTTTCTTTTCCCTAGGTGTACATATATACTTACTATTTTAAAGTTCACCAGTTCATCTGTGTTTTTTCTTCTAACTCCAGATCACAAAGGCACTATTTTCTCTTTGAATCCCATAACTTGGTTACCAGCTTCTTCTATGCGCGACAGCCTCAGTCTCCAGTTATTAATACAGTATGAATTCTTCCAGACAAGCTTCACACTCCTCTAGGAGTGTGTATTTGAAATGGTTTAGGAATACTTTAAGGAGATAAATATTTAATGATGCTGAAGGCTGATGCGGAACAGAGCCCCCAAACCCAACCCAGTGCCATTGGGTTGATTCCGAGTCATAGTGCCACTGTAAGGCACAGTGGACTGTACATCTTTATGGAAGAAGACGGCCTCATCTTTTTTCCAAGGAGCAGTGGTAGGTTTGAACTGCTGACCATATGGTTAACGGTACAAAGCTTAAAAAAACTGCCATCAGAGCTCCTTAGGTGGGTGAATGTTCCTAAAACCATGCACTGGATCAGACTTAAGAAACAACTGCAAGAAAAGCAGTTTTAAAATCTCTTTATTTATAGACATCTCAGAACCATTTAAACCAACTGACAATGAATATTTTACATGTAACATACCATGTTTATCTTGAGGTACAAATTGGGCCCGTTAGATAATGCTCTGGAAAGTAATACAACTGTTAACTGGCAGTTAACAACCCACATTTTCCAAGCAAAGAAACTTGTAAAGATAGCTACAGAATTCTTTGAAACGTATAACCATTTCCACTCAAGTCAAGGAAAACTCCCAATTCTAAATCAACTGAGTTCAATTTTTTAGGCTAGTAGCTTAAACAATATTTAAAATGGAACTTATTGTGTAAATGGGAGAAACGTTTACAGCTAAGAAATTATGAGCCCTACTACATATTGTGATTGTACACAAAGGAAATTCACAATCTGATAAGCTCTAGTATAAAATTCATAGCCTAAAAGTTAGAGCAGCAAAATTACAGAAGATGCCTGTATATAATTTGAACTGAAATCATATTTATTCCTTGTTTCTGGTTTTTATAATGAGACACACTTTAAAACACCAGGTTTTGAAGACTAAATGATGTGGCTTAACAAGATGAGACCATAAGAATCCTACAATAATACAACCCTGCAGTATTAAAGTCTACCATTTGTACTTTGGGCATCTTACTCCTCTTGCCCTAGCAGCCTGATGCTTCTATCTCATTAGGTAAATAGTGTGAACCGGGATCACGGTTATAAAGTTTCTTAACTGGGATCACTGTCATAAAGTTTGTGTATCAGCCGAAGATTTAACATTTCTGGTAAACTGAAATGTTCTTTCAACACTTCACTAGGTTCCTTGGAGAACTGCTTTGTTTTTTAGTTTGTTATCCAAAATTATAATCTTATACTAGTTAGGCATGAGTAGTGAATTGTTTATAGTGTTTGGAAGGTGAAAAATGCTCTATCCATGTGTACTCCCTAAACTTTTCTGAGGAACTGTATGGATGTGCTATATAGGTCTGGGATGTGAGCAGAGGGGAGTGTTCATTCATGTATTTGAAACCAGTCGGAATCCACTGTGACATCCCCCAAAAGATTGTTTTAGTCTACGTTTTTGCATTTATTCTACGTGAGACAAGAATAAATATTACCAGTTACCCACTGCATTTTCATAAACTTGAATGGTATGTGTGGGGCCAAAAGTGTATGTGTAAATTTCACAGTTCATAAAGTTGAGCAGCTCAACTTAGAACTTGCAAGCATTTATAGGATTCTGAGATGGAACTGACCTGTGAGTATTTGAATTCTTCCTACTAACATGGCCACATCCATGTTACCTGCTTGGCTTAGTTTACCGCTGCTGGTTCTTTTCAGATGAGGGCTGTGATGACTTTAGCCATGAGTTTAAGGATCCAAAAAAGGACTCTGTTTAAAGAGACATTTAAAGTCCATGCACTATGGTCAGTGTGTGGACTGCAGAGGCCTGCCAGCAGATAGGTAATCTTGAGCTGGTTTGTAAGGGCAGGTATTGCTGTGGGGATAGTTGACAGATGGATAGTTAGATGACTGCTTTCCACTGCAAAACCAGAAGAGAAGGTCCCATCTTCTGAATACCTCTATTTTGCATTTCTTGTTCTCTTGGGGGTATGAGGATCATGTCTAACCAACTCTTGTCTAGTTACTTTCTACAGACAGGTATTCAGCTCAGGAATGGCATGACGTGACTGTATTTATTTGAATTTTAGAGATGATAGAATACATTATTACAATAAAAAAAATTCCACGTCAACAAAAACATTAACAACAAAAATGAAAAGTGGGAGACAAGGCCACTTGTCTATTCTAAGTCTTAATGGTCTGGTGGTGCTTGACACTTGTTTTTGAAAGAGATTGCCATTGTTCTCATCTGTAGGTTCTAAAAAGACAGATACACTTAACTTTATACATTCAACTGCCCAAAGGATTTCATCTCTTAAACATCCATTTGCAGTATCAGGAACTGTGATTTCAAATATAAATAATGTCTTTCTTCCAGTCATGTACAATCAGTACCAACATAGTTATGCCTGACTCCACAAATGTTTAATGAATGACTGTATGAAAGAAAGGCCACCGTCCCGTCCCTGCCCTCGAGGATCTCCAGATGGCCAATCAACATAAGACAAACAAAACAAAACAAAATATAAAAAGCAAGAAACTATTTTGTGTAATGTTTTGCAAATGACAAAACCAAAAGGAAAAGGTAAAGAGTACATTGTAATATTTTGTTTACTTCATAGCAAGCCAAACCTTGCTCTGTTCCTCCTTCTGAATTTGAGAGTTGTATCCAAGTAGCAAGTGTTTTAAAACAGACTCAGCTTTTCAATTGCATCATGTGCTTTCATTTTCAAAGAAAAGTTCTGAGGGGTTAGTTTGCTAAGGGGTTCGCCCCTCCCCTAAAAGGATGCTTTCTAAACATTAATGTAACTGAGGGGTCTTAGGTCATGTGAATGCAGTATTCTAAACAACTTCACAGATGTGTCCATTATTTTCAAGGGGTGCTCTGATTTGGAGTATTATATTGACCTAGAGTGTAGTATTTATATGATGGGAGGTACAGGATAATCACTAGACCGGAAGGTTGGTTTGAACTGCAAGATGTGCGGTTCAGTCTCACCAGTTGCTCCTCAGAAACCCTATACAGGATTGCTATGAGTTGCAACCAACTTGATGGCACTTAACAACAACATGAACTAAGAGTCCCTAGGTGGTGCAAATATTAACAGACTTGGCTGCTAATTGAAAGGTTGGGGGTTTGAGTCTACCTAGAGATGCTTATGAGAAAGGTCTCATGATCAATTCAGAAAAATTAGCCATTATGGAGCACAGTTCTTCTCTGACACACTTGATGTCACCATGAGTCAGGACTGACTTGATGGCAACTGTTTGTTAGGTATCAATTTTAACCACGAGACAGATTAAAATTTAATGTCATGAAATATATATTGCGCAGGACAAACATAAGATCTGCAACATTAGACTGGGTGTAGATGTATGTTCCAAAAGATCACAATATCTTGCCTTAGTTATTATTGAATCCTGCATGCCACACTGACGTGATATTGGCTGAACTGCCCAGCACACAGGCTGCAGTTTCATCCGCACGTCTGTTACGTCCAGAATTCAGGGCCGACCTTGATGTGGAGGTAGGGTTGTTTGGATGACGCCTTGCTCAAATGTAAACTTGTCTAAGGTATTCCTTCAAAAAGAATGACGGCACTGCGTTTATTTTGGAATATTTAATCACATTTAGCAAAAATGAGCAGGCTAGTATCTTGGAATTTTTAAAATAAAACAGAAATAAAAATAGAGAGTAAGCATTTTCTTTGGAAGAGGGGAAAAACGACTTGTGGGGAAAAAAAAAAGTACTACAGATATAATATAGTGCATACCCTAACAGGAGATGGTATCTTTTTGACTTCTGAACTCCCCTAAAGCATGTTAAGAACACCTGGCTGGCTCTAAGAAACGCTTTGCAGACCTCTCATCATCCGACACCAGGGAATAGGACACTCAAACCAGAGAAAAATGATCATCTGGCAAAAACTGTCATCTCCCCAGATATTGCCATGGAAGTATAATATGTAAAACCAGCCTTATAATGTGCCTAAAATAAAATTTAATTCTTCAATACAGACTCTAATGATGGTTCCAAGTCTTCAGCTCTGAAGACTAACAAGATTCAACTTCAAGTGACAGGGTTCTGAGACACTTTGGAATTATTCTGTCCCCATTCCTAAGAGAGTCAATTTTGTCAGCCCTAAAATATTAACGGACATTTGAACGTGAACAGATTTTATATAAAATAAACTCAGAATGATGCTTTAAATAAAACAAGTGAGGGTGTATTATGTATACTTAAATATACACATATATAATTTTTCCTCTGCTCAATAAAATTAGCAGCAGTTATAGATAAATTATTGTGGTCGTGATCTGTGTTATTTTTCAAGATGTCACATTACCTCCATCAACAGATGAATTTTGGAAAAAGTCGTTGATTAAAAAGCTTCCCCCACCAAGCATATAACATTAAAGTGTCATTTCATATCACTAACATTTTCAGGCACAAGAGTAAAACAATTAGCATTCAGCAATCAAAATGACAGAGCACAGAATACAGTTAAATGTCTAAAGTCAATCCCCATCTCCAAAGAAGGGAATTATTGTTCAAAACGGTTTGCTTTTTTTTTTTTTTTTTTTAATGTCTTTCAGCTTTGGCTATTTTGTAATAAATATTATACCTTCTCACATAAACCTATTTTGGTAAGAATGAATTCTCAGAACATGCCTTCTTCCTTTTAGCAGCTGTTAGGTGTTGAGTGACGTACAAGGCACACCTCTCAGTGTTCTGTACAGCATTTTTATTGATGTACAAAATAGCCTGTTTACCATTCAAAAACGTAATCTGCATAGTAAGAGTGTCTCTCATTCCTATTTACAGAGAAGGTTTATAGTGCAAAAACATGAAATTACGTCCCAGCCCACCCCTTCTAGCACACACAGTTACCAGTTTTGGTCCATGCTAGCCGGGGTTATTTGGCTATATTTTGGGCCTCCAGCCATTAATGAATTGCATTATCTTCTTCACCTGCAGTTTGCTCAATTTGAAATCCTCAGAGAGGATTTCTTCTGTCAGCTGGACGAGCAAATTCCCATCAATCTTTTCAGTAACAAAGAATGCTATGACATCTTCAGACAGACCAATGAACCGCAATGACTTGGACACTTCTTCTATAGAGAGTCCTGACAGGTCGGCCGGTGGCTGCCAAGGGGAACCATCGCCACAAGAGCGTGGGGCCAGCTGGAGATGGAGTGGAGATGAAAAGGGATAGGAGACAGAAAAGATGTCCTGCATGCCCTTTTGAACAAAATACTGGTCTTCAGAGAGGTCTGGTGACCCAGACTTGGGGTCTTCCTCAGCACCATCAATCTTCAGAGGCAAAGGAGATGTTTCCGATGCAGCTATCTCTTCCACTGCTTTTGGGGCCCGTGGGGGTAAGGCAGGGCATGAAACACTCTGTTTTGTTGTGCCAGCTGCAAGAGTCTTCTCATCAGTGCTCTCCAAAGAGTAGCTTGCTGACTTGGGACAACCAGAGATGCAGTTACTGAATTCTGCAGTGACTGAGCTGGGTTCAATCTGGTTGCCTAAGAGCTCACAGCCCTCAAAATCAAAGGGTGCTGGGCAGTTTCTCTTTGGTGTGCCTGGTGTCTTTTGCCTAGGATAACTATAGCTCCTGCTTGGATCCAATAGGAAATCATTCCGAGTCTGGCTTTCAGATGCTCCCATATAATGGTTAGGCCACGAGAGCCTGGATGACAGAGCTTCAGCAGAGGGGCTTCCAAACGGGGATTTCAGTTCCACAGAATCAGTTTTCATTCGGTTGCACGGATAGCAGGACACAGGAGCACTTTCAGAAGGACTCGTGTCACTCTTAGTAACGCTGCTTTAAATAAGCAAACACAGAAACGGATTAGTGAAGTATCAAAGCCAAAATCCCAAGCCTTTCATTTTCCACAGATGTAATTTGTGAGGAGATATAAGTAATTAGGGAAAAATGTTCTTATCAGGTATTCAAAAATGTACCCACTAACATCATTGATTTTTTTTTTCTTTTTTTTAAAAACAACAACACAATTTTAAATAAAACATCTTGGCAATTAGGGAGCTAGACATACTGATTTAAAATGCTACAGTGGAGATGGCATACGTCTTTTAAAAGACACTAACAAGAAAAGGTCGTCATTACTTAGTGGATGCCTGGATTTTTATGAAGAAAAAGTTCTTGAGCCATGCTTGAGCATCAACAGGTGCCGTGATTAATGAGTGATGTCTGCATTGGACAAGTTTTGAGTGAAAGAGCAGCAAATGGGTGTCCGTGCTTGTCAGCCTTGTGCTGTAGTGATGTGACTACATTATCACTATCCATTACGCTATTTCCATCAATAGGTAGGAAAGCAGGAACAAAGGTTTCAAATGAAGTGTGCAGCTCGCTGTTTACGATTTATTTATGTACAAGTCAATAACATTAGCATAAAGATCGAAATGTTCAAAGCACAAAAAAATACCTGCAAGAAGAGCCACTTTAAACTTTAAGATCACATTTGTAGTCACATTCAGCTCCGGGTGCCATATTTTAAGAGCAACACTGAAACTAGAATGTGCTCAGAGGTAGGTTACCAGGCTCATGAGGGGTCAGGTAGCAATGCCAAGGGAAATAGTGGAATGAACTAAGACTGTTTTCTTTTTGGAGAAGTGAAGGCTTACATCATAGTGGACTTCAAATATTCATAGGGTGACAAAGAAGAAGGGTGGACCTATGTTTGTTTTTCAGACAAAAGAAATAGTCAGTGGAAAGTTACCTGACAGATTTCAACTCAATAATATGAAAGATTTCTAAAAATAATTATTAGCTTTTGCCAATAATGGATTGAGTTACATTGCAAATGAATGCGCTCATAATAGACTGGAAGGGTCCAGGCAGAAGTACAGGGCTACCAGACAGCCATGATCAAGAAGGGATTCCTGTACTGGGTGAAAAGTCACGGGACTTTTTCATTTTTAGGTCCTGGTTGAAGGTGGTACCCGTATGCTTGCGCCAAAGTCAAAGCAGAAAGAACTAGAAGCTGGTTTGTGAGAACCAATGGCAGCTACAGGTTACTTTCCAAGAGAACACAGTTGGCCTAATGACTGCATTTCTCAGAGATTCTTGTGTTATCTTTTCTTCGGAAGACACTGACTACCATCCTAGTTCAAACCTAACCAGATTCCCTTTATGCCTTCCCAGTAAAACTCCTTTAAAAATCAAAACAAAAACACACTTCCACTCCCACTGTTCTACCTAAGTTTTGGTTCAAGAACCCGTGAACTGGCTGACGAGGAGAACCTCGTTGACGTGGGACCTGGCATGAAGACTTACATGTTGTGCAGCCCTGAAGAATAGTAGGACAAGGTGGGGCTGGGAGAACGAGTCTGTTGCCGCGCTGGCTTGACTGTGCGAGGAGGGATGGAGGGGCTTGTGGACAAAGGCTTTGCACTTCGGGGCGGAACAGGTGGGGCGTTCAGGAGCCGGCATTCTTCCCTGACCTGGCGCAGAAAAGAACACTCCGGGTTAGCAACAGACTGACAATGCCACCGGGGCCAGCTCGACCCTGAAGAGTCAAGTCACTGCTAGTAGCACAGTAAGAGAGTGGGGAAGTGAGAAGACTGGAGCAAACAAGAAGGATGGAAACCACAAGACAGAAAGTAGGACACCTATCAAATATTTGCTGGGACAAGCTGATTTTGAAAGAAACTACTTTGGAAACATCCGTACCTGCTGAAATTTAGCAAAGAATGTGTGCTCTTAATGGTATTTGGTTAAAGAGCTAGTGAAATGTGAGGACTTACAAAAGACATGAAGTCCTGGTGTGGCGCTATGGGTTAATGCGCTGGACTGCAATGTTGGCTTAAACTCTAAGATTGGTGATTCAAGCTTAACAGCCGCTCCTTGGAAACCCTATACAGGGTCGCTATGGGTTGGAACTGACTAGATGACACTTAACACCACTACCAATAAAAGACACAAAGCAAAGCAATCATGATATTTCTTTAGTGAAGGCTTAGATGACCATTTCCTATTGAGTTATATTTTATTTATTGTGCAAGTTCCATTCCATTTGATCCAACACCATGGACCTTCTCCATAGACATTCTCTGACTTAAAGTTCCTTCTAGAGCTAAGTTCAGGACTTCTCATATACAAATGTAAATGACCTGGGGATCTTGCCAAAATGCATAATATGATTTAGTTAAGTCTGGGGGTGGGGAGGGAGGTCTCAGACACTCTCTAAATTTTGAACAGGTTCCCAGGGGAGACGGATGCTGTCGGTGCCTGAGCCATACTCTGAGAAGCAAAGTGTTGCTGTTGTAAAGTGTTGTCGAGTCGGTTTCAACCCATAGCGATTCTGTATAGGGGTTCTGAGGAGCAGCTGATAAGCTTGAACTGCCTACCTTGTGGTTCAAACCAACTTTGCAGTCCAGCGCATTAACCCACAGCACCACACACTTTGAGAAGCAAGGCTGCAAGGAGAGTAATGAGGCAGCTCTTCCCACAAAGGGGTACTTTTTATAGGAGCTGCTCTAACGTTCTTGCCTTCCTTTCATATTCACACCAGAGTGGATGGAGGTGACCTGTGCCTTCCACTATCAGCGATCTGCAGTTTGCTGTCCACTCACTAGACACTCAGACTAAATGCCTTTTTCATGAAAAGAACATTTTATGTGTACTTCTCTGTGTCAGGCAGCAGGGGGCGTGTTATACCTGGTTCTGTCTGTCTACCCTGAAGTATGAGGTAAAAATTGGCCAGTTCCTGCTGTGCTTTGAAGTATCTTTGTCTGCTTTGAGGATATGTTCCTATCAATTTTTTCACTTTTGCCTTCAACGCCTCTGGGATAATAAAGACAATGAAAGTCCAAGATCCCATTAGCTTTGGTATGAGGTTTGCATACAAGAAAAATTTTTAAGTTTCACAGTTTCTGCCACCTACACACTGGGCCTCCAGCTGGCTTCCCAGGCCTGATTTACTTGCCAAAGAAAACCAGATGAAAGGTCATGTGACCACAATGATTGGCAAACCTTTCTATGTGAAATGGAAGCAATTTAAATAGTCTCACTTCGTATATTTCTTCCTGGGGCTGGGATCATCCTTCTACCTGGAGACTCACAGCCCAGGTAACCGTGATTCAGTGGATTAGAAAGAAAGAAGGTTTCATCTCAAGAAATCCTTTAAGCTACAATAAGACACCCTGAGCAACAGGCTTTCTTGGTCATTAGCTACAGGCTTCCCCTTTTGGATTTTTCTGGCTAAAATCAATTTTACACTGGTGTGGCACTGTAGGTTCAGCACTGGACTACGAACCACAGGTTCGGCAGTTCAAATCCACCAGCTGCTCTTCAGAAATCCTATACAGGGTCACCATGAGTTGACCCAATGGCACTTAACAACCATAACAAAACGGCAGAAGGAGCTTTAATGAGGCTTTAAAAAGGCGGTGACTGGTTGTGAAAAGAAAACCTAGGAAGAAGTGGATAAAGGGGAGAGAGAGTAACTCAGGAAGCCCAGGGAGACTAGCACACCACTTCAGGGGCTTCTTAAGCAGCTGAGAACCAAGTAGGAAACTGAGGTTCCTGCTCACTGGCTTTGGTGGGGTGGGAGGGTGGTTTATATTTTGCATTATCTTCCGTCTTTTTAATAAATTGTGCATTAGCCAACCGTGTTTCATTCCTTTCTCAGGGAAAGCCTATAGATTCTAGGATGTGCAACTTTATTATAGATGTTTCATTTATACACACTGTAATAAGAATCATGGGAAACCTGAAAGGATAAGGCATCTGACCATTACCTTCTGAACTTTAAAATGAACACTTAGTCACTTTACAAATTTTGGGGTAAGGTGGGGCATACGGAAAACAGAGTTAATGTTGAATTCAATTAGAATTTCTAAATTTTGGATCTAGTCATTAACTAGGATGGTTCATTAGGAATCGTCTGAAATGTCAGCTACAATATCTATTTTAATTTCAAACAGTTGGTTGGCCCAGGGCCTGGGAGTCTGCAGTAGAATGTAACCCAGGGGAGGTCTCTTCTTCCTGTGCTTCCTTCTAATCACAGACAGGCCCTCAAGACCAGGAAGAGCTCCTTTCTGCCCCCTTCTTCCATAATTGGGCAGTCCCAAAGGTTTGCTCATGTGGAAGAGGCACGTGGTGAGGAGGTAAACTTTGCCTGAGGGTTTACAACTAAACCTCAAAACAGAAGTGAGGAGGTAAACTTTGCCTGAGGGTTTACAACTAAACCTCAAAACAGAAGTTAAGACACAGAAAATATTGGAATGGTTACATAGTTGAGAATCTCAGTTTGTAAACAATGTAGTTATTAACACACCTATTTTACAGGAATCTTTAAAGACACAAGTGGCTTGCATCACTCTGAGCAGGTGAGGAGAGGGCTCAGAGGCAGCAGGGCTGATGGCTGCCAACAACACATCTCTGCCTGGCTTCATTGCTGTCTACTTGTGTCAAGTCATACTATGCTGCATATTATAGGGAAAATGATACATTCTGGTTGTTGTTGTTGTCAGGTGCCATTGAGTCGGAACCGACTCATAGCGACCCCATGCACAGCAAAACGAAACAATGTCCGATTCTGGGCCAACCTCATTACCGCTGCCACACTTGAGTCCATCAATGATGTCACCTGGCTGATCCATCTCGTTAGAGGTCTTAATATAAATCTTGGAATTCCAGAAGCTGCGCGGAAACAGTGAGAGTTTATTGTGCCATTTTATCTATTTTCTCACACCTCTATACAATTTTACCTTTCTTTGCTCCTTGATTTGATTCAACACCAGCTATTTATCCGAGAGGAATGTGGCTTGCTTTAAACAAATTTTATTGGTAATAAAAGGCAACTCACACTGCTGATGGCCAGTCTCCCTATTTCCAGTTTTCCCTCCTATTCAATTACAACTTTGAAGTTCTGCGTTTTCTGTACATTCTAAAACCTCAGCATGTAGCTTTCATCACTACACTTCTCAGCTCCATGGGCCCATCTGACTGCTGGGTAGTCTAGTTCACTTGCCTGCCAGTTGAGGTCTGTCTGCAGCCTGTCTCCCATCCATTGTTCTGTTTCTCTACAGCAGGGGCAGGGAATGTCTGGCCCACAGGCCATATGTTGTTGTTGTTGTTAAGTGCTGATGAGTTGGTTCCGATCCATAGCGACACTGTGTAAGGTTTCCAAGGAGCAGCTGATGAGCTTGAACTGCTGACCTTGAGGTTCAAACCGTCTTTGCAGTCCAGTGCATTAACCCACAGTGTCACACCAGGACCTCAAAGTCATGTAGTCTGGCCCTACTAAGGCAACCACAGGCGGGACTCAAAGTTCACTAAATCTAGAAGGCTTTTTCATAGCAACATAAATTTCTATTAATTGATGTCATAAATATCCAAATGGCTCCTGACAGAAAAAAAGGTTCCCCACCTCTGCTCTACAGGAACCTAAACTTTCCTACCTTTCTCTCAGGTTTAATTTTTAATGCTCACCCCACCAAAATGCCAGTTTCTTAGGTCCAGCCCCAAATGTTACATCTCAAGTAGCACTAGAAGTGGTTACGGCTTCAGAGCTCTGGTAACACATACTGTCCACATTTACTTACTTCTCACCCACACTGAACTCACCTCAAAGCCAAAATGGCAGAGACTGCCATCATCATTGTTGGATTGACCAATGGTGAGGAGAGTTTGAGGATCTGTCACTTACCATGGTACTCAGAATGTCAAGAGAGGTAAAAAGATGCCATGAAATGCAGGCAAATGGCACCTGTACATCCTTGACATTTTTATGTAGAACTTGTTGCTGATAAGTTATTTGGACTGGATGCTAATTTTTCTAAGTGTCTTTAGATTAGTGTCAATTTAGTAAGAAAAAAGCTCCAGCAGACCTTAACTGGCACACATCTCTGTCCCACTACACTTTGACATAGTATTAGATATTGTGGTTGCAGGGGTATAGGTTTGGCTCTAGGTTTAAAGAAAGCTTTAGGGTGACAGTCTCAGAGAGTTCTACGCTGTATTATCTACTTTCTCAATTTGTCTAGCCTTTTTAAATTTTTTTTTTTTAATACAGAATATGAGTTCTGCTCCATATTCTATCTGGGGCCAGCTATTGTAGGTTCTGGTCAGAATGCTCAATGATGGTAGCCAGACGTGATCTAATATTCCTGATCTCAGAGGTTGGTTGAGGTTGAATCTCTTACAGGCTAGCATCTTCACTGTGCTTTTGGTTACATTTTACTGTTCTGTTCCTGGTGAATTGAGACCCACAGAAGTGTCTTAGATAGCCGCTCCTAAACTTGAAAGATTCCTAGATGCTACTCACCCTAGTAGAATGCTGTTGTAAAGTGCTGTCAAGTTGGTTCTGACTCACAGTGACCCAGAATAGGTCAGATCATAATTTTTTTGAACTGTGTATGACATTTTCTTTTCGGGTGAGTACTACCATCACTTGCAGATTATGGCTGACCTTTGCGTAGCTATAGGAAATTTCTGGCTATGAGTAGCTTGGGTGTTTGCAGAGACACTCCTTGTACCAAAAGCTCTACTATTTATGACAGGGTCAATGAGTACAGCATGGATTTGGGTGGCACCGGAGTGAGCCAACGCCCATTTGTAGCTACAACCTTTCTTCATGAGCAAATTCTCTGGTCTAAAGATTTTCTTTCTGGCTGTTACACATCTGGTCTAATCCTCTTTCACCTTCCCTTTTCACACAAGTCTTTCCCTTCTCTAAAACATTAATGATTCTCTTCTTATTTAATGTAAGCCATCAGTACCCCGGCATTAATACAACTTTCCTAGCAGCAGATTGCTAACCTCAGAACTAAATATAAAATTAAATTTATCAAGAGATGAAAAGAAGAAGTTTTGTTCTTTCAAGAAATGCCACTTTTCTTTAGTCTACGAGGCATAAATTAGGGAGGCACAAATGACTACCATGGTACACAATGACATGATCTGACAGAGTCTGAAGTACGTAGGAAAAGTGTCTGCCATGGGGCACCACCCACTTCCATTGTCCCCAAGGCATAATTTAGCTGCATATTGAATCAATTTCACTTTTTTACTCACTTTTTTCATTAAATCTGTATTGTTCATTTATTTGTGTATATATATATATACACACACACACGTATTGCTCTTGTTAAGTGCCTACCCTGGAGTCAGTTCCAACTCCTAGTGACCCTGTTTCCGAGGAACAGCTGGAGAGCTTGAACACTCACCTTGAAGTCGAGTGCTTATCCTATAGTTATATATATATATGGTTGAACTAGTATTGAATACACAAAAATGAGTAGCCTATGGAAGTAGTTGGGAGGGTGGGAGACAAACACACAATCAAGCTACTAATTGGTGGCTGTAACAATAGAAGTAAGTACATGGTTGTGTGGGAGTAACATGACTGTACTCCAGAGACAGAGCAACAAATTCCTAAGACATTTTTCTGAGACAAGTCTTGGGGAAGAGGACACAACATTTCCGAGGCATGAAAGAACAACCAGAATGATATTCCGCTTTGGAGGCTTAGGTGGCGAGACAAATACTGGTTCCATTTGTCAGAAATGTAGAAGAACAGAGTGTATGAGAAACCAGAGTTCAGCTTTGAAAACACAGTTTGAGTTGCATGTTCTATGTAGAGATAGAAGCTGAAGTCACGGTGAGAAGCAGAAGGTGGAAGTCCTAAAGGTTAGGCCGAAGAGGAGACAAAAGAAGGAGAAAAACAAGGGTCTGGATCTTACCACTTACAGAACAGGAGACCTGCTAGTGAATGGTGTCAGGGAAGTGAGGGAGGAGAGGCCGGCAAGAAGACAACAGCATCAGAGGTGTCAGGAAATCAAGAAAGATCTGGAAGAGGCCCACCGAATGTGATAGTAGACCATTGGTGATCTGAGCAGCCATGGCTGAGTTAAGGGAGGGGAAGAGCAACAGCTAGATTCCAGTGAGTCCAAGAGTAGGAGGTGAGAGAAGAGGCAATAAAGAACACTGGTTGCAAAAGGAGGAGAAAATCACAGTTCTTAGAAGGGCTGCTGGATTGAGAGAGGCATGCCTTTCTTTTTCTTTAAAAAACTTGGAAGAAACAGGGACAATGCGCGCACGTACGTACCTACGCTGGAAGTGAAGTGCATGTTTCCACTCTCTGCCTTAGTGCTGCATCCCCAGTCACAGAAAGCTAGAAAAGTCATTACTGGTAGTGTCTCAAACAGCTAAAATAAAGACCACACCCCTGATGGAACAAATGACTTTGGAAAGCTTCACGTTTCTAAGTAAAGGTGGTCAAACAAGTCGAAACTCAACTCCAATCTCTGGTCAAAATTAAATGTGTCACAGAATGAGACTATTTTTAGAACACTGTCTACGAAGTTTAACTTGATTTCTTCACTCCTGGAACAGATATTTAAGCTTCCTTTTCCTTCCCAACTCTTTATGGTCCCAACTTTCGTGACTGAGGAGGGCAATGGGCATAGTGTAAAGCACTGATCATCGGTGTAAAAGGTCTTCTTACTCTTGATTACTATTATTAGGTGCTACCAGGTCAGCTCAGACTTCTAGTGACCCTGTGTACAAGCAAATGAAACACTGTTGCCGGCCAGCTCCTCTACCATTCTCACAATTGCTTTGTTTGAGCCCCTTGGTGCTGCCACTGTGTAAATCCATCTCCTTGGGGGTCTTCCTCTTTTACACTGGACCCTCCACTTTACCAAGTATGATATTCTTCCCCAGGGACTGGTCCTCCAATAACCTGTCTTTTCATGTTGTTGTTGTAAAGTGCTGTCAAGTCTGTGCCAACTCATTGCAACTCTGTATATAGGGTTTCTGAGAAGCAGCTTGTGGGTTTGGACTGTGGACCTTGAGGCTAGCTGTCCAGTACTTATCCTACAGGGCCACACAAGTATGCTATAGCCACAATAAAAAACAAAAAAAACAAAAAAGGAGAATTTGTTAATAGTGTCAAGCTAATTATCATATGGTTGGAAAGTAGGGTTACAAATAGATGTTTGCTATTGTGTTGTTAGCTGCCATCAAGTCTGCTCTGATTCATGGTTCAGAGGATATATATTCACACACTATGTGTCTGACTTCCAAAGGGTTAAAAGAATAAAAGAACGCCAAGAGATAGTAGGTGTTTATAAAACAATACAATATGACAGAGAGGGCTTTCTGCTTTGATTTTGTTGTTTTTGTTAGGTGCCACTGAGTCCATTTGACTCACTCCTGGTGTGGCACTGTGGGTTAATGCACCAGACTGCAAAGCCGTTTGAATTGCAAGGTCAGCGGTTCAAGCTCACCAGCTGCTCCTTGGGAACCATATACAGGGTTGCTATGAATCGGAATCAACTCAATAGCACTTAACAACAACAACCACCCCCATGAGGCAGAGTAGAACTGTTCCCCAGAGTTTTCTAGGTTGTAACCTTTATGGGAACAGATCTCCAGGTCTTTTTTCTGCAGAGCTGCTGTGTGGATTTGAACCACCAACCTTCCACTTAGCAAATGAGTGCTTAACCACTACACCATTAGGGGTCCTTTTTGGCATGACAACCTGCAGGAAGTTTTGTCTTCTTTCTTGCAACTCTCCACTTGTCTTCTCTAGAAGAAATGATGCTGTCACACCCCTAGCTAACTAGACTAAAGAGACAACTTTAGATAGGTAAATGGAATATTCACTATGATATATATTTTGCTTTACTGTTTTTAGATAGTTTTTTGGGAACGTGAGTGAAGAATTTCAATAGCAGTATTCACTCCACATGGAGTCCTGGTGTGGTGCTGTGGGTTAATGCACTGCACTGCAAGGTCAGCAGTTCAAGTTCACCAGCCGCTCCTCAGAAACCCTATATAGGGTCGCTGTGGGTCAGAACTGACTCCATAGCACTTGACCACAACAACAATTCACTCCGTATGGAGTCCTGGTGTGGCGTTATAGGATAAGCATTGGTCCATAAAGTCAGTTTGAACCGCTAGGTAGGAGGCTCAAAGCCTCTAACCACTCCTCGGATGCACTTAACAACAAAAAATTCAACCTATACAAGGGGCCTGGGGACCCTTGCTTGGGAGGCCACACTTCTCTGTTTACAGTTTTAAATTTTCCATCATATGCTCCTGTCCCAAGGATCGCACTTGGAAGGTAGGTGATGAATCCCAGGCAGGCATAGATCATTTTGTTTCCATACTGACAAACATTCAGAAAATATATATATATTCTAGAGGATAATGATCTAAAACTGGACTCACCTTTCCCATTTGTTTTTTTTCTCTAAAAAGGCCAATTCAGGATGTCACTGATGCAAAGAAAAGCGTTTTGTAATCATACTTCCCTGAACTTTGTAACTTTGCCTTCTCTGCATGCTCTCTGCCCTGTAGTGTGCATTTCTTCCCACACTCCCTCTCCCAGATAACAAAATCAGTAGAGCCTTAAGAAATCGTATTTATAAAGAGGCTTTTATACAAAGAGTTCATAACCCTGTCACATAGTTATCAGGGAATATTTCCAGTCAAACAGAAATTCAAGTTTTACACTGACAGAGTGGTGGTGATACAATTAACCTCTAACCAATTAATTATGGGAGGGCAGATGTGATTTACAGTCAAAATTCGGATTCTCAGATGCATAGTTTTCTTTTCCAAGTTTTATGTATTTACGAGAAGGCCTCAAAACAGACCTGGCTCTGAAATGGCCTGCACCGTCCTCGCCTCAGGCAAGGGAAGCCAAGGGGAGAGAGCAGGCACTCACTCGCTCAGAGGCTAGAGGGGCAAGTTGCTCTGAAAAGATGTTCTTGTTTAAATTCTTCCATGGACTGCTTCCATGGACTCAGAAGAAAGAGCTTTTCTGAGCAAGAAGGATAATAAATGATTGATAGATTTAAATCGTTTATAATCTTCCTATCAAATATAAACTAGGCAATGTTGTTAAGTGCCGTCGAGTCGGTTCCGACCCATAGCGACCCTGAACAGGGTTTCCGAGACCGTAAATCTTTACGGGAGCAGAAAGCCTCATCTTTCTCCCGCAGAGCAGCTGGTAGTTTTGAACTGCTGACCTTGCGGTTCGCAGCCCGATTCGTAACCCCTATGCTACCAGAGCTCCAATATGCAACAGAGTATTATAATTACTACTGTTAGCATTCGAATCTTTTGAGTGTTGTAGTGAACACAGGAGGAGAAAAAGGAAAAGCTCTGGGCCTAGAAGGTTTCATTTAAAACCAAACTAACCTACAGGAAGACAATGAGCGTGTCAAAATGACCAAAACAATAATTTAGCCCATATTTCAATTAACAAATGGGAATGTAGGTAGGGCTTGCCTACAGAGTAGATGCATTCCTCAAAAGTTGTAATTAAAATTAATTAAATGTCAAATGCCCCAGGAGACCTCATAAATTAGAGGAATCCTCAGTAAATCTTTTTATAGAGGATTAATCTGTTTAGTGCCTAATCGTGAATATTAATACATCAGGTTTACTTAGGGAAATCTGTCCTTTAATGTCTTTCCTAATATTAATATTTGATAGAGGAAAAACAGCCCAGAGAGAAAAACAAAATAAAATGATGTGAATAAATTCAGAGTACAATCCATTCTTACAGCCACTCTCTCTCAGCACGTAAATAAATGTTTTTATAACTATTTCTTCACTGGGTGCTTATGTGAGGCCCCTCTTTTTGAAAGGTGAACCACACGTCAGAATTATGCTGGGACAATAATCGAGCCATGCCCCAGGAACTCAAATATCCAAGACAACTTCTCAGCTTTACTATTAATACTGGAGTTTTGGAGTTTGGAATGTTAGAGTTTCTTTGGTAGGTATTGCAGCTTTAGAGCAACACAAGGCATTTTCATGGGCACTCTAATTCCTCAAGCCCCTAATACCCCCATTAAAGGATTATAAATTATTACGATCCCCAGAACGTCAAGCACTTCAGTAGCTCTTTTAGTCTATGACAATTACTAATTGGGCTCCACAGCTAGGTCACTATAACACATGTCTTATCACACAGACATTTTCTTAGTCAGATGAAAAGTATGTTTTACTTTAAAACCCAATGTAGCAAAAGAAACTACTACATGCACTTCTGCCCTGGGTGACACAAATGGTTAAGTGCTTGATAGACGGGGGTCACCATGACTTGCTATTAACTCGAAGGAAACCACCACTATCACCATGACCACTGCTGCCACCACCCATGACCAGCCCCACCATGCACATCTGGCACATAAGGAACAACTGTCCCCGAAATGCACACACTGCTCTGTTTTTATAGACCCTTAGATATGCCTCTATTCTAGGACTCACTGCATTGGACTGTACTGTTTGTATGTTTATATCTCCACTAGACTGTGAGCTCCTTGAGGGTAAGGCTTAATTCAGTTTTATTCATCACTGGATCTCTAGGATTTGGCACAAAAACCTAACTCAGGAGGTGCTCAAGAAATGTTGGTTGAATGTATGAATGACTTAAAAAAATTTAAAAAAAAGTAACAACTGTCCCCTCCCTAGGTGCTTTTGAGATGGGTGCCCATCTGGTGGCCTCGATGCCTCTGAGGCAAGCCTATGCATCAGAAGAGAATGACTTTCCTTCTCCAATTTTTAATCAAGAAAGGAGAGGGAAAATCTCCAAAATATCACTTCCTATCTGGTGTGGCATTGTAGGATAATGCACTGGATTGCATGGTTGGTGGTTCAAACTCACCAGTCACTCCCCTGAAACTTTATACAAGGTCACTAGGAGTCAGAACTGACTCGACGACACTTAACAATAACAACAATCTGACCAAAAGGAACTCTGGTAGCTCTGGAACTAGGCAGCTAACTTCAAGGTCAGCAGTTCAAATCTACCAGTTGTTCCACAGGAGAAAGATGAAGCTTTCTGCTCCTGTAAAGATTTATAGCCTTGGAAACCCTATATAGGGTCACTTTGAGTTGGAATGTACTTGGTGGCACACAACCACTACCACCACCATCTGACTCTAAACTGGAATATGTCTTACATTAAGTCACTGCTACAATTTATTGAATGCTTACCAAGTGCAAGGGAAAAGTGCCAAGTACTTTGTACAATGTGATAATGCAACAAAGAAGTTGTTATTATCCCCACAGGAACTGACTCAGGGAGCTTAAAGATTTTGCTCAAGGTATGAAGCCATAAGTGGTAGAATGAGGATTCAAACCAGAGTGTGGCTCTAACACACAATGTTACATGGTCTCTAATGATTTATTCATGGCCTGCGGCAGGTCAACCGTCTCTGCTTCCAGTTACATTTGAGAAGGGAATTAAGACTCCAAAGATGCCTACTGCGTCCTTCCATTTCCTCATCAACTGTTCAGCCTGTCTGAGAGACACCTAGACAGTCTAACTCACTTCTCTATCATTAAATCAGTTTTTCCAAATACCTACTGGGTTAGGCCCAGTCAACCTAGCATTAAATTCACTCTTTAAATTTTATTTCTCTCAGATATCAACAAGGCAATCTGTTTCATTAAAAGACCTTTATTTATGATGAACTTTCAGCTTCTTAACAATGAATATGGGTTAGAAATCTAATAACTCAATCCCTATGTCTTGTTTCTCATGAGTTATGAGAAGGAATGGCAGTCTATCATAAAGGCTAACTAATTCCTCATTAAAAATGCACATAAAACTTGGTTTAAATCAGTCCTTCACAACTTGGAGCTATCTTAGAAATTGCTGAGATGTCAGCAACCAACCCCAAATGAATGTATTTCTTTCTGTTACTGATGGAGGACACTGATCACTGGGCTCCGAGGTCCTAAGATAGGATAAGGTAGGATGTTGTTGTTGGTAAGTGCTGGTGAGCTGGCTCTGACTTACAGCAACCTTGTATAGGGTCTCCAAGAAGCAGCTGGTATATTTGAACTGCTGACCTTGTGGTTCAAACAGAACTTGTGGTATAGTGCATTACCCTGCAGAGCCACACAATGTGCATAAATGATCTTAGAAGACTTGTGACCTTATAGTTTTGATAGCAATTTATAATTCATTACATAAATCAGAGAAATATGGAAGTCAAAATACTCTATTTACAGAGTAGTCATTCTAGTCACTGCTTTCTAAAATGGCACCTTCCGGGGGTGGGGGTGGGGAATAGTCCATAAAGATTATTACTTGCAAGAAAAAAAAAAAAAGAAAGAAAACATTATTACTTGTGGAATGCATATGGGTAAATACTGTAGAAAATTAAAATTATGGATCTAGTTACCATCTAGTTGATTCTATCGCATGGTGATCCCATGTGCTTCAGAGTAGAACTGTACATAATGCTTTCTAGGGTGTGACATTTTAGAAGGTGATCACCAGGCCTTTCTTCCAAGGTGTATCTGGTGAATCTAGTACTAGTTTGTACCACCAAGGGACATCTAAAATTATGGATCAAAAAAACCAAACTGGTTCCATCGAGCAGCTTCTGACTCATTGAGACTGTATGTTACCAAATAGCACTGGTTTATAGGATTTTGTTGGCTGTAATTGCCAAGTTTTCTTCTATGGTGCTGCTGGTGATTTTGAACTGCAAACCTTTAGACTAGCTGATGAATGCAAGCTGATTGTGCCACCCAGGGACCTTAAAATTATATAAAGCCTATAAAATTGAACATTTGCTTTAAAACACATACATGAACCAGTAAGTTCCACTTAAGTGGGGCTGTAAATCATTTGATCTGGGGACAACTTGCACAATTAAAAAAAAAATGAAAATGTCACCACTCAGTTTGCTACAATTCTAGGGGTCACAGTGGCTGCGTCCCTTCTCTACACTGGAACCATTTGCATTTCCCTAGGTCATTCTTTTTGGGCAGGAAATAGCCTCTCATACTCTGTAGAGGTCAGCAACAGAGCTCTGAGTTTAAAAAACTGTTTTAAACAATCTTTAAAGAGGATGCGAGATGACTGGAACATAAGGCTAGATTGCCCCATCAAGTACCAAATGTCTGAATTCCTCCTCCACTGAGGAGTTCTGTTTGGCTGACAAGTGAATTTTCCTACTTAGGAGAGGAAAGGACGGCGATGCACAAACGGAACAGATAGCAAATCTGCAGCACAACACGGGGAACCCAGGAGGCATTATCATGGAAAGGGAAAGACTGGTCCTCCTAGTTATTCTCACTCTAAGGAGAAGATCTCACAAACATGTGTCACTACTCAGGACAATGATGTTGGAAGTGACAATGAGAACAATTATTAGCAAAAGACGAGAGTGACAGGGCTGCAATGGAGCCTCTAGATCTGAAAAGGACTGGGTTGTGCGCTATACCCAGAGTAGATTCAACAGTGGCCAGTTTAGCTTCTTTGACGATGAACGACATATATTCCTCTAGCACCTTCAATTCCTCGGAAGCTGGTGGGAGTGGGCGTGTTCCCAGACACTGTCCAGCCAGTCCTCCTTTTATTGTCTGGTGGGATGGCCGTTAGACACACTGCTCATCATCTCTCTCCCAGGACTCACTCCACTGAAACTAGCCAAAGAAGAAGCTTTATTTAATTCTGTGGGAGTACTTGAATTTATGCCCTATTAAAGTTCCCCTTTGAAAATTACAAGCTGAAGCCACATCTAACAGTGATGACGTTCTCTGGATCCCATGGACACCCTAAAAATGGAAAATTCATTTCATGGTCACAGAACCAATAAAAATATGACTTCATATGAAATGCCCTTTCTCTTTTCTGTTTTTTTGGTAAGTAAATGAAATGACTTCAGGTGTTTGTAAGAAAATCTTCATGTTTATAGCATTTTATAAACAGTACACATGCTCTGCAAAGTTTCTTACATCCTAAGAAATTAAAGTTTAGAATGAGGGCCAATGTCTTTTCCTCTCCTGTAAGATTTGCTTTTAGTTTCAAATTCAACTCTTGCATTTCCCCTCTCCCTGCACCAAGTGGTAGGGTCAAAATCAGACTCTTAATTCTTAGGCATCTTTCCTTGACCAGAGAATGAGAAGCGATACTTGCTTCCTACCTCTGGGTTTGGTTAGAGGAATGACCTGTGGGTGTGACCATCCTGGGTGAGTCAGTCAGTCAACCAACAGGAGTTCCTTCTAGGTGTCAGGTAGGAAAAGCTGATGTGGTCTCCTTCCTATTGAAGACCAGGGTCCTAACCAAGTAATATCAAATGTATGACTGAGCTGAGACCACCTAAAATTGCCTCAACTCCTTGCTATGAAAAACAACCCCTCACTTTTTTACTGGCTTTTTGATGACTTCCTCAGGGAACTGATATGAATACAACAGCTAAGGAATCCAATTCCACCAAGACTGGCCCCAACTTTTCCCCAGCACATCTAGTCACTTCCAGATCCCTGGAAGGTCTGTAAGGAGCAGGGCAAAGTCTTACAGCAGGTTTCTATGCCCTGGAGCAAACAGGTAGAATCTTGGGTAGATTTTACAGTCATGTGGACTCTTTACAGACAGCTAAGTATCATGACTGTTCTTCTAAACTCTGCTTCCCCATATTCGGGGCTGACTGTGATCTAGCTCCATACTTGGAGCCACCCGGCCTTTTTCAATGAACCCAACAGAACATATGTAAAGCTTAAGTGTTTAAAGCTGTCCCAGCGTCTAGCTCTTTACTCACGTAATGTTGGGTGTCTGCATACTCTTCTTTCTCATCCCTCTGCTCTTCCAATTCTTGAATATTTTCTAACCCTTATTTAAAATGTCACAGTCTCCACAAAGGCTTCTGTTATCCACCCCTCAACAAGCAGCATCTCTTTCTCTCCTGAATTCCCACACACAGTGTATATCTACATCTTACTTATATCATTCACTACCTTTTAACTTATCTCTCATCATTTAGACATCCCAAAAGTACTAAAACTTAAGAGGTCAGTTCTTACTGATGGTTGTATTTCTAGCCTCCAGCCCAGAAACTCCATGGCTTTTGGTCACCTTTATACATCCGAAAAGTACTAAAGCTTAGAGTTCAGGTCTTACTGGTGGTTCATATTTCTAGACTCCAGCCCAGTAACTCCATGGCTTTGAAACTGTGTTCTTCACACCCCAGAGTTCTACAGAGGTATGGGGAGGGAAGGAAAGAGGGAGAAAAGAGAGCTAAAGGGAGAGGAGGGCGAGGGAGAGTGGGGGATAATCAAGATCTCCTTCCCAACATTTTGTGCTTCAGTCAGATTAGTTTTAATCTTAACTCTTTATATTGGAATTTATATAAATGTTCACATATTTCTTAAAGGGCTTTCCTGGGGAAAGAAAAAAAGGAAATCACTGCAGTAAATATTGTCAGATAAATGAACAAAATTCTATCCAGTGCCTCTAGCACTTTCTTCCTTAAAGATAAATGAAATCCAATGATCAAACATGAGTATCAAAAGTTTTGAATGTTTTGAATGGCTGTCAATTAAAGAACATGGCCAAAGCAGAGGGCCCCATTTCTGTCTTGTGTCTTCACATTAAAATTTGATAGAAGCCTCCTTAACCTCCGATTGAGTTATGTTTACAGAATTAAAAGAACACTACCCGGACTCCTGTGGGGAGTGTGTGTACATGTGCGTGTGCCATCATGCTTTGCTAGCAATGTAATTTCAGGGACACAGAGAGGGTTACAAGTAATTCTGATACCTCTTGCTACCATTCTCTCCCACCTTCTGACCTGCCTCAGTCTCTTCCATCATTTTAAACGGCATTAGCATCCACTCTGTTGCTCACACTAAATACCTAGTGGTGGTGGCGCAGAATCAGTTCCGACTCATAGTAACCCTGCATAGAGTTTGAGGCTGTAAATCTTTACAGAAGCAGAAAGCCTCATCTTTTTCCTGGGGAACGGCTGACAGTTTTGAACTGCTGAACTTGAGGTTAGCCACCTGACTCGTAACAACTACACTACCAGAGCTCCTT
The DNA here is from genome assembly GCF_000296735.1 of Chrysochloris asiatica. Classification (NCBI taxonomy): domain Eukaryota; kingdom Metazoa; phylum Chordata; class Mammalia; order Afrosoricida; family Chrysochloridae; genus Chrysochloris; species Chrysochloris asiatica. The sequence continues at coordinate 12,677,667 of NW_006408533.1, forward strand.
AAATATCTAGTTGTTGTTGTTGTTGTTAAGTGCCTTCGAGTCAGTTCTGACTCATAGCGACCCTTATAAGGGTTTTCAAGGAGTGGCTGGTGAGCTTGAACCACCGACCTTGCGGTTCAAACCAACTTTGCAGTTCAGCTCATTAACCCACAGCGCCACACCAGGACTCCTAAATATCTATTAGTTTACCTTAATTTCTCTCCTTTCTTTACTCCCCACACGAATTCATCAGTAGATGCTGTTGGATCTTCCTCTAAATATATTCTGTAGAGCTTATTCTTCTTTGATTTGATGTCTATGGCTACCAATTGCTATGTTCCAAAGCATCCTTATCTCCTATCTATTTTACTGCAACAGACTTCTATTTGATCCCTGGCTTCTACCCTCTCCTCTCCGTAATCCATTCTCTACACAACAGTAAAAGTAATGATTAAACCTCTCCTGTCAAATACTCCTCAGAGTGTTTCTCATAAAATGTACAATAAAACTTTTAACTAGTAAATATCATCTAGCTAGCCTTTCTATTTCACGCCAAAATTTGATGGTTCTGACACTCTTTAGCTGGGGCGTTTCCCTTTCTTTATGGAAACGGTGAATGACTGAGCAGACAAACATAAAAGACTGGCACATCACTCAAAAAATAGAAACCACTTACGGCTTCAGATTTGGGAGGCACTGGAGGTGGAGGTAGGGCGATATCTGAAGACTTCATTGCTGCTCCCAGAGCCCCAGGGGCAGGAAGAGGAGAAGTTACACATTTAGACCGGACAGAACTTCTGAAATGATCACATCTGCTCTTCTCGCTCAAGGATCGAGTGAGAGGCTGATGGCTGGTCTTGCTTTCATCCAGCCACAACTCCTCATAAGGAAGTTCCGACTTCCCAGGGATGCCTGTTGATTCTTCACTAGCTTCTGGGAAAAGGTAGTCGCTTCCGCTATCACCAGGGTCCTGGTAGGGCAGGATGTCATTAGGAAAGGGGGTCCACTCTCCCCCAAGGTCTCTGCAGCCGTGGAGGTTCACCTCGCTGTTTCCATGGAGATTGTTGCCATACACACACACTGAAAGTCGGTGGAAGGACTGGGTGAGCTCATCGCGGGCGTAGCTAAGGGAATTGGACACGTGGTTGTGGCCAGAGCACCGGCCCTTCTTGGGGCTCTTGCAATCCTCATTCCAGTCAGTTTTCACGTCACGGACAGCCCGTGAATACTCATCAATGTCAAATTGTTCTTGGCAGATTCCCAGCCAGTGATGGACCAGGGTTTCGGGCCATACTTCACCCTTCATGAGGTGTTCTGGGAGGCTAAACTTGGGAACAGTCAAGTGCAAAGGGAAGTGCATGGGGAGGATCTTGTTGTTCCGCAGAACACAGCAAACCACCACTGTCTTGGTCTGGATGTTGACAAATTTGTAACGGTGTCCCTCACGGATGAAGTGGAGATCATATGGGTTTCTCGGAGGGGGACTTGGCACGGTCACATTCACAGGTAGCCTGGTTTTCTCCACAATGTTGCGGATGGTGTGTTCACCCTCCTGCATCTGAAGCTCCAGGGGACTGCGGGTGCTAAACCTGCCCTTGCATTGGAATGGAAGGCTGATGCTTTCATTGGTCCGGTGGTTCATGCAAATGAGGCACGGCATTTTGCCTTTACCCAGTTTGCTGATAGAATTGAGCTTCCCGATCTTTTTGAATATCGTGTTGAGTCTTGACTTTTCCTTGAAAGTCTTTGCATATAGGATTTCTGCCTGCCCCATTAGAGTGAGTTCATCTCCGGTACAGAGGGTGATGTTGTAAACTTCGGTGTCTTCATTGCATTCACCTGAAGCCACCTACAATATGATAAATCCAATTTTAGGTTAATTTCCTTTAGTTTTTTTCACATGAGACATAAAGAGTTTAATAACATGCACATAGGAAAATACTGTGTTTTGTTTTCATACCAAATTAGGCTTCATTTCTTTTATAAGATTCATAGGGCTAATAATAAGCATTTTTTAAAACTGATATATATGTTTGGATTTTTAAAAACATATTATTTTTCCTGGAGACAAAAGTAATCTATATTCATTAACAAAAAATTGGGAAGTATAGAAGAAAAACATACAGCAAACAGCACCCATGACTCTGATTCAGAAATGCCGTTGCTGTTGAACTGGCTTCCAATTCACGGTTAGCCCATGCACAGTAGAACGACACGCTGTCTCATTCATTCCCATGATGGGTTGCCTATTGGACCATTGCAACCCACAGGGCTTTCACTGGCTGGTTTTCAGCAGTTTGCCAGGCCTTTCTTCCTAGTTGTCTGAGTCTGGAATCTCTGCTGACACCTGTTCAGCACTGTAGCAAACCCCGATGAATGGGAGCTGTGTGTGAAGAGCATTGGCTGGGAATCAAACTCAGGTCTCCTGCCTGGAAAGGAACAACAGTAACACTGGGCCACTACTGTTCATGACTCAGAGACAACCATGGCTAACCATTGAGTCAGTTCTGACTCACAGCAACCCTCTCTAGGGTTTCTGAGGAGTGGCTGGTGGGTTTGAACTGCTGACCTTGCTATTAGTATTGGCAGTCTTGTGCTTATCCTACAGCACCACACCAAGATTTCATGTTAGTGCTAGTGGTAATGTGCCGTGAAGTCGGTTCTGACTCATAGTGATCCTGTACAGGGTTTCTGAGGCTGTAAATCGTTATGAGAGCATAAAGCTTCATCTTTATCCAGTGGTTGTTTTGAACTGCTGTCCTTGAGGTTAGCAGCCCGACTCATAACCACTATGCTACCAGAGTGCCTCTAAGACTCCACAGAACACTTTATTCTATAGATAATTTTGGGGGGAGATTAATATTATCCTTTTTTTTTTCCAGTTCTAAATAATGCTTTCATGAACACCACTATAGAAAGTCCCTTATTTCTGTTTTGCTAATTTTACTATAGAAAACAAAGGATTGAAAAAAAAACTATTTCCTGTTCTTTTATAAATTTTGTTATTGTTAGATTCCAACTCTTAGCAACTCTATGCACAACAGCAGGAAATACTGCTCGGTCCTGAACCATCCTCACAACTGTGACATTTGAGCCCACTGCTGCTGCCACTGTGTCAACTCATCTCCTTGGGGGTCCTTCCTCTTTTTCATGGACCCTCCACTTTACCAAGTATGATGTCCTTCTCCAGGGACTGGTCCCTCCTAATAACATATTCAAAGTATGAGAGATGAAGTTTTGCCGTACTGTCTTCTAAGTAGTATTGTGACTGTACTTCTTCCAACACAGATTTGTCAGGGTACTTTTAATATTCTAGTACTAGCATAGTGGATTACGCATGGTCAGCAGTTCAAATACACCAGCTATTAGAGGGAGAAAGATGAGGCTTTCTGTTTCCATACAAGTTTACAGCCTGCTAACAGTTTTGTATAAACAGAATAAAAAATAAAATAGAATGTATCAATCTATGTATCAGAGATATATAAACACACACCCCACCCCTAAATTTCACAGGTTCGCTATGAATCGGAACCTACTTGATAGCATGCAGCATGCTTTATAAATAGTTCACATTTATTGGATATCAGAAAATAGATATATTAGGAATAGTAATAGATATAATTAAACAGATTGTTGTTAAGTACTGTGGAGGTGGTTCCAACTCATAGCGACCCTGTATAGAGTTTCTGAGGCTTTAAATCTTTGCAAGAGCAGAAAGTCTCATCTTTCTCCCACAATTTAACAGATAATAGATACAAAAATTAGAAAATTCTATACAGGCTTAGCATGAAATCTCTGCTAACAGCTTTGTATAAATAGAATTTAAAAATGAAGAAATGGGATGTACCAATCTGTATCAGAAATAAGAAACCTAAGTTTCTTTAAGTTACCTAAGTTATAACTTAGCTATTATCATAAATTCTGTACATTTTACCCCATCATAAATTCTGATGTTCACCGTACATATTCCATTATATAAGGATGTACTAATAATGTAACCAACTCCTTTTTGTTAAGCATAGTTTTTCAGTTGCTTATCAATTGTAAATAGTACTGCAATGAACTTTTGAATAAACAGTTCAATTATTTCCTTCGGATAAAGTTCCATAAGTAGAATTACTTAAGTAGGAGTTATGTATTTATTTGAAAAGTCTAATAAGTGTATTTCCCAGTGTGCTTAATTAATTTATACATATTCATATTTCTACTAGCACTCTGTGGAAGAACCCGCCTCCCCAGACCCATGGTAAGTTTATTTCCTGTTTGCTCATGTGAAAGGTAAATATTCATTCTGAAGTTACTTACTCATGTTTCATTCTGAATCACCGATTATAGCATTAGTGATTAGTTTGTTTTATATTGATCTGGCTATTTAGATTTCTTTTATGAATTGCCTATTTGTGTCCTTTAGCCACTTCCTGTTGGGATGGTTATCATAGTGATAAACTTTAATGTAATGTGACTGTCATAGACACTATATATTTCCAACTTGTTGCTTGAATTTCAATTTTATAGTTTTCTTCATTTGTATCAAACTTATTGCTTCTTTAAATACTAAAGGTTTACTTTCCTCCAAGGGAGAATTTTCAATATTGTCAAAAATTCCTGTCTGAGTTAATTCTTCGTGGTCATGCTACTTTTAGTTGGATATATTGATCAGCAACTCTGAATCAGAAGCAATCTTGGCCTCCAGGGGTTACATGGTAAGGCCTGGGGACATTCTGATTGTAAAGACTGTGGGGTGCTATTCACATCTAGTGGGGAGAGGCCCAGCATGTCTAATTTTATCATAAGGGAACTCTGGTAGCTTAGCGGTTATGAATCGGGCGGGCTGCGAACCTCAGGGTCAGCAGTTCAAAACTATAAGCTGTTCTGCGGGAGAAAGATGAGGCTTTTTGCTCCCGTAAAGATTTATAGCCTCCAAAACCTTGTACAGGGTTACTATGAGTCGGAACCGACTCCATGGCACATAACAACAACAAAAATTTTATCATATACACTAAATTTATTTATATATATTCACAAACTCAAATATATCTGTTTGGAGGCCATTTACCTGAGTGACTTTTCTCTTTTTCACTTATACTTACAACGTTTTATGACTGTGTGTTTGTTTTACATTTTCAGATCTGATAACAACAATCTTCAATTGAGGCTATTCTGACTTAAAGGTTTTGAATGGCAACAAACAACAGCAAAAGTGAAATGACAGACAGAAACAAAGTATTTATAACATGTACTACATACAAAGGAGCTCTGAGCTGGTAGCATAGTGGTTACGAATCGGACTGCGAACCACAAGGTCAGCAGTTCGAAACTATCAGCTGCTCCGCAGGAGAAAGATGAGGCTTTCTGCTCCCATGAAGATTTATAGCCTCGGAAACCCTGTGCAAGGTTGCTATGGGTCGGAACTGACTCGACGGCACTTAACAACAACAACAACTACATACAAAAAGCTGATATGTCTGATGCATAAGCAACTTCTAAAACACGAGGACCAAAATTCTTAAGCAAAAATTGGCAACAGACATGAAAAACCGCTTCACTAAAAAAAGGTGCATGACGGCTTTCAAACCTATAAAAAGATGTTTAATTTCATTCATAGTAAGAGGATTGTAAAGTAAAACTACACTGAGATACCAACCACTGCACCAAGCAGGTTGGAAAAAGTTCCAAGCCTTGACAATGCACTCTGTTGGTTAGGCTATGGTCAAGTGTCTACTCTTGGTGGGGATGGGAAATTAAACCACCTTTTCGGAGGGTTACCTGGCAACATCTTCCTACAAGTACCTTTCTCTCCTACCCACCAATTCACTTCTAGGAATCTACCCTGGAGACATCCTTTCAACAATACAGAAATATGCATGGTCCAAGCTTATTCACTGAGGTATTGTTTAGATTTGGAAAAATTTGAAAATGCTCAAAATGCCCAAATGTATGACAGTGATTGAATAAACTACAGTACATAGATATAATGATACTATGTGAAAAGTATGATGATTTAGTGAATCGATATGGAGTAAACTACACATGATCTATTATAAAGTGAAAAGGGCAAAGTGGAAGACTTTACACAGTATTCTACCTAACAAGGTAATATACTGTAAGAAAGAAGGGAAAACTTGCATATAACTTTCTGCTTACTTTGGTAGAACAAACAAACATAGCGAATATAAACCAGAAAACAAAGTGTTACTTTCAATAGGCAGGGGTGAGAGGAAGCAGGTGGAGGGTCCCATGCAGAGAATATTTCCTTGACGTTTTGGAAGCAGGCTAATGTTTGAGTTTAATAAAAAATTAAACAACAACCTTAAAACTGAATAAAAATGGTAGCAAATCAATCCAATTGTACTTCAGATGAATTGAATAAGCACACTAGGGACTGAGCAAGACTCCAACTAGCTTTGGAACACAGTATTTTGACTACATGTTATCTAAAGTAGGGGAAAAACAACAAATACGAAGGAGCTTAAAAAAGTTCGTGGAAAAATTGCATTATCTTCCAATTCCATCTTTCCACGAACTTAAAACAATTTTTTATTATGAATTAACTGAAGGCTTGCAGAGCAGATCATCAAAGTTTACATTCCATAAATCATACACACTGTTTCATCCCACTGACTGCAATCCCTTAACCTAGTATCACTTATTTCACTTCCTCCCTGTGATCTGTGATTCTTGTTTCCATTCCTCCTTTTCCAACCCTTCAGAACTTTGTCCTCAGGTAAACACTGTCCTTTTGATTGTGAATGGTTACTCATTCTATGGTGTGCATTCCTCACTAGTGTTGTTGTACCCTACATAATTCTGTATTGCTTGGCTGAGTATATAACTCACCACAGGGGTGAATTCAGTACTAGACCTGGAGGGTGACCAAGGGCCATAGTCTCAGGGTTCCACCAGTCTCTATAACTAGTTAAGTCTAGTCTTTTTTATGATTTTCTCCTACTCTAGTCAGGATATTCTAATGTGATCCCTTTTCAGAAGAGTTGGTAGTGGTAGCCAGGTACCATCTAGGTCTAGTCTCAGTGGCCACACTTTTTCATCACTCTCCTTCCCTTCACACAGGGAGAGACCAACAGTTGCACCTTAGAGAGATGACCAACCACAATCATTAAGACCCTGGTGGTTAATCACCAAAGTAGGATGCAGAACATTGTGGGCTATGTTATACCTTTGTGGACTATGTTATGCCAATTGACCATAGTGTCCTCTGTGACTACGGCCTTGAGCCCCCAGGCCCAGCAAATCACTCCTTCAAGGTGTGTGATAATTCCTAAGAAGTTTTCATAACTTTGCCCCCTGTATACCCCCACCCCAATTTATGGATATATTTGCAGCAAAGTTACAAATATCTTCTGTCAAAACTATGTATATCTGTGGGTTGTGGTGTACTGAATTATTTAATATATCTCTTTGTAACATCTTTCTGATGGGTGTGGGTGAGAGAAAACAGGAGAAGATGCTAATAAAATGACATGATTCAGCTGTGGATGCTAACAAAATTAACTGTAATTGTAAAAACTTGAAACTTTAGTATGGGTATAAAATGAGCCATCTCAGAAGCAGGAGGGGCAATCTCATTTTCATCACAGAAGAGTCAGCAGTAGAGCATATCATTTGGAACCAGAGATCCCTGTGAATGGAACCTCCTTGACCCATGGACAGAAAGTTGTGACAACGGAGGAGAGGCAGAGGAGCAGGAGCAAGAGCACAAGAAAAAGCAGGGGGCTCTCCAGCTCAGGGAGTAAGTGAGACTGAATGACTCTGGGTAGGAGGCTTGCTTGCTTGCAGAGTGGAGTGAATCCAGGCAGTTGACTTGGGAGGCTAGGTTTGCTGACCCAAGGAGCTAGAGCTGAGTGCCTTCAGGGCGAGGCTTGTTGTGGAGTGGTGTGTCTGGTGGGTATCTATCAGCAGCCCTAAAACAGCTTTGTAATATTGGCTGGGTTAAGGAGAGGCTGTCCTGAGTGGAACAACTGTGCCCTGAGCTCTTCCAACCTTGAATCATAACCTGTTAACTTCCCTAATAAATCACATAACTGTGAGCCTCTGAGTTTTGTGTGGCAACTGAAATGATTTTCAAATCCAGCTGAGTGGCGAGTGCTTTGTGACTGATGGGTTTGGTTTTCATTCTATTGCGTGGGTATTCTCCCTCCCACACCTGTTCAGCCTGAGTGTCTATCCATGTATCTATCCTTGTTGTTGTTGTTGCTAAGTGCCGTTGAGTCAGTTCTGACCCATAGTGACTCTGTATAGGGTTACCTAAGAGCAGCTAGTGAGCTTGAACCACTGACCTTGTGGTTCAAGCCTACTCTGCATTCTAGTATATTACCCCACAATGCCATACCAGTAGGTCACTGTTATTGCAGGACTGTTTGCACAGACTTTTTGAAGACCCTTCTTATTGCGCTCTAAAGTAGATTTATCTTTCATAGGAGTATGGGTGTAGTGGTTTGAATTAACTTTATTGTATTGGAGGGTTTAACAATTAATAAACGTGTTGAATGTTTAAGAGCCACAGTTATCACTGTGGAAGATGAAATAGGGAGTGGGAAAAGGCAAGAAAACACTTTATGAGGTTGAGTTGAAATTAGAGGTATCGGTCTTAAACAAACCACGCACGCACACTCGCTCTTCCGCTCTCTCTCTTTTATATATATATATACATACATACATACATACATACACACACACACACACCTTTAACATTGGTCTCCTCAAGGGTCTACAAGCAAAAGATTAAGGAGGGTATCTAGTGGCCAGGCTTGGTTTTTCAATACCATTCCCAACTAAAAGGAACTAGAGATTCTTGGAGAATTGACGAGGAAAGATGAGCCTGGAACACCTTGTGCCACAAAGTAAAGATGTGCTCACATGGTGTGGGGGGACACAGGAGTCAGCTTGGATGGGTTACCGGAGGCCAAATATCAGGCATTGTGACTATTACAATCAATACAATATGAACTATACTCTACCGAGTAAATTAGAAATCGAAGAATCCATACAGATAAGTAAAAGAATAAATGAATTAAAAAATGAGTGTGTGTGTGTGTGTGTGTGTCGGGGGGGGGGAGTAGAGTAACAAAAGCAGAGGAATAGCAGGACTAGAAAATCACAGGTTTCCACAAGAATCACCAGTGGGTGTGACGTTTGATGGGAAAAATTTGATGTAAGAGCAGGCTCTTTGAATGGTTTGACAGTGTCTTCCCTCGGAATGCTTACAAGGTCAGAGGGAGAAAAAGGAATTACAGAATGCAGAAACTGAACAACACCTCAACGAGGTGATAAAATTTAACATCGCAAAGGAGGTACACACTGACACTGTATGCCTTTGGATGTGCTTCCCTGAGGAGATCAAGACCTCACTTATGAAATATTTAACCAAAACCTCAATTACTGCATTTTAATCCCAAAGTCTTAGTGTGATAATGTAAGCTAAGCACTAGACTGCTAACCGCAAGGTTGGTGCTTCAAACCCACCAGCCATTCCTCGGAAATCCTATATAGGAATACTATGAATTGGAACCAAGTTGATAACACTTAATAACAATCTTGAGGAAACATCAGATAAACTCGAAATAAGAACTACTCTATAAAAAACCCGGTATATAGTCTTTAAACAACGTCTGAGTCGTGCAATACAAATGCTATTCTGGATTAAGGGAAAAGAAAATGAAAATTAAGTGAAATATACAAATCTGGAATACATTTTGTACAGGAGGAGAAAATGCTGTGAAGGATACTACTGAGGCGACTGTCAAATTTTTGAGCTATTGACTATAGATAAAAAGAATCATATCACTGTGAAATTTCCTCAATGTACTAGAGTTACATAAGAATGTATCCTTGTTCTTAAGAAACACATTGACATATTAAGGGGTAAAAGGCAATATATGCAATATATTTTCAAATAATTTAGAAAACAATTGTATTTTATACGTGTATGTATTGGTAGACTCTTGGTGTGGCACTGTAGGATAAGCACTGGACTGCTAACTTAAAGGACAGAAGTTCAAACCAACAAACTACTTGTAAACTGTATACAGAGTCACTATGAATTGGAACGGACTCTCTGGCACTTAACAATAACAACCGGGGATGGAAAATGATCAAATAATGTGATACATATTAAACATTGGTAAATATGGCTAAAGTATATAGGGAATCCGAATATTATTATTGTAACATTTCTCTAAGATATAGGTTATTTCAAAATAAAAAGCTAAAATGTAAAACAGCTAACAATAAAAAGTTCTTTCCCTACTCATTTTTCTAGCTGAACTTTAGAACTAATTTATCCATGATTTGCACTGATTTTATTGGAACTACATTACTGGACTGCTAACTGAAAGCTTGCTGGTTCGAACTCGCCAGCTGCTCCTTGGGAACTCTATACAGGGTCGCTAAGAGTTGGAACTGACTCGACTGCACTTCACAACAACTTTACAGGAAGTCCCCAGTTATGGCATCAGACTTAGCTGACAATTCCTAATCTCCTTTTAATAATATGTAAATTTGCCTTCTATTTGAAATCATTAAATCTATCCCATCATGCAACAAATTCTTTTTCATAATCCCCACACTTGTTGTACATGCAGGTTTTAATTGCCCTAAAACAAAAACCAAACCCACTGCTATCCAGCTGATTTGGACTCATAGTGACCCTACAGGACACTCCAGAACTGCTCCATAGAGATTGGGAAACTTGAAATCTTTATGAGAGCAGGCAGTCTCATCTTTCTCCCATAGAGAAGCGGTGGGTTTGAACCACTGACCTTGCGATATGCTTGAGATAATCATGGTACAATTGAAAACACGGCACAATTCTTTTTGCTGGCATATATTTTATGATTTAAGCATTCTACTTACAGGTATGGTTGGTTTATAGTTCAATTATGCTATCTTTATCAGGTCTTGGTTCACATTAACCCTGAGATTGACTTTTTATCATACAGTTCACTGAATAGCGATTGTTAGTTTCTACCTAGTTTTCTAAGCAAATACTATCGTAGGTAACACCTTACTATTCTGTATCATATCTTTATAATTCTAATCTTTGAAACATGCCAAGTTTTCTAATGTTGTTAGGTGATGCTGAGTTGGTTCCGATTCATAGCGACCATATCTATGCACAACCAAACAAAACACTGTCCAGTTCTATGCCAACCTCACAATCATTGTTATGTTTGAATCCATGGCTGCTGCCACTGTGCCAATTCATCTCATTGGGGGGTCTTCCTCTTTTTCTTCCACTTTACCAAGATAATGTTTATTAATGTTAAGTACTGTTGAACTGGTTCTGACTCATAGTGACCCTGTATAGGGTTTTCGAGGAGCAGATGGTAGATTTGAACTACTGACCTTGTGGTTCATAGTCTAGTGCTGATCCTACAGTGCCACACTAGGAGTCCTATAAAAAGGGACTAGCTCTACTCTATCTATAATTAGGTTCTGAGCCAGGACTGAGCAGTGTTTTCTTCTGTTGTGCACAGGGTCGCTATGAGTCGGTACCGACTTGATGGCACCTAACAACAACAACATAATGAGGTGAGGCATTGTAAGTATATAAATGGCAATGCAATATTGTTTTAATGATAATTTAGACTCCTATGTCATAAAGTCCATTGTACGTGACTGGAGTAAGTGTTATTCATTCATTCTAAAACAAGACCTAACTGTTGTTTCTGTCTGATTAACTATTTACCCTGCCTTGATTCTGCCTGGGATTCTACAAGAAACTTAGAAAGTAATATTACATAAATAAATTTAAAATTTTCATTTTGGAATAGTTAGCTCTTCAAATCCATGGGTTCTGCATCTGTGAACTCAACCAATCCTAACATGAAAATACCTGGGGTGGGGGAAAGCAATTAAGTGGCTAAAGCAATCTCTTAAAGGCTAAGAGGGACTGTAAAGTGCTATTTCTAAGGGGGCTTTACAAAGTTCATGGAAAAATGGAATCACAAGTTAACAAGATTTTTCCATGAACTTTCTGAAGCCCCACTGTACAGCATTTATATTGCATTAGGTATTATAAGTTATTTAGAAATGATCTGGACTCCTGGTGTGGTGCTAGAGGTCAGAACTGGACTGTGAACCACAAGATTGGCAGCTCAAATCCACCCGTTTCTGAAACCCGAAGCTATAAGTCGGAACCAACTCCACAGCACTTAACAATAACAGAGATGATTTAAAGTACATGGGAGGATTTGTGTAGGTTGTACGCAAATACTATGACATTTAAAATTATCTGTGGAATTTGGTACTGATACCCCTCAGATGCCAAGAGAAGACGGTTTCAGATTTACTGAGAAATTGCAAAGATAGTACAGAGGGTTCTTCCAGTATATTATTCATCCAGCTTTTCTTGTTTACAGTTTACATAACTATAGACATTTATCAAAGTTAAGAAAGTAACATCAGTACAATACTATTAACTAAATGGCAAGCCTTACTTGGATTTCACCATATTTTCCACTAGTGTTCTTATCCTGTTCTGGATCAAACCAAGAGAATACACTGCATTTTGTCCTCTGATCTGGTCTGTAACTTTCTGTCTTTTCATGATTTTCAAGGCCTTGATGGTTTTGGAGAACAGTGCTTAGAAGCCGAGAACGGCATTTTTTTTTTTTTTTTTTTTTTTTCTTCAATTTTAAAGCTAACTCAGCACTTGTGAGGGCTGATTTTCATTTCTTACAGGATCTATAGCTTCAAGGTTTCCAGCATTTTATTCTTTTGACTTTGGTAACAAAGAGTCATCATAAAAGGGTATGTATGGCTATTTTCATGTCAATGTCAAAACTAGGTAGATGCAACCGATACCCTATAGCCCACAAAACCTGAAATTTTACTTCCTTTTTAAGTGCCATTAAGTTGGTTCTAACTCATACTGACTTGTTTACAGCATCTCCCAGACTGCCTTTTCAGGAGCACAGTCTCATTTTTCTCCTGTGAACCGTTGGTGGGTTTGAACCTCCAACCTTGTGGTTCACTGTCCAGTGATTATCTTACAAAGCTACAGAACTTCCAAAATATTTACTGTTTATCCGGCTATAGAAAATGTTTGCTGATCTCTAGTTAGTAGACATGAATGGAAAGAGTCATGGAATTTACATGTGAGTTTGAATCCTACCTTTACTCTTAGGTATCCTCAGACACAACATTTTACTTTTGTGATACTCAGTTTCCTCATCTGTAAAAGGGGACACCAACATCTACTTTGTAGGCTAACTTAACGTATGTAAATAGTCTCTAATACCTGGCATATGGTAGGCACTCAATAAATGGAGTCCTGGTGTGGTGCTGTGGGTTAATGTGCTGGACTGCAAGGTCTACAGTTTAAGCTCACCTATAGGGTTGCTATGAGTCGGAACTGACTCAACGGCTATTAACAACAACATTATTATCAGGCAGTGTTTATTCTGTTGCACATAGGGTAGTTAAGAGTTGAAAGTGACTCTCCAGCACCTAAAAATAACAAATTTTTTTTATTACTATTCCTGTTAACAATAAAAACATTTTTTCCCCTTAAAACTCTGTTTCTCAATGCCTTTCACACTGGTTTCTCTTGCAGCATAGTGGTTAAGAATTGGGTTGCTAACTTCAAGGTCAGCAGTTTAAAACTACCAGCTGTTCCATGGGAGAAAGATGAGGCTTTCTGCTCCTGTAAAGATTTACAGCCTCAGAAACCCTGTACAGGATTGCTATGAGTCGGAACCGACTCCAAGGCACATAACTACCATCACCACCACCACCACCACCACAAGCATCAAGGGAACTCTGGTACAGTAGTGGTTACAAATCGGGCTGCTAACCTCAGGGTTAACAGTTTGAAACTACCAGCTGTTCCACGGGAGAAAGATGAGGCTTTCTGCTTCCGTAAAGATTTACAGCCTCAGAAACCCTGTACAGGGTCACTGTGAGTTGGAACTGACTCCATGGCACACCATGACAGCCACTGTTTTCAAACCCAAACCACTTCTTCTAAGTAATCTTCTTCCTTCTGTATTGAAGAATTGCTCAAGTTTTTATTGAATATGTTAACCCAGAGTAAAACTTAATGTTGTAAGTATGAAAAAATCATTAGTTATACCCCAAAAGAAGTGAACACATTGAAATGATTCAGAATATACTGTTTTAGGATAGACTAGCTACAGGATTAGCACTGGACTATGAACTATAAGGTCAGCAGTTCAAACTCACCAGCTGCTCCTTGGAAACCCTTACACAGGGTCACTATGAGTTGAATCAAATTGACAGCACTTAACAACGGTCTCCAAAATGTTCGCTTTCATTGTTATGCTTCCTTTTTAGTGAACTTTATAAAACACTTGGCAATTCACCCATTTGGGTCACAACGGAGACGGAATGCTAGGAGAAAAGACTGATGAATTTGAGAAAAACACATGCTCACTCATGCAACAAAGTATTAGCAGCTACCACACAGGCAGCCAAAAGTGGGTCTCATATACTAAACAATAGCAAAGTATATGTTCTTACCTCCTTAAATTTATACGTAGCCTATCTCAATTTACCTTTATAAATCTTCTAAAATAAGTAAGTTATAGGCCTAGTTAGGTAGTGCACACCAGATAGGTACTGCACACCAAATGAGTTAAAAGAGTTAAATCCCCATTCAGCTTGTGAGAGTTCTTATACTTTCAGAAGCGAGATTCGAATCAAACAGTACATGCACAGATTGAACACACCAAAATTATCCTTGCTAAATGTCACGATCTGGGCACACTCGATAGCTTTGTCTACATTTTCGTGTATGTCTGTACTTCTGAAAGTTGTTCCTCCTTTTCCTATACATAAAGCATATGTAAGTGTAATCTGTAATTCCATGCTTCCAACTCTGATGTCATCATTCTTGCTAGCAATTTGTTGTTGTCAGGTGCCATCGAGTCGGAACCGACTCATAGCGACCCCATGCACAGCAGAACGAAACAATGTCCGATCCTGGGCCACCTCACTACCGCTGTCACACTTGAGTCCATCGATGCTGCCATTTGGCCATTCCATCTCATTGGGGGTCTTCCTCTTTTTCTCTGACCCTCCACCTTACCTAGCATG
>NW_006408533.1:12693575-12726746 GCF_000296735.1 Chrysochloris asiatica
TTTCATAGTCAATAAAGCACAGGTAAACATCCTTCTGATATTCTCTGCTTTCAGCCAAGATCCATCGGACATCAGCAATGATATCTTTCGTTCCACGGCCTCTTCTGAATCCAGCTAGCAATTAGCCCTGCATAAATTATGAGGCTGTGTACCGACCCGTTTTGCGGTCACTGTCAGTGACAGATGAAGAATCTCATGAATAAATACTCATCCTTTGGCAGCTGAGACAAATCATCTCCTCAGGTTTCTACAGATGTGATTTACTTGCAATATTTTCTTTTTCCTTTTTTTTTTTTTTTTTAAATGGCAAGAGAGACAATGTGCCCTAAGTGATTCAGTATGTGTGCCTGGTTAACATTTCCAGTTTCAATGTTTCCTGAGAGGAAGTCATTCAAAGTGTGTTATCTAAACAACTCCAATAGGTCTAATCTAGGAAACTATCAAGGTTTTACTGCTCAACATAACCATCCAGAATTAATACCCATGGTCAAGCAACGCAATCCTGGTGACACAGTGGTTAAAGCACTTAGCTGCTAACTGGCGAGTCAGAGATTGAAACTTGCTGATGGCTGCATAGGAGAAAAATACAGTGGTCTCCTGCCATAAAGATACAGCCTCAGAAACCCTAACGGGCAGTTCTACTTTCTCCTCTAGGGTAACTATAACTTGGCATCCACTCCACAGCAATGGGGTTTTGGGTCAATCACATTTTAAAACACCGGTAAAAAAATGTACACACATACTCACTGATGGCTTTGGCATTTTGTTCTCTAAAAACATTTGTTTTTTAAGACCAAATATAGAACAGAGTTTAACATTTCAATTCTTGGAATAAAAGTCAGGAATGACCTCACTGACATACAGATTCTATAGATAATATTTGATTAAAATTACACCCTTGCCGCCAAACTTCCATCTTTGTATTCTTTTCTCTGGGAAAATGAACAAATAATGACAAAGAAAGGGTATTACGAGTTAAGATCAATGTTAATCTTGGACGTGGGTTTTTTAAAAACAGGAAATTGGGCCAGAGTGACAAGTATACTGTCAATCAGTGATTTAATTTGTGTTTGGCATCTGGAAATTTCTCAGAGGTCTCAAAACCTCAGAGGACAAAAAACGCACTCAGCCGTCTTCAAACATGGAAACAATTAACTTCACAATTGTATTCAGTTTATTATTATGAATGGATCTTGAAAATAAATGACATCTGGCTCATTGTAGAAAACAATAACCGACAATAATAGCATGTTTTTTAAAACCGGAAAATAAAAACAGGTTATGTCTAAATTCTAAGTTCCTCTACAATCCCATCTTCTATCTGACAAAATTCAGGTTGTACAGCTGTAATTTCTGACCTCTTTGGAATGAATACAGCCAAGAACAAGGTAGTGAGCTGCAAAGCCTCTAAACAGTCAAAAAAGATGTGAAATCGCAGATAGTACGTAGGGCTTACAGGAAAAACCTGAAAGGTCCCAACTCGCTGTACTTAACTGCTATCTAAATCAAAACTCCATCAAACCCGGTTACCAGTTTCCAGCTCATAGCAGAAGTGCCCATTAAAACTGTTGTTACTAAGTGCCATTGTGTTGTTTCCAACTTATAGCAACCCTGTGTAGGGTTTCTGAGGCTGTACATCTTTGCGGGAGCAGAAAGCCTCATCCTTCTCCCGCAGAGGGGCTGATGGCTCAAACAGCCAATCTTGGGGTTCTCAGTGCAGTTTGTATGGAGCCACTGAGCTCTAGGAAGTCATTAAGGAAGTCATTCTAACAGTCAAAAAGGCAAACAGAAAAAAAAAAAAATCTGATATGAGCCATAAAATAAATTCCCAGTGTTGTACGGTCTCTCCACAAAAGACAAAAGTCATACACATCTTAACTCACAAAAAGTAGTCACAGGGAGCCTCAATGAGTAACTGGAGGTGACCATGAAATTAAATTCTACTCAAATATGTTTAAGATGGCAGAAAACATTATACAATCCATTTTAAAATGCTTAAAGAAAACTAGATATTTTGGACAAAATTTTTGTTAAAATCTGCAGCTATTCTGAAAAGCGGTCTCCCTAAAGTTTCACAAACTGAAGGTACAAAAGATATTCCAGGGGAACAGTGGAGGCTCAGAGGTAGAATTCTTGGCTTTCCTACTGGGAGACGCAGGCGTGATTCCCAGCCACCACTCTTCTGTCAGTGGAAATTTGTGTGCTCCTATGATGCGGGTCAGTTTTGTGCTGAGCTTCCAGATTAAGACAGACTCAGAAGAAATGTCTGGTGGTCTCTTTCTGAAAATCTGCCAATGAAAATCCATGGATCCCAGTGAAATGATGCACAATTTATCACAGGCAGGCGCAAGGTTGGGTAGCATTTCCTTCTGTTGCGTAAGAGGTCACCTCAAGTTAGGGCAGACTTGCCTGTAACTAACAATAACAAAGGTTCCAGAAAGGAGAAGACAAATGGCAGAGCAAAGGATCCCTACGTATATCTGAAAATTAATGGGAAAAACCACCTCCCTGACATTACCATTCCCTCACAACACAAGGAGGGGACGTCTCTGAATTGTAAGAAATTTACCTGGGAGTGGTAGTTGTGACTGATCTCATAGTCAACAGCAGCAAAAAAAAAAGACTGCTACAGTGTCGGTGTCGGCACCTCAATTGTGTCCTACTTTATAGGCTGCCGTTGTGTGCCATCGAGTCATTTCCGACTCATAGTAGGTTTTCCGAGGCTGCAAATCTTTGCCGGAGTAGAAAGTCTCATCTTTCTTTTGCACAGCAGCTGGTGGGCTCAAATGAATGAACTTGTGGTTTGTGGTCCTTTGCTAATCCTACAGCATCACTGTGCTCCCTGGGACGGGGTGGGGAATGACAGGCCTGTGGGCCATTTAAGGCCTGCAAAATCATTTGGTCTGGCCCTGTCAAAAGGCAACTGAAGTTCCAGTCAACACATTGTTGATGTTATTGAGTGCCATCAAGTCAGTGCTGATAGCAACCCTGTGTAGGGTTTCCATGGAGTGGGTGGTGAATTTGAACCATTTACTGTGTTTCAAACCAACCTTGAGGTCCGTTCAGTACACTATTTTAAAGCACCACACGAGGCCATCACATTGCTGTTGCTAAGTGCCTTGAGTCAGTTTCGACTCATAGTGACCCTGTTTAGGGTTTCTTAGGAGTGGCTGGTGAGCTTTCACTGCAGACTCTGCAGTTCATACCAACCTCGCAGTCCAGTGCATTAGCCCACAGCATGTCACACCATGGTTTCACCACGTTGTTGTCAAGTGCCATCGAGTTGCTTCCAACCCATGATGACCCTGAATAGGGTTTCCAAAGAGCAGCTGGTGAGCTTGAACCGCTAACCTTGTGGTTCAAGCCGATTTTGCAGTCCAGCACATTAGCCCACAGCGCCACACCAGGACTCCATCACATTAGGGGTGAGTTAATTAAACATTTGATCCAATACAGCAGGCAAATTTTTAAGTTGATAATTTTGTATGGCTCATGTATGATGTTATAAATATCCAAATGGTCCTTGGCAGAAAAAACGTTCTCCACCTCTGTCCTAGGGATGAGCCTAGGAAGGTCAA
Organism: Chrysochloris asiatica; assembly: GCF_000296735.1. Classification (NCBI taxonomy): domain Eukaryota; kingdom Metazoa; phylum Chordata; class Mammalia; order Afrosoricida; family Chrysochloridae; genus Chrysochloris; species Chrysochloris asiatica. The sequence continues at coordinate 12,697,154 of NW_006408533.1, forward strand.
CATATACAGAACCAAGTATGCTAATATGCTGGGTTGTTTTTTTTTTTTTTGCATTTTAAAAGATAAACAGGATCAGGAAGTTGGAAGAGAAGAAATAATTATGACAAGAGTAGAATCATGAGTTACCAAAAACTCTTCCACTGACGTACTTTCAAGGCCTTATTTGTAATTTGTTCTATTAAAATAAGTAAAAAAAGTAACATGACACATATTTAATGTTAATTACTTTACCTATAGAAATAAGGCACAGTCTAACTGGTTGGCATAAGGGGATGATCTTTATTTCCTCAGCACTTTTTCAGATGACAATTTTGAAATGGATATTTTTGTTGTAAAAAAAATGCCTCAAATTCATTTCCTGGGAAAATATGGCTGACTGACTTCCAGTAACTTGGAAGCCTTGGGAAAAACTCAAAATTCAATATTAAGCTGTATGAATCATATTAAACTTTAGAACTCTTGTTTATTTATTCAGCAGTGCATTTCTGCCATTTCAGTGCACCTTATTACATTATTTCACGAAACAATTCAAGAACCCAGCTCTAGCTTTGCTTCTTTGTTACGGGTTAACACTTGGCGGTGGCACATGCTCTCTAATTAGAAACAGCACTGATGCTGATGAAGAAGGAATATTAATTGATAATAAGATTGTATTTTTTTAATTCTTGGCATCATCTGCTGGCACGATTCAAGATTTAAGACTCTATGTATGACATTCGTAAAGACAGAGGATTTGGATAGGCGTTGTATAATATGCTATAATTAGTGAACATGTTAACAGTTTTCAAAAAGAAATGAATGAACTGTATGAACTATTGTATCATTGTTACAGTATACTCTGATCATAATCTTGAATCCACCGATAGAATGTGATAGAGCAGAAAAATGACTGGATGGGACTGAACGAGGATACTTGGGTCTCATACCAGATCTTGCTGCTGTGTAGTTTTGTTTTCATGTAAAACAGTGGAGTCAGCTAACGTACCTGTATCTTACTTTCCATGTTTGTTTAGAAGAAGTAGGACTAGACTATCTAAGCATCTTTCTAGACATAAAATTTGATGATTATAAAAACGCAAAGTCTGTAAATTTCCTAGTCCAGTTGGATTATCTATATTGTTGTATGCCATCGAGTTGGTTCTGACTCATAGTGTCCCAGTATAGCGTTTCCCAGGCTGCAAATCCTTACAGGAGCAAAAAACCCTCATCTTTCTCTTCCAGAGCAACTGGGGGACTTGAACCACTGACCTTGCAGTTAGCAGTCCAACATATAACCAATTATGCCACCAGGGCTCCTGATTATTTACACTGTTTTATGCTTTTACTTGTGGTCTTGTTTAGTATTCAGAAGCCTAATTATTACTTAAAACTCTCTGAATTTTATGTGCTTTTTTCCCCTAGTAATATCAGTCCTGAAAACCTTCTCCCTACACTACCACTGCCCTCCGTGAGGCAGTGATACACCTTCTAAAAGCAGGTGACAGATTGAATCACCAGGAGCTGATGTACAGGTGACGGCTGTCAGCTCAACCCTGGCCCCAGAGCATGTGGATAGAGGTTCATAAGGCACTGTCTCCACTTATGACTGAATCTCACATCTCCTAAATGCGTTACACTTCCCCTCACTGAGACAATGCAAACTTGCTCTTTTGCCTCTAGGGAAATCGTAGAGAACAGCTGAAAGCACCGACCTCTCTAGCTAGACTAAACTAGCAACATTCTGCCACTCAGATGAAGGCTTCCTCAGACTTGAGAGCAGAGATTTTAATGTAGAAAGCTTTTACGCTACAGTAGTGAAAACACAATGTCCCCTACCCACTCAAGGAGAGCTGCAAATTATCCAGTCCCAAATAGGGGCTGCCATTTCTCCCTTCTTTCTCTGCAATTGTCACAGTAAAGAATATCAACAGTAACTTTGTTAGACATTATTTTGATGGCAGAAAAGTCATGTTTGGGAAAATCTCCATTATGGAGCTGGGTTGGAAATGGTGGGAGACAATTCACTAGGTACTGCTGTATTAAGTCTTCAAAAAAGTATTAAGATAAAGATGCATTTTGAAAACAAAACAAAATCAGCTACTATGTACTGATAAAGTATTATATAAAGAATCATCAAAATAATCTATGGTGGAAATATTTCTAAATTTTAACTTTATTTTAAGTGTTATTATGTAATGGATCAGCATTTGGCAAATGTTTTCTTACAGGGTCAGAGAGTGTGTATTTTAGATTTTGTGGGCTACATGGTGTCAGGTATACTTACTCAGCTCTGCCTGCTGTCTGTCACAAGACAGACTTGTGACAATCAAAATGTTTCTAGACACTGCCAAACGTCTATAGGGGCTAAAATTGCCTTACCTTGAGAACCACTGATGTAGCTGAAGTCAACTAACCTATGCCTTCAAATGCCATCTAGAAGGTTGTTGTTGTTAAGTGCTGTCGAGTCAGTTCTGACCCATAGTGATCCTGTATAGGGTTTCCAAAGAGCAACTTGATGGTGAGTTTGAACCACTGACCTTGCAGTTCAGCACATTAGCCCGAAGCACCACACCAGGACTCCATCTACAAGGTGATGAACTCCAAATGTTTCGACCTTTCAATAAAGCTCCACACCTGTAGATCCAACTGTCTTCTTGATCTCAACTTGAAGGTAGTTTTTTCCTTTCTTCTTTCCTCACTCCTCCCTTTGTTCATTTGCCTATGTGGCACTATGTGGGATAAACACTGGACTGCTAACTTCAAGGTGGGCAATTCAAATCCACCAGCTACTTCTCGGAAACGCTATACAGAGTCACTGTGAGTCAGAATAAACTTGACAGCCCTAACAACAACAGACAACAACAGCCAGCGATCCATCAGTTGATCGATCTCTCTCTTTATCTATCTGTCTATCATACTTACCATTCATCCACCTTCCCCGTTTTTGTTGATTGCCGTCGAGTAGGTTCCAGCTTATAGCAAGCCTGTTTAGGGTTTCCGTGGAGCTGCTGGTGAGTTTGAACCACTGACACTGCTGTTGAAAGTGACCTTGAGATTGAGTGCTTATCCGATGGTACCACACCAGGATTCCACCTTACCTACTACTAGTCTGTATTTCCCATGCTGGCAGGGATCTAGCTGCACATTCACTATTTATCCCCAGGGCCTAAAATAGTGCTGAGCACATTACTGATACTCAAAATATATCCTGGTGTGGCACTGTGGGTTAATGCGTCAGACTGCAAAGCCCTTTGAACTGTAGGGTTGGTGGTTCAAGCTCACCAGCTGCTCCTCGGAAACCCTGTACAGGGTCGCTATGGGTTGGAATCGACTCGATGGTACTAACAACAACAAAGAATTAAAAACACATATTAATTAATAATACAGGGTTGCTATGAGTTGAAAGCAATTTGATAGCACTTAACATGTTAATTAACTTCATGCAGTTAATCAAGGATGAGACAATCAGGCAGATAATATCTTAAACACATTAAAGCATCTTTTAAAGACAATGTTCTTTAATTTCAAGTTAATAGAAATGCTTCATTTTAAAATAAATTTGGAAACAGTGCTAATACAAGCCATTAGATTTATTTAGCTAAGAATTTGCAAATAGTCCCAGGGTGGGGGTGGGGGTGGAAACAACTGGAGTTCTCGCTCTTTTGCTCCTTTCTTTACTTTTGCTCCACTGCTCCACATTCTTATCATGATTCACTTCAATTTGTATAAGTAAATACACACAAATGTTTCTTATTTTAAATAATTCTTTTGTCTTTGGACCATCATGATGCCAGTTAATTACCAATTCTTAAATGTAGTTGTTTTTTCAATTGTTGATCCTGTTGGTCTAATGTGGGTTATATTTGAAGTGGAGAGCGGATGGTATAATTGTCTAAGGAAGTTTGAAATCTGCTATGTTTTTGAAAAATTACCTCCTGGATGATAGTTGTATTTTTGGCTCATTTCTCTCTCTGGACAAGTGATAACCAAAGGCCCCATTTCCTTACCTTCATTTAGTTCTCATAGTTAAGTGCTGCAGTATATATGTCCAGACACACTATAATCAATTCAACTTTTAATTAAAGACCATGACTACCAGCCTTTATTTTTGTTCCAAGTCATATGCAGATATATTTATGCAGTTTATCTACCTGGGTATTTATTTACTAAGAACACCAACCTTGGACGTTTTCTTGATGCAAATGTCCTGGGATTCTTTCATTAATACTTCTTTGACTAGAACTGAGTATAACGTTTTAATGGTGATCAAGCTGGATATGTATGATGGCATCTTAAAACTTATTCAGTAATAGACTAGAGATATTAACTATTTACACATGCACAGGACAACTCAACCCAAATCCAGCAGGCTCTATGGATGCTATAAACTAATCTTTCAACATGTACTTATGCCTTTGAATATTTAAATGACGTCTCTATAACAAGCATTCTAATGAATACACTGGTCACAGATTGAATTGTGTCCCTCTGAAATATGTGCCAACTTGGTTGGGCTACGATTTGTTGGTTTGGCAGTTATGCAGTCATGTGATTTGGCAGCTCCATAGATTCCCCATGATGTGATCTGATGTGATAAATCAATCAGTTATAAGCGGATTAAGGGTAGGATAGGATGCAACACATCCCTGATTTGATATATGAATCTCGCACATCTTAATAATACAAGAGGGAAGACAATAGCATCTGTAGTTTTGAAGTGGAAGAACAAATGGCTTAGCTTGGCCAATATAATGGGCAGACCTGCTTCTCCAATCAGGAGGCTGTTTTGGCATTTCCCCCCTTTCCTGAGGGCTGGGGGTGGACTGACTGACTCATTCAGAGACACTGCTGCATTCTTGGGCTAAGATCCCATGCAGCCTGTTTTTCACATAATGTGGAGTTCTAAAAAACAGGAAACTTGCTTCCTAAATTAAACCTTGATTTCTGGAAATTTTCAGAAAGTATAACTTAGCTGGACTTCCTGCTACAATGAGGTTAAACAGAAAATCCATGCAATGTGAACACTTTTAAAGCATTCAGTGTAATTTGGGTGATGCTAATGATAACACCATAGATCTGCAGACTGAGGCTAGAACTCGCTGGTGACATGGCTTCTCTGATTAGTCCCTGTTGAACAGCAAGGCTAGTCAAAAGAGTTTACTCAACATGTAGCAGAGGAGGGTATGGTACCTCTAAGAACGTACAACAAAAACAGCATAAAACACTAACTTACTTGATGAACACGAGATCGAAAAATACCTACTGGGCAACATTTACCCATGTATACTGATAAAATCACAGAGACTACCTATATGAGATGGATAGGTGCTGAGCTCCAGGCACGTTCTGGAAGTCTATTTCTTGTAAAATAAGTATTTGATACTAGTTTTATCATATGAATTTTGCTCTCAAAAGTGGAAGCTTCAGAGTCACAGAAGATCTAGCTAAACATAGTAAAAAAGAATAAAGTAAACAAACAAAAGATCTGCCTTTACTATTTTTAAACTCAGATATCAATTGTAAATCCTAGCAAATGTTGTTTAAAGAAAAAGAAAAAGCACAACAAAAGCAGGAAAAACTAATGAAAAATAGTTAAGTTTTCAGGGAGTCCAGTTAGCCATAGTGTCATGCAGTTTTTAAAAAGATCAGTTTTGGCCACTGACGCTCGTCTGATTGAGAAGACGAAGTTCTCCTCTGAGGAACAGATGTGCATTTACTGACTTGAAAGTCAAATTATTTTAGTGAGGATAAATATTTGGTTCTTCAATAGGTACCTTCACGTTGAATGTTATTTCTTCCATGACGTACACGCGTTCAGGAAATGCTTTAGCTACCTCCTCCACACTGTTAAAATATTGCACTGGTTCCTTTATATCTCGATCTTGTTCCAGCAGCTTGAATTGCCCTAGAACACATGATAAACAGAAGAGAGGTGAGCTGTTTACGCTGGACAGCTGTCCCATGGCTACAGCAATTCGCTTTCCTTATTCCCACCGCTGCTTGTCATCAAAGTCATCATTTAAAAGAAAGTTTGACCATGCGAGAAGGTTTTCACAGAACAGAACAGATATTTAGAAATCAGCTTAAAATAAAAACAAATGTGTTTTTACTTTGCATTGAGTTTACTCCCAGAGATCCAAAATGAAACTGAAGGGAGGCTTATTTGTAATCTGATCTCCAGGTAAAAACCACTGAATTAAGTTACTCTAACAAAAAATGGTTTCTCAAGACACAGGTCTTCATCATAGCAATCTTCACAGTAGCCAAAATGTATAAACAGTCTAAATATATATTGAGATGAATGGATGCTCATTGTATGGTATACCCATACAATGGAATATTACTCAGCAATACAGAAAAAAATGAAGCTCTGATACATGTTGTAATATAAATGAACCTTGGAAGCATTATGCTAGATAAAGTCAGTCAGTCATAAAAGAACAAATACTGCATCACCCCACTTACATGATATATGTTTTGTGGTTGTTAAGTACTGTTGAGTAAATTCCAACTCATAGTGACCCTGTACAACATTTCTGAGGAGCAGCTGGTGGGTCTGAACCACTGGCCTTGTGGTTTGCAGTCCAGTGCTGATCCTGCAGTGCCACAAGTGTATAGAATTTATGTGTGGTACAGGTAAAGAAGGAGTTATTACTTGGAGGACACTGAGTTTCTGTTAAGGTAATGAAAATATCTGGAGGCAGCTACTGATGATGGTTATACAATATGAGGAATGTAAACAATGCCGCCGATTTGTACTGAAATGTAAAAATTGCTGAATTGTCAAATGTATTTTTATAAGTACTTTATTACAAGAAAGAGAAAAAAAAGGTCCTTTTTTTTTTAAAGTCACCTTGTTATTTAGTTATAATACCCATATATACAAAGAGGCTTCAGAAAGTTCATGGAAAAATTCCTTTATCTTTCCATTCTACTTCAACAAACTTTTTGAAGTCTCTTTATACTGACATTCTAGAACTAAGCCCTAGTGGTCTGGGTAACTGATGATTTAAAAAAAAACTATTATTAATTTTTATTTTTGACAAACAGAATATAATGAGTAGAGTCGACCTGGTAGTCCTGTTGAAGCACTGGACTGCTAATCACAAGTCCATGGTTGAAATCCACCAGCCACTCCTCAGAAACACTATACAGGGTCGCGATGAGTCAGAACAGACTCTATGGCACTAACAACAACAGTGATTCAGTGACTTTCACAGAATTGCCCTTCTTGGATTCACTATGAGCTGCTCTAATGTGACACTGATGATGAGCATGGTGAGACTGGACTATGAATGGGCATCTCCTGACAACTGGGGCCCAGGAGCCACTCAGAACCAAATATTAGGGAACCAATTATGTTGTTTATACATTTTCAAAATTTATGCTATAGCACTACATTTGAGAGAATTGTTTGCGACTCAGAAAAAAAGGCCATATGCAATCCAGTCAAGGACTTTACTGTTTCTTACTAGTGATTTTCTGAAACCTGTTCACAATCTAACACTTAAGGAACTTAAAAAGGAATTCAAAGTTTTTATGAAACAGGCAGACTGCTCAGCATGTGTCTAGAGAGCATCAAGCAAACACAGGGAAGCTTCATTCAGACTCTCAACAGTTTTTAGTTATTTGCTAGGTAGCAAAAGCAATGTTTTAAATGCTGGAGGTAACTCAACGAACAGAACAAGGAAGCCTTTTAAAGCTTAATTCTAACAGTAAGAGAGTATATGTACAACAAGTGTACACACTTGCAGGGAAGTCAAAAGTATTGCTACAAAATAACAGAACCCTTTAATAAACAAATCATCAAAATGTGAAGCTATTTATTGTTTGATAATGCCTTCCCATCTGGATCTATACTTTTAAAAGCGGTGTTTCCATCTCTCAAACGTTTGATTTACACCACGTCAAAATGGCAGCTTTGGCATTCTCAAGGGACTCAAATCATGTTCCTTTGAAATGTTCTTCGAGTTTGGAAAGAAAACGAAATCTGAAGGGGAAAGATCAGGGCTGTAGGATGGATAGGGTAAGGTTTTCCAAAAAATTGTTAGAGAACAGCCCATGGCTACACTCAAAGAATGAGATGGTGCACTGTCGTGACGTAAAACAATTCCTCAGCAAGACTTTCCAGACCTTTCTCTCACCAATTCAATTTACCACTGCCTTTAAAAAGTCTCCTCAGTAAGCCCCTTTGATCATCTTTACACCTTGGGAATCCCAAAAATCCACTGCCATAATCTTCTAAGCTGACCTTTCGGTCTTGAATTTAACCAGCCCAGTAGATCCCCTCAGAAGCCACTGTTGTGACTGGATCTATTTTGAAGACACCCTAACATATGTTTACTGAGGTAATTTGTCTGCAGCCATCCACTGATTGCAGAGACATATTTAAGCATGTTTTCTTTGGAATAAACTCTTTCATGTATGAACTGGAACCCTAGTAGCAATACTTTTTAACTAACCCTCATATGATAGTTTTTTCTGACTCATAGAGACCCTGCATAGGGTTTCTGAGGAGTGGCTGGTGAGTTTGAACTGCCGACCCTTTGGTTCAAACCATCCTTGAGGTCAAGTGCTATCCTCCAGCTCCACACCAGGGCCCCAGAGCACATATGTGACCTCTTATTACAAGGACTAACAAACTTGCACTATAAAATTTTTAGTTTTTGTGAGCGATACAATCTTTATCATGACCACTCAATTCTGGTGCAACTAGTGTTAATGCACACAATAAGAAAACAAGTGAGGATAGCTGTGTGACAATCCAATTTTATTTATAAACAAGCAGCATGTTAGGTTTGGTCGGTCATCAGGCAGTAGTTTGCTGAGCCCTTATCCTATTCAAGGGAGTGTGGAGTACAGATCAGGGTCATGGCAAGATCACAAGACATTCAAAGTGAAAATGGTGTATTCCTTTTATTCCATACCACTAACCAGGTATGTGAAGTCCTGGTGTGGCGCTGTGGGTTAATGCGTCAGACTGCAAAGCCGTTTGAACTGCAAGGTCGGCAACTCAAGCTCACCAGCTACTCCTCAGAAACCCTATACAGGGTCACTATGGGTCGGAACTGTAATAATAACAACAACAAATAGATATATCAGATAATCATACAGTTTAATATGTCAGGAACAACAAATTGAAGAGGAATGAGGAATGACGACGCACTCATCATCAAAAAAAGCATTTCAAGATCTATCCTGAAGTATAGTGCTGTCTGTGATAGGATCATACTCATAGGCCTTTAAGAAAGAACACTGGACATCACTATTATTCTAATTTACGCACCAACCACTAAAGCCAGTTATGATGAAATTGAAGAATTCTAAAAACTTCTTCAATGTAAAATTGGTTAAGCGTGCAAACAAGATGCATGGACAATTACTGGTGATTACAATGTGAAAGTGGGAAACAAAAAGGAAGGATCAGTAGTTGGAAAATATGACTTTGGTGATAGAAATGATGCTGGAGATTGCATGATAGAATTTTGTAAGACCAATGACTTATTCATTACAAATACTTTTTTCAACAACATAAACAGTGATTATACACACAGACCTCACCAGATAGAATACACAGGAATCAAATTAACTACATCTGTGGGAAGAAATGATGGAGAAGCATAATATTATCAGTCCAAACAAGGCCAGGGGCAGACTGTGGCTCAGACCTCAGTTGCTCATAAGCAAGTTCAGGATGAAGCTTAAGAAAATTAAAACAACTCCATGAGAGCCAAAATATGACCTTGAATATATATAACCTGAGTTTAGAGACCCATCTCTAGAAGAGATCTGATGCTTTAGACACTAATGACAAAAGATCAGAAGTGTTGTGGATTGACATCAAGAACATAATGCAGGAAGAAAGCAAAAGGTCATTAAAAAGACAGAAAAGAAAAGCAAAGTAGATGTCAGAAGAAACTCTGAAACTTGCTCTTGAGCATGTTGTTGTTTAGTGCTGTCAAGTCAGTTCTGACTCACCGTGATCCTGTACAGGGTTCCCAAGGAGCAGCTGATGGGTTTGAACCATCAACCTTGTGGCTTGCAGTCCAGTGCTGATTCTTCATTGTTACACCAAGAGCATAAAGATGCTAGAGCGACTGGAAGTAATGATAAAGTAAAAGAACTGAACAGAAAATTATAATGAAATGTCCAAACACCTGGAGTTAGAAAACCAAAAGGAAAATAAATACATGCGTAACATTTCTAAAACTGAAAGAATTCAAGAAAAAACTCAAGTCTCATGTTTCAATATTGAAGGATTTTATGGGCAAAAATTGAATGATGTAGAAGCATGAAAAGATGGAAGGAATACACAGAGTCACCGCACCAAAAAGAAATGGTTGATGCTTAACCATTTCAAGAGATTGCATAAGATCAAGAACTGATGGTACTGAAGAAAAAAGAACAAGCTGCACTTTAGGCATTGTGAAAAACAAGGATCCAAGAATTGATGGAATACAAACAAATATTTTAACACATTGATGCAGTGCTGGAGACACTAAATTGTCTATGCCAAGAAATTTGGAAGATGGATATCTTGCCACCCATTGAAAGAGATCCCTATTTGTTGCCTATTCCAAAGTAAGGTGGAAATCATCAAATTATATCATTAATATCACAGAATCAAATTTTACTGAAGACAATTGCAAAATGGTGGATCAACAAGAAGCTGCCAAAAATTCAAGCTGGACTCAGAGATGTTGTTGAAGGGAAGTGTGGATATCATTTATGACATCAGATGAGTCTTGGCTATAGAGAATAGCAGAAGGATGCTTACTTGTGCTTTATTGACTATGCCAAGCCATTCAACTGTGTGGATCATAACAAATTATGGATAACATTGTGAAGAATTGGTATTCCAGTATACTAAATTGTGCTCGTGAGGAGCCTGTATACATAGACGAAGAGGCAATTGTTCAAACAGAACAAGGGAATACTGAATAGTTTAAAATCAGGGAATGTGTGTGCCAACATTGTATCCCTTCACCATACTTATTCGATCTGTAGGTTGAGCAGGTAATATGAAAAGCTGGGTTACAGGAAAAAGAACATGGCATCACATTGGAGAACACCACCTTGCTTGCTGGGAGTGAAAAGAACTTTAAGTACTTGCTGATGTAGACCAAATATAAAACACCCCTCAGTATGGACTGTACCACAATGTCAAGAAAACAAATATCCTCACAACTGGACTAATTAATAACATCATGATAAATGGAGAAAAGATTAAAGTTGTCAAAGACATCATTTTGCTAATATCCACAATCATTGCTCATAGAAGTATCAGTTACGAAATCAAAGGAAGTATTCCATTAGGCAGATCTTCTGTAAAAGACATCCTTTAAGTGTTAAAGAGTAATGATGTCAGTTTGAGAACTATGGTGTGCCTGATCGAAGCCATGGTATTTTCAATCATCTCATATGCATATGAAAATTGGACCATGAAGAAGGAAAACCATTCAAGAATCAATGCATCTGAACTATGGTGCCGGCAAAGAATATTAAAGTACCATGGACTGGCAGAAGAACAAACAAATCTGTCTTGGAAGAACAGCCAAGATACTCCTTAGAAGCTTTTCGGATGGTCAGAATTCATTTCTCATTCTTTGGACATGACACGCTGTCAGGAGGATCAGCCCCTGGATATTATGCTTAGAAAAGTGGTGTGTCAAGGGAAAAGAGGAAGAACACCAACATGGATTGACACAGTGGTAGCAACAATAGATTCAAATGTACCAACAATTCTGAGGATGACTCAGGACTGAGCAGTGTTTCATTCTATTTGATGAAGAGTTGAAATCGACTCATTGGCACCTACCAAGGACTCTTATAAGGAGCCCTGCTGGTGCAATGGTTAAATGTTCGACTACTAACCAAATGGTTGGCACTCTGAGTTGGAAGGAACTGAATGGCACCCAACAACAATCAATCTCTTATAAGGCACCTGTATCCACATTCTAAGCTGCCCTATGCTTACCTTAGAATGACAATTTCTCCTTTAGATAGGAGTGGGAAATCCATAGTGTACATATTAGAAGGATCGTACCAGGAGAATAATGCAAATTGCCATGAGCACGAATGCCCACATTTTCTCACTGAGTCCTGCAGGATTGAATTTCTATGAGTTTTTGCTGAGTTCTTTTATAAAAGAACATGACACCCAGATTAGTCAATGTTAAGTATTGTAAGAAAGATGCGGAGTTACTGTATTATTACAGGAAAATGGAACTTGTTTGAGTCTCAAACTTCAGAGATAATCTAAAGAGTTAAGCATGTGTCCCTGCCAAATGTGAAATCAATTTACAGAACACATATTCCCACAGCCTCCACATGGAGGAACTAATTTTTTAAAAGACCATTTCATGAATAACAGAGTCTTTGTGCCACCAAATAAAAACATTTGGAGGATACTGGAACATCTGTTCTGAGATGTTACTGTCAAACTCGGCTATAGGAGAGGAGGAAGTGCATTGTCTTTCAACAGCTTTGATGATTTTATAGAATGTCTCCACTGTGAGAGCTGTTCCATCTGCAGGACCTTGAACCTCCCAGATTCAGCACCAATGACATGCTCATCGATTACAGTTTAAATGAATTGAAAGTAACATTTTAAAAGCAAAGATGGATGCTGGCAGGTCACTGCTTTCATGATGTGGTCCTAAAACTCTATTATCTAATTAATATGTTGGCAGGAAGTAACTCTCATGGAGAAAATATTATTTTTGTGTCCTCCAAGATGATCACAGTGATTTACCTCAAAATGAATGATGCATTAAGCATAGTGCTGACGTCCACAGTCCTACTGTAGTGTTTAAGTTTCCAGCACTAGTTTAATACTGACAGTACTATAACTGTGCTGTACTATAACCTGCTAACTTTATTTAGAGAAAGGTCACTTGTCAGAATAAAAAAAATGAAAGCACATTTTGCAAACTTGAAACTACGTGCCTCGGTGGAATAAATGTCAAATATGAAACAAGAGCAATAATGTTGAGAAGCACAGAAGTTAACGGGAGAGAGTGTGAAGTGGTCAAATTCCGGTTTGTCAGTTTGCTACTGGTTGGAAATTACGTTCAAATGGTCAGTGGGAAGAAGTTCTATGTCATAAGGTTCCAGTGATTTGGGCTTCTCTGGTTCCCATAATGCTGATAGTGGGCACAGTCTGTGGGAAATCCCCTTGTATAGCTTTGATTTCACTGTTCGCCATTCCTTCAGCACAGTGGTCAGCTATATGTGTACAAATAAATGAAACACAATGAGAGCTGAGCCCCCAGTGCCATCTGTGTGCCCATAACTCAAGCAAACAACATTCTATTGATGTCTCCTTGATGGATACATTGCATAAAGGAGCACAAACTCACAGGAGAGAAAGCAACAACAACAAGGCTGGTACTAGAGCTCGAAAAAGCAACCTGAGAACGGCTAAAATGAGCTAAAAGGTTAAGATAAGGAAACTTCAGGATGATGGAAGCATGTCTGTGTGACTCAGCGTGGTACTGGCAGAAAGGAGGCACTTAATAAGGAGCTGCTGAATGAATTTTTCTCACCTTTTCTCTAGAGACAGGTCACAGACCTTCGGTTAGATGCTTCCAAGTCAGTGCATTCTAAATGGCTCAAATAACTAGATCTTAAAATCATCAGGCCATTCTCAAATGTGTAACAACTGGCAATTCTCAGGTGAGAGAAATAACACATCAGTTGCTATTCTTCAATATGTAAATAAATTAGACAGGAATTTGAATCTAAAAATCAAAATTTAGCTCAAAATATACTATTTTATTTTCATCTTTACGTATGCCTGTAGGCTGGAGTTGCTATGGGATTGAAATGTAGAAGTAAAAGAAAACATCTTGTTAATGTAAGTAGCACTAACCACCATGTTTCTTTTCAAAAAGTTTATGTAAATATTATGCAAATATTCACATCCACCAACAGACTATGAAAACTCATATACCAACATTGAATGCCACTTAGCTTCTGTTGTTGTTGTTACAGCTGTCTTAATGCTGTCAAGTGGATTCTGACCCATAGCAACCCTGTATAGCGTTTCCAAGGAGCAGCTGGTGAGCTTGAACCACCGATCTTGCAGTTCAAACACTTTGCAGTCTGATGCATTAGCCCACAGCGCCACACCAGTGCTGGGAATTACTTCTTGTGTCTCTTCTACGCATACCTACAGAATGACTGGCTGGGGCCATGCAGATTGGGTATATTTCCTTTTTTTCCCTGATGGGCCTGGGTGAGAGAAGGTGGGGGAAGATGCTGACAGGATTATACAATTCAGTTATGAATGATTGTTAACAGGCCTATTGTGACAGTAAAAACTTGGACATCTAACAAGGGGACTGATCAGTTCTGCTGTTCTGCTGGGTATAAAATGAGTCATCTCTGAAGCAGGATGGGGGGAATCTCACTACCATCAGAAAGAAGACCAGGAGGAGTGTAGCACATCTTTTAGATTCCGATTTCTCTGCACACTGAACCTCCTCACCTCAACTCAGGGACAGAATGTTGTGTCTGTCCCTGAATCAACAGACAGAACTAAAGCCAGAGCATGACACAGAGGGCTTCTCAGCCCACAGAGTAAGTAAAGCCCAGTGCCGTCAGAGTGGCTTTTGCTTGCAGAGCAGGGGTGCCTCTAGGCCCTTAATTGGGGGGTTAGGTTTGGCAACTCACAGAGCTAGAACTGAGCTCAAGTAGGCTGAGGCTTATAGGAAGTAGAGTGAGTGGCCTTTGGGCATTTATCAGCAACACTAGAAAAGCTTTGTAACATTATTACCTGAGCAAGGCAGAGGTTAACCTGCAGGCACAGCTGAGAAGAGGCTGTCCTCACCAAAGAACGGTATCAAACTCAGTAGAGAGTTCCTGGGGAGTCAGACTTGGTAAACAAGGTTGTAGGGAGGAGAGAGGCATGTTTGACCCCATTCACAGGAACCCGGAGGGCTGATGTCCATGGGGATTCTCCTCCTTCCTCCTTGTAAAGTTGTTGTTGTTGTTAAGTGCCGTGGAATCAGTTCCGACTCATAGCGACCCTGTACAGGGTTTCTGAGGCTGTAAATCTTTACGGGAGCAGAATGCCTCATATCTTTCTCCTGCGGAACTGCTGGTAGTTTCGAACTGCTGACCTTGCGGTTCACAGCCCCATTCGTAACCACTACGCTACCAGTGATCCTTCAAATAGCTCCTCCTATCCAAACTTTGTTGCTGTTTTTTTTTTTTTACAACTTTCCTTTTCTTAGGCAATGTGAATTGCTTTAAAGGTTACTGAATATATTTAATTGCCAGAAAAAGTGAAACAGTACCAGAGGGTATAGTATTGTGAGAAAACCCTCAAGATGGCCTATGTCAGTCAGGAGTAACGGGTGCTACATTGCTAGATCAGACATAGATTGTTGATTCACATCCAGGGATATGTAAGCAGGATGAATTGGGGAAAGGGGAGAAAGAAATCTGGACTAGGAGCTTTAAATAAGAATGCAGTTATTAAGACCATGGGCTAGATTGTGGAACTGGGGGGAGGGACAATGGGACACTGGGGTAGATTGTAAAACTTCACAGTACCCAGTAAATGGAGAACTGGAGGAGTAGCTTTTTCGAGACAGAGGAATAAAAACACTTGATGGGCCGGCCATGCAGAGTGTCTGCCTGTGTGTCTAATGGGTTGGGTGCCCGAATAGGCTAATTCAAATAAAGAAAATCTCACTCTCACTAAAATTAGTAGAGATTGGATTTCTTGAGTGTTTGTCAGTATCGACAGGGATTCTCACAGTAATCAAGTCTTTTTCCCAATCTCATTCTCAGATCCTCTGGCAAACACAGTCACTCTAGAGTGTCTACCTGAGATACAGTCTATCTAACAAACACAATGATTCCTCTGGAAGACAAATGATAACATTCTATACATAGTTATTTCATCTTTATATGGAAGCCTGCCTCATTCTTCCTAAGAGCTCCATAGTATTCCACCCTGTGGCTATACAACATGAATTTAACCCATCCCTTACTGAGGGACTATCATGTTTACTCCAATCCTTTGCAATCACATGTGGTGCTAAAATTAATATTCTTCTACATACTTTGGTGGAATAAATGTCAGATATGGACTCGTTCCATCAAAATTGTCCTTTATTGGAACGATTCCATATTTGACATTAATTTCACCAATTATTTTTATTTTTGACAGATATTAACTAATATCCTTCACAGAGGCTGTACTCTTGTACACTCTCACTAACAATGTGCTTTTCCAGGTGTTTCCTTACCACAGTTTATTAACAAACTTCAAACAAACAAATAAAAAAAAAGTTACTCTTGCCAACATGGGAGGTAGAAATCTAGGTGTACAGGCAGTCCCTGGAACATGGTCTCTTCCTAAGTGTGTTTTAAAGTTAAATTTGTAGGTAAGTTATATACCCTTTAGCACAAGAGTTGGAATTGACTTGATGGCAGTGGACAGGTACAAGTAAAAGCTCTGAGAGTTTTCAATGGTTTGTAACCTAAATGTGCAGCAAGCCAAGGTGATTGTGATGAAGAATTTGTTGCCAGTAGTTTCAAACAGAGGATAAACTTATGTAACGTTAAAGGGCAAGTAGGAGTTTTATCCATGGGGAACTGGTAACACAGGGGCTTACTGTCTCTCGTTGGGATGTTAATAGCATTTCTCAAATTATAGATGTGGACAGTTATTTAAAAAATATTATTAATTTATTTCAAATTCTGTGAATTTTCTGATGTGTATAATGCCTGTTAATCTGAAGTATTAAACAAAAAATAAAGACACAAATTGTGAAATAGCCTACACTTTGAAATGTCTTATTCTGGTATCTGATTTCTTACAATTCTTCTAGTTTAGTTCTTAAAATTTTTTTTTTTTTTTTAGAGGGGAGGAGAAAGATATGGAAGGGAAGGTTGAGCAAAAGACCAATAAAGGACATAACTTCCTATACAGAGCAAAGGCTCAAAACATATGAGGGGACTTCAAAAAGTACATGGATCTGTGAAATTAAAAAAATAATGGCAGTCCCCTTATATAGGAATTATACTAGGAAGTGAAGCCAAAGAACAGAAAGCAAATCATTTACCAAAAAGTAATGATCATCATGAGAACTCATCTACAGGTATTGTTAATCATTTCTGCATCTGAGATTGTGTAAGCTGTCAAAACATTACTTTCTTTCTGAAACTCCATTCTTGAACTTAAATATATACCTACCTGGGTTCAAAACTCAATCCTTCCAGGATATACTTCCTGACCAGTTAAGTTATTTTACATCATGTATACGGAGTCCTGGTGTGGTGCTGTGGGTTAATGCGCCAGACTGCAAAGGCACTTGAACTGCAAGGTCGGTGGTTAAAGCTTACCCGCTGCTCCTTGGAAATCCTATGTAGGGTCACAATGGATTGGAACTGACTTGCCGGCACTTCACAACATGTGGTTTATGTTTTGAAAAAGGGAAAATTAAATTTTCGATCAACTTAAACTGTCCAGTTCCTACTTTAGAAATTCTAAGATATTCTCTGGGATACATTTCTTGTACACACTATGAAGTCTCAGCAAGGTTGTAGATTTGAGCCTGCTACTATCCTGGCTTTGCTCTTCATTACTTCATAATGGTATTCTGCTTCCGATTTTAATCCCACCTCCATTATCAATTAAACCAAAAGGGTATTTGCTGCCACGTTGACTCAGATTCTTGGTGACTCCGCATATTAGAGATTGGAACTGTTCAGGTTTTCTTAGATGTAATCTTTATAGAAGATTGCTAGGATGTTCTTCCACAATGACACTAGGTGGCTTTGAACTGCCAACCTCTAGGTTGTGTTGTTCTGAAGTGATATAGAGTTGGTTCTGACTCACAGCGACCATATATATATAGTTTCCAAGGAGCTGCTGGTAGGTTTGAACTGCCAACCTTGCAGTTAGCAGTCCAGTATTGATCCCAAAGAACCATACCAGCACTTCAATCTTTAGGCTGGTGGAGCACAAACTATCTGCACCACCACTGACCTATCATCACATTAAAAACCACATTAAAAAACAAGCAACAGCAAAACCCTTGTGGTAAAGTCGATGCTGATTCAGAGCAACCCTATAAGACTAAGTGGAACTGTCCCATAAGGGCCTTTAAAGTTGTAATCTTTATGGAAGCAGATTGCCGTATTTTCTCCTGTGGAATGTTGGTACCTTTGAACTGCCAGCCTTTTGGTAAGCACCTTAAAATACAAATGAAAACAGATTCATTTCACTCAAGAACCTAAGAAGTCAATAAACATTTGTAGAACAAATGAATACATACATGAATATTTAATAGCTCTTTAATTTCTAACCAGCAAGCCCAAGCTCCACTGTTTGGCTTGTAAGTCCCTCCACGATCTAGCTTCACGCAGCTTCTGCAAACATTTCCCCTACAACCTCTGTGCAATGCTCATTCTCCCCTTTTGCCTTTGCTCATGTTTTTCTCACTCTGTGCAAAACTTTAATGACAGTCTAAGTTCTGTTCACAGTCCTCTTCCTCTCATCTTGTCGCTGTTTCTTATCTCTCCTGAAGGACATCTTCTACCACCTTGGCTTCAAGGAACACCAGTAAGCTGGCAACCTTCTCCTCCAGTCAGATATCTCCTGATCTCCACGTAGGTGTACTCAATGCCAGGCGTACATCTACCATGGCGCTCCCACAAAGATCTCAAGACTGACAGGTTCAAAACTGAACTCATCTTTCTACTTCCTGAATCATCAAACCTAAATGGTTATCCTTAACTCATCCCATTCCCTAACCTGTCACATACAACTGGTGTCAATTAAATTCTATTCTATCTTCAGTGCTACTCCCTATTTCCAACCACATCATCTTTCATTTTGATCAGTTTTGCCTCTAGATTTTCACTGCAGAAAACATACTTTACACAACTGCTTAAACTTGAAAACTAATCATATTTCAAATCTGGATAAGTTGCAGAGGATTTATTTACAATGGATGTATGATGTGGGTGGGCAGCCAGGAAACACAGTGATCATCTTGTGATAGCAACAGAGGACAAAACTTGACCACCATGGGTCTGGAAGAACAAGGGGAGGGACTAGTTACTGGTGGGAGAAAGGTATGTGAATTCAAGTGACTCACTTTATTGAGATACTTGATTTATTGTGGCAGACTGGAACCGAACTGGCAATATCTCTGAAGTAAGCCTGTACATTGGTCCTCCAAGACTTGGACCTCATTTTCCTCTCAACATGCTCCAACCCATCTAGACCCATCCATGAATAATTATGCCTCTTTGTAAGGAACTCACTATCTGGAATGTCTCTCAACCACCCCTAATTTTGACTAATCTGTTTATCTTTCAAAATCAGTTAAATCTTCATTTACTCTATAAAAGAACTTTGTTGCTGTTGCTAAGTGGCGTTGAGTCAGTTCCGACTCACAGTGACCCTGTGTAGGGTTTCAAGGAGCAGCTGTTGAGTTTGAACTGCTGACCTTATGGTTCAAACCGACCTTGCTTGCGGTCTAGTGCTTATCCTACAATGCCAAAATGACCACATGCTTCCTTGACACCTCATTGTTTTTCTCCTTCTTCAGTCTACTACACAAGTTTTTGTTGTTATTAAGTGCTGTCAAGTCGGTTCTGACTCATAGAAACCCTGTATAGGATTACTGAAGAGCAGCTGGTTGGTTTGAACTGCTGACCTCATGGTTCATGGTCTAGTGCCACACCTGACTCACAGTGATCCCATGTGACAGAGTAGAAACGCCTTCTGGGATTTGCTTGGCTGGTGTGGTGCTGTGGGTTAATGTGCTGGATTTCAAGGTTGGTTTGAATCACAAGGTTGGTTGTTCAAGCTCACCAGCCGCTCCTCCGAAACCCTATACAGGATTGCTTATGAGTGCTGTGGCACTTAACAACAACAACAATCTTTACAGAAGCAGATCTTTCTCCTGCAGAGTCACTGGGTGTGTGTGTGTGTGTGTCAAACCTTCAATTTTTTATTAAGCATCTGGCCACCACCAGGGCTCTTAGCAGAATGGGGTCAACCTAAAAATATAGTAATAAAGACATTAGATCTGGCCTAACTCTGAATGCCAGAATGTGTTAAATGTCAGCACTGACAAAGATTTCAAGGGAGAATCAAATACCAAATGTCCAGCTTTTAGGAAAGAAACTAGATCAGATCTGGACAAACAAAAGAGCTTGGAGAGACAGCAGCTCCTGGTCCTCTGGAGTAGAGGCCCCAGAGAAGGCTTCTTTGCATTCACCATGATGCGTTTTCAGCCTTGGAAGACTTTGACCCACATGACATTATTAACAATGCATGAAGATCGGGGAGGATTAGGAGCCATTTTACCTACGAGGAAACCGAAGCCTGCAGAGTTCAAGGAGTTTTCCTTTGTCAGTGTGTCAGCAGCAAACTCAGGATCGAAACATATGTGTTCTGACCCCAAGTCCACTTTTATTAGGCTGCTAAAAAAGAAAACCCAATATCTCTCTAAGATGTAAAACCACCCAAAATGTTAATAAGAAAAAGGATTATTTACTATTTATATATATTTATATATGCAAAGGCTTCTTTTTTCCAGGAGTTTGCGGGGCTATTCACATTGCTTCCTAAACATTACCCTGGCAATAGTTTAAGTCATGAAACACATCTTCACTTAAGTACAACTTGGTGTGACTGATGTATGGAAGGTACATAAATGGTTTTGCAGGTCACTGACCCTATTCCGATCCCAGCTACTCTTTTATTATATCTGATATTATAGCTTGTACTCAGGAGGAGGTAACAGCTCTATTAAGCATCAAAAGCCTAAGTAAGAAAATCAAAGCAATTTTGTTTGAGGTAGACTCTTTTTGAAGAAACATGAAATGATCTGTTTACTCAAAAAAAGTAAGAACAGCATAATACAAGTATTTTCACTTGTAGAATTTTAAAGTGCATATTTTGAAATGTTGAGGGAAAAATCAAAGGTGAATAGGAAAACAGAGATCAGGAATGTGAAAATGTGTAGGAAGGGAGATATGGAAGCAAGACAGATACAGAAAGAAAATGGAACCAACATAGAAATCTATTAAAGGAAAAAAAAGAAAACATTAAACACAGATAACAAAATTCCAAACTAGATGATGGAAAGGAAGATGGACAAATTATCACACAACAGACTTCAAAATTATGTTGCAATTTTACAACTACAGGCAAAAATGAAGGTACCTTAGATATATCATAGCTGAACTCTAGGACTTTCTAATATTATAGGTCTTATGATACTCACTTCTTTTCTATTCCATAAGGAAGTCTCTAAGAAGGGAAAATAAAAGCCAAATTGCATGTTCAAAGTGTGGAGTGAGTGAAGAAAATATTCAAGGATTTGAACATTCCACTATTATTTCTCTATTGAAACCTGACCCCATTCTTGGCTTCTTCTTTTGTTCCTTTTTCCACAACCCAACAAGTAAACTCCCACACACCAGTGGGACCACAGAGGAGAGAAAATAATACAAGCAGCTGCTCAAGTCGTGGTTTGTATTAGGTTAAAAAAAAAAGCCTTGTTGTAATCAAAGATTTAGTTTTTAACCTTTGTTTCAAAACTGAAGTGAGTAAGACTCCATGCCCAGAAACATGAATGGTTTTTAAAAAGTATGATGTAATGTATACTCAGCATTATCAAAGCAGGCAGGGGGGCACAGTCCAAATTGTAACAGTCACCTGGCTCAGTGTGGTGAGTTGTATATGGGAAAGCCAGCAAAGACACAACAGCATTGTGTGCAGGCCCTGGGCTGCATTTTTTAAAAGGGTGAGCTGCTGCCACTGTGTGGATTCCAATTCATAGTGACCCTATATAGGGCTTCCAAGACTCAATCTTTATAGGAGCAGACAGCCTCATCTGTCTCCTGTGGAGTGACTAGTGGGTTTGGACCACCTACCTTCTGGTTAGCAGCTCACGGCACCATTAGGACTCCTTTTATAAAGGTTAGGGATAGATTTTTGCAAAATTAAGTAGCTACAAAGAGCAAATTCACTGCCACTGAGGTGAATCCATGACCCTGTATAGGGTTTTTGAGGCCATATATCTTTATGGCATCAGACAGCCTCACCTTTCTCCCTCGGAACACCTGACAGGTTTGAACTTCCGACCTTACAGTTAACAGCCCAGTGCCTCTCCTACAGTGCCACATAGCAAGGCATGTCCTTCAAGTCTAACATTTGATGCAAGAGCACAGTTAGGGTGTAGCCACCATCAGGCAGGAGTACGCTCTCAGGGCTCAGCACAAGGGTCCTTGGTACTCACAGGCATGATGGCACTTTTTTACTTCAAATCCTTTCTTCCCTTCCTACTGTGCACTTTGCTTAAATCATAACCTTTGATACCTCAGTTTGCTTTCTATAACCTTAAAATAAAACTAAAAAAATCAAGCCAGTAGGCATCAAGTTGATTTGGATTCTTGGTGACACTGTGTGCCGAAGTAGAAATGTGCTGCATGGCATTTTTAAAGGCTGTGATCTTTCAGATCTTTCAGAAAGGCTGCCACACGTTTCTTCCTAAGCGTCTCCGGGTCAGAGTAAACCTTTTTGGTTAGTAGCTGAGTGCTTAATCATTTGCGTCACCCAGGGGCTATAATACAAGGACAAGGATACCACCAACACCACAGATATTGAGTAGGGCAACTATCTATAAAGGATTAACCCAATAAGAGGTACAGGATGGGGCTCCATGAACATATACCATGGGGCTTCAAAATGTGGGTGAAAAAATTCCATCAATTTTTAATTTCATTTTTCCACAAGCCTTCTGAGGGATCCTTATATAGCAAAGATAAGTTAAAGTGTGGGACAAAGATAACTTGTCATAAATAATGTTAAGGCATGTATTCATGGTATATTCTAATTTTCTTGGTGGATAGGAAAAATTGTTAGCTCTTTCTTATATTAATCTTGGAAAAATTCCTCTAAGATGTCACAACATAAAAGTATTCTACATTTGACATAGATGAAGAAATGGCACTGTTGGTGCCCAGGTAGATGGGAAGAGAAAAGGAGCTAGAAATAATCAAGATAGGTATTTATGCTGAGATGAGGGTGGTGGACAGTGAATGAAAAACAATAATCACTGTCTTACCTACGTATGACACTGAGTCCTCCACTCAACTGAAGAAAAATTCCAATTCAAATGTCTCATGCTTAAAAAATGAATATATATTGTTTTAAGTGCCATTGACCCATAGTGACCCAGTATAGTGTTTCCAAGGAGCGGCTGATGAGCTTGAACCCGCTGACCTTGCAGTTCAAATGGCTTTGCAGTCTGGCGCATTAACCCACAGTGCCACACCAGGAATACATATACTCTAGGTATATGTATTTATGACCATAGTGGACAAGTCGAAACTGTTGTTTAATGCCGTCTAGTCAGTTCTGAGTCATAGAGATCCTGTATAGGGTTTCCAAAGAGCACCTGGTAAGTATGAACTGCTGACCTTATGATTAGAAGTCCAGTGTCACACCAGGAGTCCAGTCAAAACTGCAGTAAAAATCTCAACTTCAATAAAATGAAAAGGTCCTATATTATGGAGAACCCTTCACCTTCTCCAAATCTTTTTCTTTTAATCAAAAAAACAGAAAAACAAATATGCTAGCTGTTGTGCTCTCTATGTGTAGGTCCATTTTTATTAAAGTTTAAGTAATGAGCATGATTTCATGTAGTATCTGCATACTTTTGTCCTACCTTTAACCAGCTAATGGGCTTCCCCTCCATTTCTCACAAAGGCACGCCTCTCTCTTCTTTTGCTTTCTTTAGTTCTTTGCTGAAAAAATGGCCCTGTCCCTGATCCCTTTTTGTAATGGTCTATTTTCATCCAAATGTCTAGTTTTATTCACCACGGATCCTGCTTATTGAGCATTCTCTAATGCCTGTCAAGTTTTGACCTTATTCCATGTTAAACAGACTGCGGTGCAAGAGTAGTAAGTACTACATTCAGTAAAATATCTGTCCAACAGGGCAGAAATGTCTGATGGGATAAACAAGGCTGGAGAAAAAGTACTTTTGGAGAGCGGGGACTCTGAAGGGAACAGAGATAGGTTTCAAACAAAAACACCCCTGCTTCTTATGTAAGATCAGGGTTTCAATTAGTCTAAATTGCTGGGAGGAATTGAAAAAGGACAATAATGATCAAGTACTGAGATCAACTTTTCACCTTCTGATATAAAAATGTTTACTTCCTTGAAATGAAAAACCAACAACATTCAAAGTACAAAGAATACTGAAAGGGGTTACTTTAGGTTTATGACATTTGAGATGATGAATGGAAATTAGGCTAATAATTTTATCAATTAAATCGGATACAGACTCATCAGAAAGTTCGTAGATTGCACTTCTGCTCCCATGAAGATTTAAAGTCTCAGAAGCCCTATATACACAGGTTTGCTAGGAGTTGGAATCTACTTGACAGCACTTAACAACACACAGCAAGTCATGTTGATGTTTAGTGTTGATGTTTATATTTGGCACATAGACATACTGATGAAATTGCAGTATTTAGTCTTGCAACCAAAACAATAAAAATTTAAATGAGCGAATTTTGTAAGATTCACACTATACTAAGGTGGAGGAACTCTGGTAGCTAGTGGTTATGAATCGGGCTGCAAATCTCAAGGTCAGCAGTTCGAAACTATCAGCTGTTCCATGGGAGAAAGATGAGGCTTTCTGCTCCCGTAAAGATTTACAACCTCAGAAACCCTATGCAGGGTCTCTATGAGTCGGAACCGACTCCACGGCACACTACCACCACCACTACCATACTATGGTGAGAATAGCTCAAAATGAAGAAAAGGCTATCAATGAAAACAAACAGGAATGACAATAACGGAAGCAATGCACCTGTCACCCATGGGCACGTGGCTCCATACGATAGGCACCAGACTGTGAACCACAAGGTCCAGTGTTCAAATGCACAAACCACTCTGTGGGATAAAGAAGAGGCTTTCTTTTCCCAAGGCTATTTAAAATGTCTCAGAAACCCTCTAAGTACGTCGAGTCGGTTCCAACACATAGTGACCCTTATTAGGGTTTCTGAGAAGCAGCCTGGTGGGCTTGGTAAAAGATGGGATACTCAAGAGTCTGGGGTCTCAAGTGGTGGAGACCCACTGAAATGTGAATGGAGGGCAGACCTAAGCATACTGCTGCCCTGGACAGCCTTCTTATCTGCTGAACCTAGACCTTGTGCAAACGTTGCTCTGCATGTAGGAGTCCTTGAATAGAAAAGCCTGGAAGACATATAGCTAAATGCTCCTACCCACTAGGCCTACTGCCTGCCAAAAGTTCATAGAACTGGGGCTTCGTTTTTAAGCACTTAATATAATTTCAGTGAAACAATAACTGTCAATAAGCTTCATAAAGTCTGCTTCTCCAGAGTTGGAACTGTCATATCTCCAGTGTGCTCCCCAGTATACCTCGGCACAATAAATATTTACTGAATGAATGAATGTCCACACATATGACTTCCGATCCAAGCTGGGCTGAGCATATGAACTCTTCCTGGCTCATTCTGTCTGTCTTCTAAAGCCTAGTAAAAAAGCAAGCCTGCACTAAGCCATATATGGGGTCTTTATGTGGCACTACCGTATAAGCACTGGAGTGTTAACTGCAAGGTCAGCAGTTCAAACCCATCAAACCCTATCAGGTTCACTAAGAGTCAGAACTGACTAGACAGTACATAACAACATGAAGAAGCCATGTCTTAGTATTTGTTACTCTCAAAAGGAAAAGCACCAAGTTTTACCGCTCCTGAGAGAAGAAAAGAAAAAAAGGAAGGCTATCAAGATGCCTCACAACCACAAAATCCACAGAACTGCCCAAAAAGGTGACCTAGATTCCGACAATAAAGCACAGTCAGGCCAGTGCTGTCTGGAGAAGAGGAGGGGAAGAGATGACTGTTCCCTGCATTGCATCTAGTCACCATCAAATAGGACGTTGTGAGGACGAAGCGGAACCAGCCTGGAAGAGTACAGCAGAGTGCTTCCCAGATGGGCTTTTCTGTTCCTAGGATTTCAAGGCTGGTCCCTCGTATGTGACCTTGGAAGCCTGTGGAGGCCCTTTCCTGAGAGCACTGCCATAAAGGAGAAAAAGTGTGAGAGAATACTATCAATGCCTATGCCATGGATTGAAATGACAACACCGCTGACAAAAACAGACACATCAGAAGGAGAATCTAGTTTAAGGGGAGACATTTTTATAAATTTTTACTTTAGACATGTTGTGATTCAGATGATGGCACAGTAAGAGAGTGGAAATCTGAACTGTGGAAAGAGAGATTAAAAAGTTACACCTATAGGATACCAGTGGATACTGTGAGGGTTAGGTTTTCTGGGGGATATGGAGAGAGAGAATAGGCAATGAGTTTTAAGGTCAATGTAGTTTTGATGAGCCAAAGACAACAAGGAATGGAGGTGGAGGGAAGTCAGGAATGTCAGAGAAGAAAGAAGGGTTTCAAGGACAGTTTCCATTAGGATCCAGTCTTACAGAGAGTCAAGGAGCAGATACGGAAAGGGTCCTACATGGGTCTGATGACTAAAAGTCATCATGGGATGCCAGCTTTTAAACAGGGCAGTGCCAAGTGAGGAGACCAAGGCCTTGTTGTGATGTGGTACTCCAAGTCAGAGCTTCAAGAGTTCCTGAGTAACCTGCATTACTCCTCAAGCTAGGTACACAAATGGCAAAGAGATGGAAGCTAAGCCAACACTTTTTCATTCAAAAGAGCCCCCAATACTAAGTCTGTGTGGTTTCCTGTGAAGAGGCGGCTCGTGACAGTTGGTCTCATCCTCTGCATCATTAGCTGCTCCAAATGCTCTTCCTGGGTTGACAATGGCACTTAACCTGTTGTTGATTTTATCTTATTTTTTAATTTTGGAAATGATCCCTAAATGCTCATCATTAGTGCAAATAATGGTGGGGGGCAGAGGCAGCTGTGACTGGTTTGGAGAAAACACTCAGCTCTCTGTACAGGCTGGTGTATGATTTGTAGATCGAAGTCTATTTCTGTTCCGCCAAAGCCTGAGACCCAGAACCACATAACCAGTCCCAGGAGTGCTGGTGCTCAGGAGAATGATTCAGGGCAAGATTCATCGGTGATGCTGAGGACCATATTGTGCTCTGAGCAGTTAAGAACATTGTGAAATCAGAGTCAGAAAGAAGCAGGTGTCTGGAGAGAGAGCGAAAGAGCAAAAACCCACACACTCTGTCACTGAGCCAAATACTTCAATTCCCAACCTAATTTAGCCACTTTCCCACCAGAAAAAAAATCTGTAAGAGAGACAAAGCTTTATAGCAGGCTTAGTCAGTCATACCCCTCAGGGCGCAAATTTCCTAGGTGGTTCTGATGGGCACTGAGGAAGCCCAGTGATATATTTAGACTCTGTGGGTACAGCTCTGAGACAGTTGAATGTCTGAGATGTCAAAACTGTTATTTTTGTGGAAATAAAATCTGCTGCCAAGTCTTTTTTTTTACCCCAATTCTCACATAAGTTGGGGGGGGCAGGAGGGTAGAAAAGTGCAGACACTCTAAAATAGTCACATATTGGAGATGGGGAGTGGGAGGGTTTATGGAAAACTAATAGCAAGGATAGTGGATGGTCTTGATATTTTCCTAGCCTAATGAACAAGGAGCTCTGGTAGCGTAGTGGTTACGAATCGGGCTGCAAACCGCAAGGTCAGCAGTTCGAAACTAGCAGCTGCTCCGAGGGAGAAAGATGAGGCGTTCTGCTCCCGTAAAGATTAACAGCCTCAGAAACCCTGTGCAGGGTCGTTATGAGTCGGAACCGACACCACGGCACATAACAACGACAACAACAATGAACATAAAGTAGCTCCAAGTATACATGGCAGAAGATTTTCCCCAAGTGAGGTTCCTCTTGAGAAAAGGAAAAGAAGGGAGGAAGGGGTGATGGTGGTGACAATGTGCCATTGAGTTGGTTCTGATTCACAGCAAGCCTATATAATATGGTTTCAAAAGCTGTAAATCTTTATGGGAACAGGAAGTCTCATCTTTCTCCCATGGAGCGACTGGCAGATTTGAACTGCTGATCTTGTGGTTAGGAGCTCAACTTGTAACCCACTATGCTATCAGGGCTCCTTAAAGAAGGGAGGCTGTTGCTGTTAAGTGCCATTGAGTTGGTTCTGAATCATAGTGACCTTACATAGGATTTCTGAGTAGCGAATAGTGGGTTTGAATCACTGATTTTGTGGTTAGCAGTCCGTTTATCCTATAATGCAAGGATGGGGAATGTCCAACCTGTGGGCCATATAAGGCCCTCAAAATCATTTGATCTGGCCCTGCCAAAGTAACCACAGTTTCAGCCATCACATTGTTGTTGTTGTTGTTAGGTGCCATCGAGTCGGTACCGACTCATCAATAAGGTCTTCATCAATAAGGTTGTCCTTCCTTACTCACTCGTAGTGGTTATGAATCGGGCTGTGAACCTTAAGGTCAGCGGTTTGAAACTACCAGCCGCTCCGCGGGAGAAAGATGAGGCTTTCTACTCCCGTAAGGATTTACACCCTCGGAAACCCTGTACAGGGTCGCTATGGGTCAGAACCGACTCGACGGCACTTAACAACAACAACATCCTTACTCACTGTCCAGCTTTCACATGAGGTTATTGAAAATACCATGGCTTGAATCAGGCACACCTTAGTCCTCAAGCTGATATCTTTGCTCTTCAACACTTTAAAAAGGTCTTGTGCAGCAGATTTGCCTAATGCAATACACTGTTTGATTTCTTGCTTCCGTGAGTGTTGATAGTTGATCCAAGAAGAATGAAGTCCTTGACAACTTCAATCTTTTCTCCATTGATAAGAATGTTGTTCACTGGTCCAGTGGTTAATTAAATATTTAACCAAATGTAGCGGCCAATTTTTAAGTTGGTAATTATGTAAGGCCTGCAAATGATGTTATAAATTTTGGCCGAAAAAAGGTTCTTCACCCCTGCTATGGACTTCTGGTGTGGCACTGTAGGATAAACACTGGATTTCGAAACACAAAGCTGGCAGTTCAAACTCTTACAACTGCTCCATGGAAACACAGAGTTGCTATGAGTTGGAACTGACTTTTAGGCACTTTACAACAACAACAAACCCCTGCTATAGCACCACCCGGACTCCAAAGAAGGGAGGTGGTTTTTGTTGTTAGGTGCCATCGAGTCAGTACTGACCCATAGTGACCTTATGCACAGCAGAATGAGACATTGCCTAATCCTGGGCCAACCTCACTACTGTTGCCACGCTTGAGTCCATCGATGCTTGAGTCCATCGATGCTGTCACTTGGCCAATCCATCTCGTTGGGGGTCTTCCTCTTTTTCTCTGACCCTCCACCTTACCAACCATGATATCCTTCTCCAGTAACTGGTCCCTCCTGACAATACGGCCGAAGTATGAGAGATGAAGTTTGGCTACCTTGGCTTCCAAGGAGCACCACAAAATCCACAGAACTGCCCAAAAAGGTGACCTAGATTCCGACAATAAAGCACAGTCAGGCCAGCGCTGTCTGGAGAAGAGGAGGGGAAGAGATGACTGTTCCCTGCATTGCATCTAGTCACCATCAAATAGGACGTTGTGAGGACGAAGCGGAACCAGC
>NW_006408533.1:12726846-12731661 GCF_000296735.1 Chrysochloris asiatica
GCATGCATATGAGGTTATTGAAAAACCATGGCTTGGGTCAGGCATACCTTAGTCCTCATCTGACATCTTTGCTCTTCAATACTTTAAAAAGGTCTTGTGCAGCAGATTTGCCTAATACAATATGTCATTTGATTTCTTGCTTCCGTGAGTGTTGATAGTTGATCCAAGAATAAGGTCCTTGACAACTTCAATCTATTCTCTGTAGATAAGAATGTTGTTTATTGGTCCAGTGGTGAGGATTTTTGTTTTCTTTACATTGAGTTATAATCCATACCGAAGGCTGTGCTCTTTGATCTTCATCAGTAAATGTTTTAAGAAGGGAGATAGGAGATGGTAAAGATGAAAAATAGTCATTCCAAGGGCATAGATGCTCCACATGGTATACCCTTATTACCCATGCTTTTCATGTTTTTTTTTTTTTTTTTAATGCTCTTCTTGTCATTAACTTTGACAAAAGTTAAGGACATTCCAATTTTGTGGTCTTCCCAGCTTCTAACAGCTCTCTTGAGCTAACGAGGGACATTTGACTCCATTAGCCTATCTCTGCCTGTTCCTCTGTTCCCGTCTTTTGGTAGAAGAGGGAACCAGGTTTGGGTATGCAATGTGTGGGGACTAACAGAAGAGTCCCAAATTATCAGAGACTTACAACAGAAAGGGGTGGCTGATACCACTTTATCTTTTGCCGGCTAATGTCCACTCCAGCGGGTAAGCTTTTAAGAGAGCTCTTTCCACCCACTCCTTCCTGTCTCCTCAAATATAGCCACCTCCCCCACTGCCAATTTTCAAATCAGCACGATGATTAATGACCCAGGCAAGAACTTAATTTCCTGTCCAGTAGTACAAGGCTGATTGCCAATAAAAGTACTCACTCAAGACAACTATTTCCTCTCCACAGTTTCTAATCTTGTATTCAATTGTGGGCATTCTTCCCTCTCAGTGTGAAAGCAGAATCAATTTTTGAGCCTTCATTTGGTGAATAATCCAAAGAATCATAGAATGTTAAAGGTAGTAGGGGCGTAGAAGATAATGTAATTCAATCTTTTTCTTTTCCTTGCAATTCAAGTAGAACTTAAGTTGAAGACTTCAGCTCACACCATGATGTGCTCACATGGTCAAACTGCTAGCTAAGAAGGCATTACTATCTTTAAAGTACACAGCTTGGGTCCTCCCTGGTCTCATTATAGCTCTTACCTTTAATGAAACAGTCTATTTTAAACTGGGATCTAATCACCATGGGAGAATATTTCTGCAATTATGGGCTCAGGCAAAACACAAACAAAACCAGTGTCAGTGAAACCCCTCAGAAACAACACAGTTACCATGTTCAATTACCTCAGAACTCCTTAAATACCCATTGCAGATGTAATGAGTTGTCCTGATTTGAACTACATGTACCATCTCTTGTATTTATTTCTCAGAAATGCTTGATAGATAACACCATCGCTTTCTGTGAAATTAATTCTGAAAAGCAGAGGTTCCCAAACAAGATGTTAATGACTGCCTAATATAATACCTTCTTTAGATGCATGATTTCCCATAGACAATTCCAGTTACAATTCAGGAAATGCTTTCTGGGTCGATGCCTAAATTATCTGAAATACTCAAGTGAGGGTATGCAAATGACAAGACAGGCATTGGGCTGAGAGGGTAGGTGGTAATGAACAGCAGAGTGGTCACAACAGCAAAAGAACATGCTGTACACACTGGGGCATTAACACAGACAGATAGAGTAATATATATAAAGAACCCAGTTCATACCCAGCTTTTAAAAATTTTTAGTGTGCTCTTCTGCAAATTCTTTCTGAGCCTCAGTTTGCTGTTGTTGTTGTTAAGTGTCGTTGAGTCAATTCCGACCCATAGTGACCCTGTAAAGGGTTTGTGAGGAACAGCTGGTGAGCTTGAACTGCTGACCTTGTGGTTCAAGTCGACTTTGCAGTCCAGCACATTTTACATATCTGTAAGTAAGCAATAATTACGACCACCAGAGACGTAGAAATCGTATTAAATACCATATATGAAAGTACCAATCACAACCCCTTAGCAGATGATACTGGAGCTCTAAAAATAACTGTTGAATTTAAATATTTTAATTTCCTCATTTTATATATTCTTCCTAGTTGAAACTGCTCAATTACCATGAAACATAAATACTTAGCACATTCGTTTCATTATTAAAGTGTACATGACGTGAAGACTGGAGCCAACAAATCAAATTGGCATTGGCTTTGACCTGTTCCAACTTAGATGCTCTGAGGAATAAAATCCAAACATGGGTCGTACATGGCTATACAAATAGACCATATCAATCTGAACACTGTAATGAGGGCACAGTCTGAAGACTAGGTACCCATGAGCTTTAGACCAACTGGGCTCTGCTGACCAGCTACAAGACCTTACACAGATTATGTAACTTCCCTGAAACTGCCTTGCCAGTGACTTTATAGGCTGCTACAAAGATTAAGTAATATTAATGGATGCCTAAGAAACAGCTAGGCATCCTGGTGTGGTGCTGTGGGATAATGCACAGGACTGAAAGGTTAGTTTTAACTGCAAGCTTGGCGATTCAAATTCACCAGTCGCTCCTCGTAAACTCTATGCAGGGTCACCATGAGTCAGAACCAACTTGATGGTACTTAACAACAACAACCTCAAATAAAACAGCTAGCACACTTACTCCTGATACAGAGTTGTTGTTGTTAAGTGCAGTCGAGTTGGTTTCGACCCACAGTAACCCTGTATAGGGTTTCTGAGGAGTGCCTGGTGAGCTTGAATCGCAAACCTTGCCGTTCAAGCCGACTTTGTAGCTCAGTGCATTAACCCATAGCACCACACCAGTGTTCCTGATACTGAGGAAGTGTTGTTGTTGTTAAGTGCCGTCGAGTTGGTTCCGACCCATAGCGACCCTGTACGGGGTTTCCGAGGGTGTAAATCTTTACGGGAGTAGAAAGCCTCATCTTTCTCCCGTGGAGCGGCTGGTAGTTTCGAACTGCTGACCTTAAGGTTCGCAGCCCAATTCGTAACCACTACGCTACCAGAGCTCCTTTTAGGTACCTGTTAAATGGTTAACTAAAAATATCAGTCTAAGGGACCTTAGGTGAACACCATTCCTCTTTTTTTACGCACTTTATAAAACAGTAATAATGCCATCTGCTCTGCCTACCATACAGATTTGTTGTGAAAATCCAGAGATATTCTAGGGTGAAGTACTTTTCAAGTATAAAGTATTAGATATCAGCATGTCAATATCGGAGGCAAAAGTATAATGTGTTTTGGTATTGTCTTTGAAAATCAATCCTTGGAAAGCATATGCATTATTTTTAAAATCATGTTGTTGCGAATATACAGAGCAAAACATGTACCAATTCAACAGTACAACTTAGCGACATTAATGAAAATTCCGATCTGCAATTTTTCCCCTTTGATCAAGACTCATCTATGAAATCTTTGATCAAAATGTTCAGTTATGGTGACAGGGCGTCATCTGGTTCTTCTGATCTCATGATTAAGAAGGCAGTTATCATGAAAGAAAACAGCCATAAATTTTATATCCTCCCTCCTATTCCTAACTATCCTTCTTCCTCTGTTGCTCCAGGTGAATAGAGACCAAATGTGCCTTGGCTGACCACTTGCAAGTTTTTAAACTCCAGGCACTATGCAACAAACTAGGAGGTAGAACAAAATACTAAAATAGTTATTAAGCCAATTAACTGAGATGTCCCTTGAAACCATGACCCTAAACTTCAAACCAAGGAATCAAATTCCATGAGGTGTTTGGTTGTACATAAGCAGTCTAAGTAGGCACTCCCTCCAGATCCCTCCCCCCACTTTTTTTTTTTGGATGTTGTGATATATTCATCACACAATTCTTGCCAATTCAACTTTTTACAGCTGTACAACTTAGTGACAGAAGTTATAATTATCAGCTGTGTAACCTTACCATTCCTTAGTGCTATTTTTCCATCATTGTTAACCCTCTCTTTCCTTTGTCTCTTACTCCTGGTTGCCGCTTATAATTTTTGTTTTCTATTCATTTGCTTTTGCTTGTCTTTTTATATAAGTGAGGCCATACAATATTTGTCCTTTTGTGATCGACCTATTTAGTTTAGTATGTTTTTCAGTTCCATCTATACTGCAGCAGGTATCAAGACCTCATTTCTCCTGAACAGTATTTCATTGTATTTATAGGCACCACCTTTTGTTTATCTGTTCATCTATAGACTATGTTGTATTTTTAATAGTATGGTTTTTAACTCCAAAAAGTTCCAAAAGATGCCAGAATGGGAACCAACAAAGCCATATTCAATTTCCTTACTAAAGATTAAATAGGGCTTTGACTATACACTTAAAACTTCATGCCAACCAAGGCAGATGAGACTATTTGATGGCATATAAGAAAAATGTTTGAATTATTTGATTAAGCTATTATACATATGTACGAGACTAAGCAAAAATGTATTGCTATGGGGGTTTCAGCTCATAATGCAGGGCTTATTGGGTCGCTATGGGTCGGAACCGACTCGACAGCACTTAACAACAACAAATTCCAAACAAAACATGTTTACACATGATTTTGCAACCAGTGGATAATTACAAATTCTCTCAGTAACACACTTGTCTTAGTCTTATTGTTGTTGTTAAGTGCCGTTGAGTCGGTTCTGACCCATAGCGACCCTGTACAGGGTTTCCGAGGCTGTAAATCTTTACAGGAGCAGAATGCCTCATCTTTCTCCCGTGGAGCTGTACAGGGTTTCCGAGGCTGTAAATCTTTACAGGAGCAGAATGCCTCATCTTTCTCCCGTGGAGCAGCTGGTAGTT
>NW_006408533.1:12732516-12741358 GCF_000296735.1 Chrysochloris asiatica
GCTTTCTGCTCCTGTAAAGATTTACAGCCTCGGAAACCCTGTACAGGGTCGCTATGAGTCGGAACCGACTCCACGGCACATAACAACAACAACAACGATATTATAATAATACCTTTTCACTTATCCTGGTAAGTGTGGTCAATTAATACATGTCTGGAATATTTATAATTCAATATCTGACACATGAGTTTGTATGTGGTAACCTAGGAAAATTATGTAGCTGTGTGCTATTTGGATGTGGTGCTGTGGGATAAACAAGGTAAGTTTGATCCACAAGGTCAGCGGTTCAAATTCACCAGCTGCTCCTTGAGAACCCTATACAGGGTCACTATGAGTCAAATTGACTCAAAGGTACTTAACAAAAATATCCATATAAGAGTGAGGTTGTTGCCTAAAGCTTACTGCTTTCCATCTGTTTTCTCTCTTCCTCATTGCTGTTCAGTGGTCTCCAGCTCCGATCGACACTACAGGGTTTTCAAGGTTGTAATTTTTAAGGATGCAGACTCACATATTTCTCCTGCAGAGTGGCTGGTGGGTTGGAACCACTGACCTTTCGGTTAGCAGCTGAAATCTTAATCAAGGAGTCACCAGGGCTCCTCCATCTACACTGTTGATGTTGTTAAATGCCACTGAGTTTGACTCATAGCAGCCATGTGTAGGATTTCCAAGGAGCGGCTGGTAGGTTTGAACCACCCACCTTGTGGCTAGAGGTCCAGTGCTGATCCTACAGTGCCACCAAAAAAGTCTTGTTGTTAAGTGTCATCAAGTCTGTTCGGACCTATAGTGACCGTGTATAGGGTTTCCAAGGAGTGGCTGGTGAATTTGAACCACTGACCTTGTGGTTCAAATCATCTTTGCAGTACAGCGCATTAGCCTACAGCACCACACCAGAAGGACATTATTTTCTTCTACTGAAAACTGAATTTGTACTCCAAGCTTTCTCAGCCTAAAATTAGTGGGTGGTTAGTTCAATCATCACGCCAAGGACCTAGCCAATCTGCCACTCGTTAACTTGAAGGGCACTTCTTCCCTAGCTGGCTCTCAGAGACAGTAGTTTGAACTTCCTTGGTTGAATGCAAAACACATTAGCTAACTAACCAAACAAACTGAAGGAGGCATACCACAAGACCAATCCTGGCAGATTGGACGGCTGTGAAAACACTCCCTTAAATGCAGTGGGGGAGTGGGGAGGGTGAACCAGAGAGAGTGAAGGAGGTGGTTTCTTTAACGTTTTAATACTTACTCATCCACAACTATAGTTGCCAAAATGCGTATCTCGAAAGGAATGGACTCAAACCTAAAGTTCTCTAACTTCCAAGTAGGTTGAAGTACCCATAAACCCAGAGGGATATAGTGAGGCATATGATTTGGTAAAATTAAACATTTTTCCTAGGGTCGCTAGGAGTCAGACCTGACTGGAAAGCACACTACCACAGCCACCACACTGAATTCAGATGGGTGTTCTACTGTATATAATATAAACTTTCATTCATTCACTCACTCACTCATTCATTCTCTTTCCTTCTCCTTTTTCTTTAGAAATAAGCTGCTGAAGGAGTGCTCAATTTAAAGTGAGAAGGTAAACGTTCAACTCCTAGCCACTTACTGGCCTTCCATTTGGCATGGAACCTAATGTCCAGTTTCAGTTCAGATTCATCATCTGTAAAATGGGTAAGAACAACAAATGCGGATTTGTGTGTGTGAATGGTAAAGCCGATGGAAACCAAACAAACAAACAAACAAATCTAAGATGCTTCAACTCCTCTACAGCAGTGACCATGTCTGACGCAGTAGTAATAAAGGAAGGCAGGCTCTCATTCATTTTATGGGACTTTACATGTAAGCACCCATTGATCAGACGACAACCTGAAGGTTACCTAGAGTTATCTTTTACAGCATTTCAAAGCTTTCCTGGAGCAGACAAAGGACATAAGCTAGGGAAGCCCACTGGGCTTTTTGTTTCTTTTCTTTAAACACCAAACCACAAAACTTCATTCATACTGTTCTTCCATTCCAACTGCAAATTTGAATGCTAGTCCTGTGGCCCACCGACAAAAGCCTGAAGAAGCATTTCTTGCATATTTACTATGAAAACTTTGTCCTAATACTTACTGGAGGAGTCCTGGTGTGGCGCTGTAGGATAATCACTGCACTGCTTACAACAAGGTCGGCAGTTCAAACCCATCAGCCGCTCCTTGGAAACCCTATATAGGGTTGCTATGAGTCACAACTGACTCAATGACACTTTACACAATGACAATAACAGAGCTGTAGGGGAGTCTCCAAAGGCATTTCTGTATCTAACACCTCCCTGTATTCCTTGAGGAAAAACTATTGAAATGAAAAAATCAAACAAACAAAACAAAGCCCTGAGGAGATACCTTTGGGGGGCAAAGACAACTTAAAAGGTAAACATCTACAACCCCAATTAATATTTTATAAGGTACACAACTCTATACCTTATGCAAATGAAAACAAAACACAAAACCTAACCCAATGTTGTAGCGTCTGACTCACAGTGACCCTGTGGGACAGAACAGAACTGCCCATTGGGTTTCCAAGGCTGTAAATCTTTATGGGAACAGACTGTTCCTTTGGAGCAGCTGGCCTTTTGGTTAGCAGCCCAACACTGAACCTACCACGCCACCAGAGTTCCTTTGCTTAGGCAAATTGGCAGAAAACTGTAATCACTTTACAGAAGAAGATGGGCTCACGGTGGACTCACAGGAAGGATTCTTGTCTGGAGAACCCGGTGCACACCTACAGCAACCATCACTGTCATCAAGTCCATGCCAACTCCCAGAAAACCATATAGGGTTCATCTTTACAGAAGCAGACAGCCTCACTGTTCTCAGGCAGAACAGCTGGCGGGTAGAGTAAAGCTGTCATATCCAAGCATAACCCAATCCTGCCCCATTAACCACAAACAGAGATCAGGATTTACAACACAGGACAATTATGTCAGAACACAAAAGAGTGAATAAACACACAATCCTGGGCATCATGGTCTATCCAAGTTGACACACCATCTTGGCAGGGTGCCAAGGGGCATAATTCAATCCGTGACAGTATCCTACAGGAATTGCCTAATGGAGGCTTGTAAGAGTTTCCCAGTATGTGTCAATTTGGCTAGGCCATGATTCCCAGTATTGTGGGGCTGTCCTCCATGTTGTAATCTGATGTAAGTGTCCTGTAGACTATAACCTAATCTCTGCTTGTGGTTAATGAGGAAGATGAGTTTATGTCTGCTATGCTAATGAGGCAGGATAAGCGTGGGACAGAACATCCTTACTCAGCTCACAGCCCTGATCCAACATAAGGGGAGTTTTCCTGGAGAGCAGCTCATATCATCTTTCTTATAAGAGATAAAAGGACAGAGAAGCGAGAGAGCCAAGCAGGAGGAAGAGCTGGGAGCAGAGTGCGTTCTTTGGATCCAGGGTCCCTGCACTGAGAACCTCCTAGACCCCAGGGACTCATGATGTCATGACTCATGGAGCTCTCCAGGAGATACTGGGCCTGTGGATGTGGAAAGAAGACAAGGATCTTCCCCTAGAGTAGAGGGAGAGAGAAAGCCTTCCTCTGAGCAGCTAGTACCCTGAATTTGAACTTCAAGCCTCCAAGATTGAGAGAGAATAAATGTTTGCTTGTTAAAGCCATCCACTTGTGGTCTTTCTGTCATACTTCACTAGAAGACTAAGATGCTTCACAGGCATTTAACAAATATAAATATTTGATATTAAATAAGCAGTTGCCATCGTGTTGATTCTGAGTCATAGTGACCTTGTGTATGTGTCTGACTAGAACTGTGCTTTATGGTTTTCAGTGGCTGATTTTGGGGGGAATTGGCTCAAACACCCAATCCTTTGGTTAGTAGCCCAGTGCTTTGATGGTTTATGCTACCCAGGAACTCCCATCGATTCATATTATTTTCTGGGTAATGCAAACACAAATAGCACAGTAGGATAAGTACTGGACTGCTAACCACAAAGCTGGTGGTTCAAGCCCACCAGCTGCTACTCGGAAACCCTATACAGGGATCCAACTATGAGTTGGAACTGACTCCGCGGTACTTAACAACAAAATCGATCTTTACCTTCTAATTTTTAACTTCCAGGGAGTAATGAAACTGCAATCCATGGAGTAATGCAAACCAGAAACCTGGAAGTCATCTTCATTTTCATGGTTTCACGCCATATCCATCCAGTTCCATAGGATTATTAGTTCTTTCATTTGTATATTTCTCGAATCTGTGCCCTCTGTTCTCTCGCTGTTGATTAAGTTCTGGCCATCAACAATTTTCATCTCTATATTGACTCTCCTCTGGCTCCATATGTCACCCATCTACTGTGCCGGTGTTTGGTTGACTGCTTGAAAATGCAACCTAATTAGACCAACAACCCCTCCCCCCCACCCAGGCTAAAAATCCTTCAACAGTTCCTCAAAGATGCCTTGGCAGAAATCACAATCTCTTTTCTTAATGCAGTCACTACCGTCTTAGCCAGAGTCACTTCTGCCATGTTCTTGTAGAACCTGCGTTCTTCTCCTACAGGCCTTTTCAAGTGTTCTCAGTTCCATGAGGAACACCTTTTTCTGTCTCACATGGGTGAACTGCTGTGTTAGGCCCTAGAGATACAACGATGGGTAAACAAGGCAGTCTTAGCTTCTTAGAGAGTAGAGTCAACTGATTAGGGAAGGGTGCAAGGGTTCCAGCTATTCAAACAAACAAACAAAAGCCATTCAGAGAAATGTACAGCTCTAAAGAAAAAGTGTTCTGTGTCCGAGAGATCTGAGTTTGTCTAA
The DNA here is from genome assembly GCF_000296735.1 of Chrysochloris asiatica. Classification (NCBI taxonomy): domain Eukaryota; kingdom Metazoa; phylum Chordata; class Mammalia; order Afrosoricida; family Chrysochloridae; genus Chrysochloris; species Chrysochloris asiatica. The sequence continues at coordinate 12,737,317 of NW_006408533.1, forward strand.
GGGGCACAGGTAAGGGGATCTGAAAAATGACCTTGATCCCGAGTTAGACAAAATAACTGCAAACACTAAAAGAAGGATGACATGCAGAAGAGCAAGAGGAAGAAAAGAAGCACACGATGAAGTTGCCGGGCAGGCAGGGACCAGATCATGCAGAGCTCCGACACAGTAATGAGAATCCTCCTTTCCTCCACTCCCACCCAGAGATCCTTGGACCATTTTTGTTCTCTCCAAAAATGGGTATTCAAACAAAAAGTTGTACACGAATGTTCAAAGCCAAACTTGTCTTGTTAAGTGCCATCGAGTAACTGATAATGACCTTGTATAAGGTTTCTGAAGAGCATCTGGTGGTTGTTAACTACCAACCCTGCGGTTAGCAGCCCAGTACTTAGCTATAGAGTCACACCAAGACTCTGAAACAACGTAAAATGTCCATCAACTGATAAATGTATGGGCGAAAAAAAGGTGGCCAGGAACAATGGAATAGTATTAAAACATAAAAAGGAATGAAGTGCTAATACATGCTACTTTAATGTGCATGAACTTTGCCAACATTGTCAGATACTGTATGCATGATTCCATTTGTATGCCCGATCCAGGATTGGTGATTGCCAGGAGCTGGAAATAGAAGAAGGTGGGAAATGTCTTCTTAGTAAGTACTTACTGTGGCTCCTTTTCAGGTGATGAAAACACACTGACAGGACTACACAGAGCTGATGACTGATCACCACTGTGGGAAGTAAGTGCCACTGAACTGAACATCTAAAAATGGTTAATTTTGTTATGAAAAGCCACAGGGTAGTTTTATATGAAGTCCCGACTTCATATAATCAGTGCCATATATGAGGGGGCTGCAAAGAGTGCACAGCAACATTCCATTATCTTTTGATTTCATTTTTCCACAAACTTTTGAAGCCACCTCGCATTTCATTATAACTCATGACCATTTATCGAATGTGCATTTGTATCAACATCAGAAGAGAAAGTAGTTGCCATCTTCCTCACTTCCAGCCAGCTGTGCAGACAGAATGCACATTCCAAGTTTCAGCAGGCTACTCATTCCCCTGAAGCCTACTGAGGGCAGTGGTCCAAGTCCACTCTGAGCTCTTTTGCCTAATGCCTGAACACAGAGAGGCCATCTGGTTTCCTACCAATGAGGCTCTGGGGAAACTTTTCTCCAGTCTCCTCCTAGATGCACTGACAGCCTCCACATCATCTCTCTGCTTGGTTTTTGCCAAGGCTTAGATCTCCATATTGCATCCTGCTCTGGTATCCTCACACCATACCCTGGGAGAAGTCTTGGAAATGCCAAGTTGGGTAACTGGTATTAATAATCACCTCTGCACAATATTCACAGAACTGTGCTACCTCGTTCATCCCACCCCTAGTACCATCTGTCAGTCTTGTTCCTTTGATCTCTTGGACCCACACCTACAACTGGACTTAGACTGAATAGGCTGCATCCCTAAGAAGCTTGGTCCAGGTTCACTCCTGGACCAAGTTTCTTAGGCTGATGGCTTCATTCCAACAGTCAGCTTTGAAAGCTTCTTAAAATTGGGGCTAAAGCTGACCAGCAACTTAATCCCCTCTTAAACTTGGCATTACATACCTACCTTCTGCTGGAAGCTAAGATGGACAAATAGGCATATAAGAGAAGTTCAAGAAGATGCACTGATGTTCCACATTTTAAGGCATAAGGCAGACTGCCATATGTTAGGTGGCCATCAAACCACTTCCAAATCACAGATACCCTACGTACAAGAGAATGAAACACAGGCTGGGATCCCGTGCCATCCTCACAATCATTGTTATCTTGGAATCCATGATTGTAGCCACTGTGCCAGCCCATCTATTGGAGGGTCTTCCTCTTTTTTTTTTTTTCCCCTAACCCTTCACTTTACTAAGCGTGATATCCTTCTCGAGGGACTGGTCCTTCCTGACAACATGTTTAAAGTATGAGAGATGGAGTCTCACCATCCTCGTTTTTTATAAAACAAATCATAAACAGAAATCATCAATAATTATGTCTAATCATGCTCAATGGGGGAAAAGTAAGTACTATGCTGAGGAAGCAGCAATCTCTTTCTAAAAATGCCTAATTATCTTATAATAGTTTGGAAATGGAATATGGAGGGGAGAAATTAATGCTTAAAGACTTCTGATGCAAAAAGTCTATAAATTTACAAATAAAATAAACATTTATTTATATGCATGAAGCAGATGAATAGTCTATATGTGAACAAGACAAACAAAAGGTCTAAGCAAATTAAACATGTACAAAAGTACAGTTAACTCTCAATTACCCAAGGGACAGAGTAACTAGAAAATCAAGGCATTTGTTAAAAAAAAATTAAAATACCCCAAACCACCAAACTCACTGGTAGTGAACTGATTTCACTCACAGCAGATCCTACAAAACAAGAGTAAAACTGCCTATAGGGTATTTCTTTATGGATGCAGATTGCCACATCTTTCTTCTACAGACCTGCTGGTAGATTCAAACCAATGGCATTTCAGTTAGCAGCAGAGCACATTAACCACGGCACCACCAGAGATCCTGAAAACAACAGCAAATGAGCGAAAATGTGCATGCTCTCAAAGACAACTGTGGGGAATCTAGCCTTACCTCTCAGCATGTGCTCATTTTGTGTCTGTGTCACATTATAATTTTCTAACTATTCCACACTTAATAGATGACAGTATTATTGTTGTTAAGTACCACTGAGCTGGTTCTGACTCATAGTGACCCTGTATAGGGTTTCTGAGGATCAGCTGGTGTGTTTGAACCGCTAATCTTGTGGTTCCAACAACCCTGCAGTCCAGTACTTATCCTACAGCACAACACCAGCACTCTAGATGACAATATAGCACTTAACTTTTGCAAGGGTAAGTAAAAAAGTATTGCTACAAAATCATAGATAGCTTTATTAAATGAAAAAATCAAAATGTGAAATGATCATTTCTCAGCATATCCTCCATCAAGGTTTATACATTTCTGAATGTGGTGTTTCCATCTCTTTAAACCTCCTTTGAAGAAGTCAGCATTCTTTGACTTAAACCAAGTCAAGATGGCAGTTTTAACACCCTCAAGGGATTCAAATTGTGTTCCTCTTAAATGTTCTTTAAGTTTGGGGAATAAAAGAAGTCTGAATAGGCAATATCAGAGCAATAGGTGGATGGGGTAAGGTTTCCCAATGAAATTCTCATAGGACAAGCCTTGCCACCCTCAAAGAATGAGCAGGTGCATTGTGACAGGGAAAAAAAATCCCTTGGCACAGCTTTTCATGCCCTTTTCTTACCAGTATACTTTTCAGTTTCCTGAAAACTTTTTCCTACTAAGCCCTCGTGATCATCCTGAGTCCTTTGAGAAAAATCTATCACAATTGTTATTGTTGTTTTGACACAAAGGGACCCTATGGATAACAGAATTAAACACTGCTCAGTCTGCACTAGTCTCATAACTGTTGATATGCTTGAGTCCATTGTTGCTGCCCACTGTGTCTATCCACCTCACTGGGGTCTTCTTTTTTGTTGACTCTCCACTTGACCAAGCATGATGTCCTTCTCAAGGGACCCGAACCTCCTGAGAAAATGGCCAAAGTAAGATAGACAAAGTCTCGCCATCCTCACTTCTAAGGAGCACACTGGCTTTAATTTTCCCAAGAGAGGTATGTTTGTTCTTCTGGCAGTCCATGTGCTTTCAATATTCTTCCCCAACACCATAATTCAAATGCATCAATTCTTCTATGGTTTTCCTTATTCATTGTCCAACTTTCATATGCATATGAGGCCACTGAAACTACCTATCAAAATGACCCTTTTCATATCTCCAAAGAACAGTTACCGTACCCTCTAAGCTGACTTGTCTGCTTGAATTTAACTAGCCTAGCATATCTGATTTTTAAAGTGTTGAAGAGCAAAGATGTCAGCTTGAGGACTAAGGAGCGCCTGACCCAAGCCATGGGATTTTCAATAACCTCATATGCATGTGAAAGCTGGACAGTGAATAAGGAAGACTGTAGAAGAATTGATGCTTTTGAGTTAT
>NW_006408533.1:12742012-12745605 GCF_000296735.1 Chrysochloris asiatica
AGAGTATAGCTATAGATACATTTAAGAATATATTTCCATTCAGGTTTACCAATACAAATTGGGCCATAGTCTTTTGAGAATTTCTTTAAGGAATTCAGAAATATTTCTTCAATACAAAAAGAATTATCTTGTTGTTGTTAAGTGCCATTAAGTCAATTCTGACTCATAGCAATCTTGTTTCCAAGGAGTAACTGGTGGGTTTGAATTGTCAATCTTTTAGTTAGCAGTCCAGTGCTTATTCTACAGTGCCACACCAGGGCTTCAAGAATCATCTTATGGTAGATAATATTAGAGTTACACTGCTATATGAGTAACAGACTCAAGCTCTGGTGAATAGTTCATTTATTCTGACCTTATACAAAAATAAAATTCTAATACAACCAATTTTCAAAAACCTCGTATACATGTGCAAGTTGGACAATGAATAAGGAAGAATGCATTGATGCATCTGAGTTATGATGTTGGAGGAGAATATTTAAAGTACTATAGACTGCCAGAAGAACAAATAAATCTGTGTTGGAAGAAGTACCATCAGAATGCTTCTTGGAAGCCAGGATGCCCAGACTTCATCTCTCATACTGCAGACATATTATCAAGAGAGACTGTAAAGTTAGCCCGACTGACTCCATTTTGAATCATGAGTAACCCCTGCATTATGTTTAAGTCCTGCCTAAGTAAAAAAAAATATATGTTTAAAAAAATATATATCTTGTTCAGCTGCACCTCCCTGTCCCCATCCTAAGCACTGCTTATGTTTGCTTCTGTCAAATGGCCTATGCATACACCCTACCCCTGGTTTCTTAAGCTATGCATCCCTAGCCCCACCCTAACGGCTTGTGCACACACCCTACCCCTGGTTTATGCAAGATAATGTCAGACTGCCTATGTATAAATACTCTTTGAAAAATCGGGTCAGGGCTGTAGTCTTTCCCGTGTTTAGGAAGGCTGTAGTCGATGGCCAGCTAATAAAGGCTTCCTCGCAGATCCTGAGAGTCTTGAGTAGTCATCTGAGCAAATTGAGGCACAAGACCAGTCCCTGGAGAAGGACATCATGCTTGGTAAAATGGAGGGTCAGTGAGAAAGAGGGAGACCCCCCCCAATGGAATGGCACAGTGGCGGCAGCGATGGGCTCAAGCATAGCAGCTCTTGTGAGACTGGCACAGTGCCTAAGGTCACTATGAGGTGGGACCGGCCCGATGGCACCTAACAACAACAATGCAACCAAAGACACTGGGCTTTCATTTGGTAGTAGATGAAAAAACTGGTTGTTGTTGTTGTTTTTTCCTGGTTCAGTGTTTTAGTGCATTAAAGTTATGGAAAATGACCAACACATCACTCCTGGGCAGTACTTCACACACTGAAAAGTGAAGAGATGCAAAACCATTGGATTTTGGAAAACTTAATAGCATCAGATTTAAGAACTTTTAATAAGGTTTCCAAAAATGCAACATTAAAAGAATGTTGCTAAAGCAGAGCTGAACTGCTGCAGGAAAGGGCCTTGCAGACGGCTGCAAATGTGAAAAGAACTTCCTACAAAGAGGAAGGCAGGCAGGCGGGCAGGCGGCCGGTCACCAGGGCTAAAGAGAAGAGAGGAGACACTGTGTTAGCTCTGTCTCAGTTCAGCTCAATCTTCAGTCCCTCCTTTGTTCTCACTACGTTTCTGTTTGGAAATAGGATTTAGGTTCTGTTTGAATATAAACCTGCCCCAAGAGAGCCAATGTTTGAAGCTCTTCTCTTTATGGATGTATCTATGGGATCTTCAAGTGCCAGCTGTGTACATACAACAATAAAAAGAAGTGATTTTAAGACAGCTGAGAATAAAAAGTAGTTGAGAGAATAAGTGATTAAGGTCCTAGAAACAAGAACATTAAAAAAAAAAAAAAAAAGCAGCTCTTGTCTCTGGAAAGCATTACTCTACAGCAAAGGAAATTAACCTCAAGTCCTTGTTGAGTGAGGGGCCTTCCAGTTCTCTAGATGGCTGCCTGTGAACAAAGGAGTAAGAAAGACAGATCTCTACCCTAATCGAGCACACACTGGAAATAAGGAGACAAAAGAAATATTACATAAATCAAAGACAACCTTTATTGTAAAGAAAAATAACCTTCTCAATAAGAATCGGATTAATTGGGCAATAAAGATGGATTGTGTCAATTAGAAACTTCTTGAAGGAAAAAAGAAATCTTTCTCCTTTAAGAAAAGCCAGAGGATGCACGAATCAAATCAAAAGCAATATTAGTACAATATTACAGAGACACCAAATCAATGTCAATTAAAAAAAAATTCATGTATTTTGTAGAATGCATAAAATGGGCAACAAAAAGTGTAATAGGGTTTTAGAAAGGTTCTGGTACATAGAGAATTGTTAAGTCCCATCAAGTCGGCTCTGGCTCATAAAAAGTATCTAAAAACAGTACAACAAAATGGTGTTAGCATAATAGATATTTGAAGTCCCGGTGTGGCATTGCAGGATAAGCACTAGACTGCAAGGTAGGTGATTTGAACTCATCAGCCGCTCCTTGGAAACCCTATACAGGGTCACTATGAGTCGGAACTTAACTCAAAGGCACTTAACAAAAGCAACAGACATTTTTCTTGGCTATCTTGGTGTAGCGCTATGAAATGATGTGCTGGACCAGATGGTCGGTTTGAAGTGCACGGTCAGCAGTTCAAATTCACCAACCAATCCTCGGACACCCTATACGGGTTCGCTGTGAGTCAGAACTGACTCAACGGCACTTAACAAAAACAGCAATCCTTTCATAGTAACCACCTCGTTTGTTTAAAGAGGTCTATGAAATTCCATTGTATAAAGATACCATAATAAGTTCACTGATCATGGTTTTTCACACTCATAAAAAACTTCATGGAAGCTGGGATCTAAACACCCAGCACCGTTAAACTGCGGGTCCTCTTCCAGCTTTTCCAGCAAACTCACTCTTCAAATTCTAGGCACTGTGATGAGGAGTCAGTTCTAACATGGAAATGAAACACTGGTGGAGGCCTCCTTGCTAACTTGCCAACCACTTTTGTAATCTGCAATTATTTCTTAAAATAAAGACTTAAAAAAATCTCTGTATTCAAACTAGATTATAATTTGCCTAGTTTAAGCTTGGTATGAAACTTTGTAAAAAGTCAAAAGGAAATCATTAAAATTCTCAAAAAGGTTTTCCATCAAGCAATTCAAGTAGGATTAAAAATAAAATCCATGACTGATTCTGAATTGCAAATCTCAACAACAGTTATCATGCCACTCAATGAGAACAAATGGTATATGCTCAGGGCTAAGTCTTTGAGTTGAGTCCTGGTGTGGTGCTGTGGGGTAATGTGCTGGACTGCAATGTCGGTCTGAACCTCAAGGTTTGACGTTCAAGCTCACTGGCAGATCCTCGGAAATCCTATACAGGGTCACTATGAGTCAGAAACAACTCAACGACACTTAACAACATGTCTATGAGTAGTGTTTTGGCTGTTATCTGTCTCAAGGAGTTCCATTATTTTGGAGTTCCATTATTTTGGTGGTTAAAGAAAAAAAACCCTCACATAATCAAAAGTGATAGAAAAAGTAGGCAATATTCAACATCAACCTAAAAAGT
>NW_006408533.1:12746397-12748713 GCF_000296735.1 Chrysochloris asiatica
AGGGAGAGGGGCTGTGTGCTAATGACCGGGGGGCAGGCTTGGAGGATATACCCTTTGGTTGGTTGATGATGCATGGAGAGGATTGTAACCATGGCAATGAAAGATATACGATAGAATGAATGTAAAACTAATGTTCTCACATGTAAACTATCACATAATTCACAATAAAACAAACAAAAAGTCAACCAAAGCCCAACTTAAAAAAATTCTTGAAAATTCCCTCCTTTCTCTTCTTGTGAGGACGACACATAATTTACCAACTCAAATGACAGAAGACACCAAAATTCAAATAAACGTAGCTATAAATATTTGCTGATACATTGTTTCTTAGGCTAATTAGATCATTAATGAATACTAAGTGCAAATAAATCCATGTAAACACATCTGTTTCTGTTGGATATTTGCAAAGAGTTCTGCTGAGGGCAAGTTTATTTCACAGAATTTATCACAGTCCAAATTAAAAATGATCAGAATTACTCTTTCATCTGGAGTCCTGATGTGGCACTGTAGGGTAAACACTGGACTAAGAGTTGCTCCTTGAAAACCCTATTCAGGGTCACTATGAGGTAGAATGAACTCAGTGGCACTTAAAAAATTTTAAGGCCATACCTTTAAAATTGTAGTTCAACCATATGTTCATCAAGGATCATTTCAGAACTAAAATTCTATACCTTTCTTTGAATTACATGGGATAATAACAAGATCAAAGGTAACTGATATAAAACAGGTTTTATATCAAGCCTTTGTTCTCTGAAAAATTGAGATTACACGTTTTAGACGTTAGAGAGATTACTCGTCAAGATCTCCGTGAATGAAAAGCCCATTATATTTTCCAGAACAGGTACATACACAGTTAAACTACTCCCTTACCTGTAGTAATCTCTCTAAATACGCTTCAGAAATGATCAGCTTTTTCTAATGTTATGGCTTAGAAGACAAAATCATTTATTAAATAATTAGGAATTATATAACAAGGTGGCTTCCAACCAGCTGGCCAGGGACTCCAAAACATTGCCAGATTTGAGAATCCTGTACAGTTTTCCTGTAGGAAAATAACATTTCCCACACATAGAAATTGCTGTGTTGTCATTGTTGCTATGTTGCTAATTGCCATCGAGTCGGGATCCGACTCATAGCGACTCTGTACAGGGTTTCCAAGGAGCAGCTGGTGAGTTGGAATTGCCGGCCTTAATGGCCCAAACCAACGTTGCAGTTTACCGCATTAACCGGCAATGCCACACCAGAAGACCACTACCATTAAATGGCCCCCAACTCATGGTGACCCTATGCCCAAAGGGATCAAACTGTTGTACTCCATAGGATTTTCACTGGGAGGAGATTGCCAGACATTTCTTCCTAGTTTGTTTTAGTTGGAAGTTTCACTGATGCCTGTTCAGTACACAACAACACACAATCCTCCATTGACAGGCAAGTGGTGGCTGTGCATGAGATGACCTGGCTAGGAAAGACCTGGGTTTCCCACATGGAAGGCAAGAACTGTTTCCAAAAATATAGCTAGATGCCACTTCTATTTATAAAATAAAAATATAAAAACGAAATCAGTATTATTGTTGTTATTAAGGGCTGGTTGGTCGATTCTGACTCATACTGACCCTATACAGGATTTTGAGAAGGGACTAGTTGATTTGAACCACTGACATTGTAGTTAACAGTCCAGTGCTTATCCTACAGTGCCACACCAGGACTCCAAAAACAATGTGCTATAAGAATATGTACATTTATTACAGATGAAAGTATAAATATAAGTATTTGCCAAATGGGAGAATACGAAATAGCATTTCAATTTATTAGATTAGCAAATCTGACTGGTTTTACCACCTGATAGCTAAATTTTTGGATATTTCATATTTCTTAATCAGCAGATACAAAATCTATCCTGTGGGTCCATCCATGTACTTCCTGCTGTGAGAAATGGATCCTTGAGTTTGAAAAGGTAGCATATGAAGGGCGAGTACTGAAAACAAGGCGTGTTTATTTAATCCAACCCTAAAACTTCAATGAGCTCTAAAAGGACATTTGCTCAGAGTCCAGAGAATGTGGAACACAGCATGAGAAATGTGCACATTCTTGGTAAACTGACATCATCAGGACGACTTTGGCAGGGCTCCAAGCGTCTGAGGCAGAACGGAGTCTTGTTTGTGAAGTGGGAGAAAGAAACTTGGGCCTTCTGATTTACACCTTGGCAACAAGCAGATAGCTAAAAGAAAGGGAGTGCTTTTATGTACAGTAATGGGGAATTTTCAGTGAAGAAATGAGAAGAGAAAAGAAAGCTATTTGAAAAGTTTGAAACTGCTT
>NW_006408533.1:12748813-12769982 GCF_000296735.1 Chrysochloris asiatica
AAAAAAAAAAAGTCTATTTATGAACGTAATATAACCACTTTACAGTTTGGAAAAAAAAAAAAAACTACACATAGAAATTCACTATTATACCCAGTAAGGGTTTTGGCTAATATTAGTACACTCTTTAAAAATACAGCCGTGTCGTTTAGTCATTAACTATCTTACCAAAGACATTTAAATTAAGTTTAAGGAAGGATAAGTATTTCTACTAAAACTCAGCGATGTCATTAATATTTTGACTCTATATTGTGGTGTATTTGATACTTCTTCAAACTAAAGACAAGAATCTTTCTCTCTAGGAATGTTGAAAACTTCAATTCAATTCTCAAAAGAGCTTTATGTGACCTAAGTCAACTCTTACAGGTTGTGAATCACTTTAAAGTTTTAACTTAGCTATTTGTCCTTCATCATTTGGCATACTACAAATTCTAAAGTGTTTCACTTCTACTTTATGCAATAAAAAGATAAAGTGAATTATAAAAACATTGAAGTTCACACTGTAGAAACAATGGTCTTCTGGTTTCAGCATCCACATCAAACCCAAATGGTCAGGGTTTTCTGCTCCTGTTCTCCATTACGTCTTAAGGCATATTCAGAATGTAAGACATGATACTTTAATAAAATTTCAGCTTATTAGATAAAATTGTTGCTACTTTCTGACAAATTATACTTGCTTTTGAGTGGGAGGCATATTTTTAAAGGGGGGAAAAGCAAATATTAGCATGAGTTTTTGAGAACGTGCACACAAGATATATCTAGGAACTTCTATCATACGTTAATTTCTGATTCCTTTGAACTCCTGGTCCTTCTGTCTTGTTTAATTTTTATGGTGTACTGTTATAGAGCCTTATTGCATGAAAAGTTGTCCAACTGTTGATGCTTATTTTGGTGGCACTAAAAAATAATTTCCATTCAATTGTATTAATCAAGAAAGGGGCACTGATCATCACATGAAAGGCATTTAAGTGCCTTGCTCACATGTCTTTTTTATGCAATCTGATATTCACTTTTTTGGTCTTCTAATTGCTTTCTGGAGTCCTGATATGGTGTCTTAGCATAAGAACTCAACCACAAGGTTGGTTTGAACTGCAAGGTTGGTGGTTCTAACTCACCAGCCATTCCTCAGAAACCCGACTTGATGGCACTTAACAACAATGACAATAATAACAATTGTTTTCCAAGAATATCTCTGGGTTTATTATTCATTAATATGGGGTTACTGCGCTGGACTGCAAAGTCAGTTTGAATTGTAATGTCGGCGGTTCAAGTTCACCAGTTGATTCTCGGAAACCCTATACAGGGTCGCTATGGGTTGGGAGCTACTTGACAGAATTTAACAATAACAATAACAACCATATGACTGAAATTAATTGGTAGAGAAGAATTATGTGCAACTCGTGTGGCGCTGTGGGTTAATGTGCCAGACTGCAAAGTCAGTGGTTCAAGCTCACCAGCTGCTCCTCGGAAACCCTATACAGGGTCGCTATGGGTCAGAACTGACTCGACGGCACTTAACAACAACAGCAACAACTGATGCAAGCAAGAAAGTAATGGCCCTAATGTAACTGAAATATCAACATACATACATCAATAAAAATTCAGGTATTTTCCAAGGAAAGTTTTAGCTGTTAAAGGGCCTAATGATATAGGTTTCATACAATTCAATCAAATTCCTTAATATATACTTCATTTAGTTAAGTTTTACTAAAGGAATCGTAGAGATAATTACTCCAAGGATGATATTAAAGATTCACTGCCCTTGTAACACAGTAACTACATCTTCTGGGTGGTGGTGGTGGTGTGCTGGCAAGTCCCCATTCTGACTCAAAGCGACCATGTATACAGTTTCCAAGGCAGTGTATCTTCATGGGAGGAGAAAGCCTCATCTATCTCTCAGAGGGGCTGGTAAATTCGAACTGCTGACCTTGCAGTTAGCAGCCCAATGTGTAACTACTACTCTACCAGGACTCTTAAATATTCTGGGTAATATCTGAAAAATAAAATACAACTATTTCTGAAATAGAAATTTGTCATTCTTTCAGGCCTCTTTGTTGAATAGAAAACAACATTAATAGCAAATAAACAAATTCTGTTCAACATGACTTAATTTATCACAGTTTAAGTCTGACCAGCTACCCTACATGAAAATTCTCAGTGCAGTCTCTGAAAAGATGGATTAAAATATAGGTTTCCATGTCATAAAGAAATGTCCATAAAAAGAAATCTTTTCTGTGTACAGCTGTTGACTTATAGATTTGTAGAATGAATATGGAGCGCTGGTAGCATAGTGGTTATGAATCGGGCTGCGAACCGCAAGGTCAGCAGTTCGAAACTACCAGCTGCTCCGCGTGAGAAAGATGAGGCATTCTGCTCCTGTAAAGATTAACAGCCTCGGAAACCCTGTGCAGGGTCGCTATGAGTCGGAACCGACTCCACAGCATATAACAACAACAACAACGTTTTCAAATACATGATTCTGTGCACAAATGTATTATGTCTATAATGAAAAACTCAAGTGGAAAAATACAAATTAATAAAAATTTAAATGATTACAAAGTGATTTTAGAACTTAATATTCTAAATGATACAACAAACCAATAATTCATTCCCTACCTGCAGCCCAACATCTTATGAACAGTTGCAGGACATGGTGTGATCAGAAAAGAGGGAGTCACCAATTTATAAGTGCATGGTTTCAGAAGTTCATCTATAAGTCAGCTCTTCAAAACTCTGACATCTTCCCAATAAAAAAATTATTGTAACTGGAGGCTAATTTACTGTAATTTACAATTGGAGATTAAGCTTGCAGGTTATTTATCCACATAAGTAACGTTCACACACAACCGGCAGAGTGCACAAACTACACTAATGTACAAAGGAGTTGCAATGTTTGCAAAAAGTATATAACAAGCATTGTTTGTGTGAAGATATGGAATTGGGTCAGCAAATAATAACTGATTTAATACATAATACAAATCCTGGTGTGGTGCTGCGGGTTAATACGCTGGCCGCAAGGTCAGCTTGAACTGCAAGGTCAGGAGTTGAAGCTCACCAGTCACTCCTAGGAAACTCTATACAGACAAGGTCACTATGAGTCAGAACCAACTCAACAGCACTTAACAACAACCACATATATATTAAAAAGTGTTCTTACTTAACTTCTATCTATGTGCAGTTTTACTACCATGTATTTTATTCTCAAATAAGTAAAATATTTTTTTGGAAAAAAAAAGAGTACCTTCTTGAATAACATAAAAGATGACTGTACACATGGACCTCACTAGATAGAATCCACAGAAATCAAATTGACTACATCTGTGAGAAAAGACGATGAAAATGGTCCATATCATCAGCTAAAACAAGGCCAGGGGCAGACTGTGGAACAGACCATCAATTGCTCATATGCAAGTTTAGGCTGAAACTACAGAAAATTTAAACAAGTCTATGAAAGTAAAAATATGATACATCTGAATTATGGGGTTGGAGAAGGATACTGAAAGTACCATCAATGTGAGAAGAACAGGCTTGGAGGAAGTATAGTTAGAATGCTCCTTAGAAGTCAGGAAGACTTTATCTCTCAAATTTTGGACATGTTGTTAAGGATGGACCAGTCTCTGGAGAAGAACATCATGCTTACAAAAGTGGAGGGTCAGTGAAACTGAAGAGGACCTCCAATGAGATGGACTGACACAGTGACAGCAACAATACACTCAAACAAAATAGCAATTGTGAGTTTGGTGCTGGACTGGGCAATGGTCCACTCTGTTGTGCACAGGGTTACTATGAATTGGAACAGAATCGACAATACCTAACAACAATTAGGTGTTCTGTGTTTTCCCCCCAAACTGCATAACAATTAAACAAACACTTAATATCTAATTTCATTTTTTTTTAATTCTTGATTTTTAAAAACAAACCAACAAGAGATTTACGGTGGGTAACATATTCACACATGTGTATAGGCATGTATGTATACAGGCAAGTACAGGTATGTGTATATGTGTGCTCAGATAGAAATATGTATAAGCACCTGTACATATAGAAAGGTATGTGTGTGTATATATATATTCATAAGAAGGTAAAATTACAGAAACTTTTCAGATATAACAAAATACCTTGCAAGATCAATTTTCTGAATTTGAAGACTTAAGACCTTAGTTTCATGGGACAATTCAGAGGGTTGGCTGGATAAAGTTCACAAAATTAATGTTCAGCACCCTAGTGAGGTGAGTAGCTTCTGGGGTCTAAAAACTTACAGTTATCTAAGATATAACTATTGGTCTCTACTTTTCAGCAAAAGAAAAAGAAGGAAGTTCAGATTTGCAACTATTCTACAGGGCCACGGCCTCATCTACACTGAAGCCATAGAATTAGACGGTATCTAGATACTGCTTCTGACCATTCTTATCACGGTTACAATAAATAGACCCTTAGAGTAGGAGAAAAATGTAGAACAAAACTCAAATTTGTAAAAAGTCCAGATTTATTAGGCCAGTTGAGACTAGAGGATTCCCTGAGACTCACCTTGAGATAATTCTTTAAATCTTGAACCCAAATTACTCAAAGGTCAAATTTTAGTGAAATAAGTTTGACACACAAAATCAAAGATATTATCTGTGAGTATGGTATCCATGGGAGTCCTGGTGTGGTGCTGCAGAATAATGTGCTGGGGTGCAAGGTTAGTTTGAACCACGAGGTCAGCAGTTCAAAACCACCAGCCAACCCTATGCAGGGTTGGCATGGGTCAGAACCGACTCGAACACACTTAACAACAACAACATGGTGCCCATTAAAAATCATCTGTATGAGACCAAAAAGTGAACTATTACTTTAAAGCAAAGATGAAAAGATAAGGGGCAAGGAAAGTAGGATACTGGAAATAAAACAACCAGAGTGCAATTAAAAAGAATGTTGACACATTGTGAAAATTTAACTATCACTAAACAATGTGCATAGAACTAGTCAAATGGAAACCTAATTTGCTCTGAACATTCACTGAAAGCACAGTAATATATATTGGTGGTGTTAAGTGCCATAATGTTGATTCCAACTCATAGTGACCCAGGGTTTTTGAGGAGCAACTGGTGGGTCTGAAATGTCAACCTTGTGATGACCAGTCCAGTGCTTACTTACCCTATAGTACCACACCAGGAATAAAAAAATATATAAATATATATAATATGCTAAGGAGCTCTGGTAGCGTAGTGGTTACGAATCGGACTGCGAACCTTAAGGCCAGCAGTTCGAAACTACCAGCCGCTCCACAGGAGAAAGATGAGGCGTTCTGCTCCCGTAAAGATTTACAGCCTTGGAAACCCTGTACAGGGTCGCTATGGGTCGGAACCAACTCGACGGCACTTAGCAACAACAACAACAACTAACTTGTATCTTTGCATAAATTATTCTAATTTTCCTTTGTGAGAAAGTTTTGCCATCTTTGGAATTGATGTTTTTTATTTGACTTATGTTTTGATTGATCTGGATTCCTACTTATAATAACCATTTATAAATTTTACTTAAAACAGTAACAGAGAAGAAAGTAGTCAAAACACCAGCTTTACACTCAAGTTTTAGTTGCTAATGGCAGTGTAAAAATTAAACAATGCAAATATTAAGACACTTCTTACTTCCTTTTTATAATTTCAAATATCAAATAAAAACCATGGGTGGGTTAACGTGATGAACTCTTGCAAGATCGGTGGTTCAAGCTCACCAGATGCTTCTCGGAAACCCTATACAGGGCCACTATGGGTCGGAAAGACTCAATAGTATTTAACCACAATAATTTAGAAATAGGGATTCCTTGGAAACCCGGTACAGTGTCGCTATGAGTCAAAATCGATTCCATGGCACATAACCAACACCACCACCAGTGGCACTGTAGGATTAAGAACCGGTTAGTAGATTATAAGGTAGGTGGTTAGAGCCCACCAGTCCCTCTGTAGAAGAAAGATGAGGCTTTCTGCTCCTGTAAAGATTTACAGGACTCAGAAACCCTATTCAGAGTTGGTATGAGTTGGAACCTATTTGAGGACATTTAATAGCAACAATATTTAGAAATGGATTTTTTTTTAGTACCTGATACCTTTAAGCTTGATGTAAATTAGTTTCAAGAACAAAGAAAAGTATGTGAATAGGCAAAAGATACTTTATAAAAGAAATGGAAGATTGTTAAGCAACAGAAGTAATCTAAAAGTTACAAGCCTACTAAACTGAATATTATGTAGGTCAGTGCAGCCATTGGAAAAAAAGAACACTCTGAAAATTCCATACACGCTTATTACCAGGGAAGGCTTATTTTAGAAAATTAATGTATCTATAAGTGCCCTTTGTTGCTATAAGCAACATTCCTACAATCACATTGGACTGCTTGAATCAGGTCATGATTACCTTCTGAACAGACCCTGTCATTTTAGAGAAGCACTTTTTCTTTCATTCAGGATTTTTCAAAAAAAAAGCTTTCATCTTAGGCAGTGCGAAAGATATGATTCTTGGTTTGTTTTAAGGAGCAAAATGAGAAAAGAATGAATCATCACCAAGCAGGTCAGGTTAGCAATTTTTTCCTTTTTCGAAAACAGTTATAATTTCCAGAAAACCTTTTTCTTGAGAAAATGAGTAATTCAAAATGCACTGATAATTATATATTAAGGATTTTTAAAATATGTCTGATGACTGTGCACACTAATCTCCCATGTTTGTCTTCTAAACTCTTATATTCAAACTGGGTAATGCCACAAGGTAAAAGTGCCAAGTAGGAGCAATAGGAATGAAATTATGGTTTTTGAGAGTTTCATCACAAGGAAAATTAAATATAGTTTTTTGGCTTTTCTTTTGGATTGTATGGCAAATTACTGATTCATCTCTTTCCTATTCAATGGTCACATGTTGTTGTTGTTAAGTGCTGTCAAGTCGGTTCCGACCCCTAGCAACCCTGTATAGGGTTTCCAAGGAGCAGATGGTGAGCTTGAACTGCCGACCTTGCAGTTCAAACGGTTTTCCAGTCTGGTGCATTAATCCACAGAGCCAGAACATAGTTATCTATTATTCTGTTTCTATGTCTACTGATACCTGCTTAGATTCCTCAAATCTAAAATTATCACCACCATACAGTCAGGCTGACAACGAAGGTGGCTACTACTCTAATTCCGATCAACAGCATATGTTAAACACTTACTATATGCCAGATACTATGCAAACTCTTAAAATATCTCCTCCAGTCTCCAATATGATATAGGACATTATCATGCCAGTTTTACAAATGAGAAAGCTGAAGCTGTCTGGAGTTAAGCCATTTGTCCCAGGCCAAGATTTGAACCCAAGTTTATCTGTCCCTTATGCTAGAAATTTCTAGTACGGTATAAATACTGTCTCCCAGGTAGCCATCATTATGAAGCTATTTGAAGACACAGTACTTTCAGTTTTGTTGTGTAAATCCCCACCCCCACCCTACATCAATAGCTTCTGATTGCACATACGATTTTAGAACGCAAATCTTTAACAGGGCTTTTGGTCTATGCTTACCTGACCTCTCCCTGCTTCTGCTGTTCAATGAGATGCTACTCTACTCTGAGCTTGATCTTGCATCAACTTTTTGCACACTCTGTTCCCTTTGCTTACAATAATCTTTGGTCTTCACTCGTATTTGTCATTCATGTTTCAGCTTACATGTCATTTCCTCAACAGGGTTTTTCCAGAATTCATCTTAAACTAGGTCCTGCTTTGAAACTCTCCTAACACCCTGTACTTTTCTTTCATCTCTAGAACGTTCCATGTGTAGTCTTTGTAACAACATGGAAATGAATATTTGTGTACCTATTTAACGTCTCTCCTTCCTAGCTCGTGAGCTCCATGACAGAGTCTGACTTTGTCTTCATCACCTGTATTCCCAGTGTCTAGCACAATGATGCGTATGAAGCCCAACTTGTCACCAGAGACTAAGAGGCTCTAGGAATCTGATGGGGACAAGGAAGACTGCCTATGGTTTCAGCACCTTTCCATAATCCCTGTTACTTCCATTGAAGCTTTCACCATTTTCCAAACTATTTTATCAAAAATGTGAAACAGAAAAGAAAATTCCATCTAAGTCACACCTGTTGTGTAGTGGATTATCTAATGTCTCTTCTACTCCTAGTCTATGACTCCTACCAAACTATGTTTCTGACCTGCCGTGTCTGAGTAAGAGAAGATGGGAAATTACTGACAGGGCATGATTCAGCTGTGGATGTTAGCAGAGCTCATTGTGTAACTGTCAAAACTTTAAATTCTAGCATGGGTATAAGATGAACCATCTCCAAAGCAGGAGTGGAGATTTCACCACCATCAGAGAAGAGCCAGGGGTGTGTCATTTGGACCCTGAGATCCCTTCGACCGAGGGGCAAAAATCTGTGATACCAGAGGAGCAGCAGCAGCAGAACCAAGAGCCAGAGCAAGTGACTTTGGACAGGAAGTTTGTTTGTACAGTGGGCTGACACTTATGGAGGGAGTTAGGTTTGCTGACCCACCAAGGTAGAGCTGAGCGCTTTCAAGCTGAGGCCTATGGTGGAGTGGTGTGTCCTGTGGACATTTATCAGCAGCTGACTGGAAGAACTGTCCTGCCCATTTCTGATCCTGTATTGTAACTGTTAACCTCCCTAAATAAACCGCATAACTGTGAGTATGCTGTTTGAGTTCTGTGTGGCCATTACAATTGATTATTGAATCTGAATAAGAGTAGGCTGTGAGAGAAATGGTTGGTGTTTCATATTTTTACAGCTCATACATATTTCTGTATATTAAACACCGCTAACACAAGAACACTGTAGTCTTAAATAATTTTAATGAATAAGTAAGATACAACTATAAATACCATGACCTCTTTAAAGAAATACAGCAGGACCCATACATACAAATGAATTGTGCCCTCAAATAAGTCATTCTGGGAGCTACATAATGATTACCATGACGGCATTATTGCTCAAGACATTTCAGAGGCTTCTCTGGGTAACCGCCTTACTTACTAAACAAAAAAGAAACCTTGTCTCCTCATTTTATGATGTCGCCTTCATAGGATAAGCACTAAACTGCTAATTGCAAGGTTGCCGCTTCAAACCTACCAGCTACTCCTCAGAAACTCTATCTATACAGGGCTTCTATGAGTCAGAACTGATGGGACTTAACAATAACATCATCAACATCATCCCTTAGTCTGTTGTCCCCTCCCCTCCATGTGACTCACTCAGTTCAGACACTACTGCTGAGCCTACAGGATATCCAATCCCATGTGGAAGCCTCCGCAGGATGGCCCCGAAGTGGAAAGATAAGCAGCAGAAAGAACATGGCTGGTCAGGTGTCAGCCTGACCAAGTTGAGCACCCCAGACCCTTATACATGTCCTGTCCTGGACCTATGCAGTAACACAGGTGAAACTTGAAAATTGCAGAGCATAACCAGCAAGGTTACTCATTTTAGGGAAGTTGCATGTGAGGCCTGTGTCCCTTTACATGCTAGAGCCATCATAAACATCCAAGTTAGGACAATAATTTCAGTTTAGCATTCCAGCTAGCTGTTTTGAAGTCCTGATATCCTTTCCCATGAAAACTATTAACTTTGTCCCCTTGTTGTTGTTAAGTGCTGTCAAGTCGATTATGACTAATAGTGACCCTGTACAGGGTTTCCGAAGAGCAACTGGTGGGTTTTGAACTTCCAACCTTGTGGTTCACAGTCCAGGGCTGATCCTACAGTGCAACACCAGGAGTTCAGCATTAAAAATAACCCTTTCCTGTGCCACATGTCCTTTTTCAAAGGATGCAGCATTAAGCAGTAAAAGATATCAGAATCATTTTCTGGAGTACCATAGAATACATGACTTCCAAATGCTTTAAGGAGGCCTTTCAGTTTCCTCCAATCTTGTGGCCACATCAGTGTCAGCACAAGCCATGAGGAGGTCAGGGTTAAGCGAAGGAGCCAAAACTTCAGTCAGGCCAGAAGCCAAGCAGTGCTATGTGTTAGAAACAGGTCTTGCTATGTCCTTGGCAGAGCCCAGTGCAAAATGAAAATGGGGGGCTTACTGCTCCACACTTCCTAAGAATCTCAGAACAGGGAAAGCAGAGCACTCTGAATGCTGCACCAAAGACACAGCCAGGAAGCTGGACTGACTGTTAGAACAGAATGTCCATCCTCAAACTGCCTTGCTGTGCGCATTCCAGTTATCTCCCTTATATGACAACATTCATGTTCTCGCTAAAGCTGTAGGTGGGAGGCTTTGTAAAAAAAAACAAAACAAAAAAAAACTTTGCAAAATTAAAGAAAGCAGGAAGCGATTAAAGTAAATACAAGCAGTCTTATTAATCAGGTGGTACTGCTGTTGCGAGCTGCCACAGAATCACTCAAGGTAACCCCATGTCCAGGCCTGTGCTATCCCCACATCGGGTTGAGCATCAGACCATTTAGATTTGTAAGGGTTTCTACTACCTGATTTTCAGTCTTTCTTCCTATTTAGTCCATCTTAGTCTGGAAGTTACACCGAAACTGCAAGGCTCTTAATGAAAAAACAAAGTGTCTCAAACCTCCCAACTGTGGATTCCTCTTCCCAGAGGGGCACATTTTAACTGAGCAGGGTTTTTTGATACTGTTTCCATATTTCTAAACATGTATGAACTGTACACATCATGTACACTGACTTCCTATTATGGGAGTTTTATTACAACACCTCCAATAACACACTCTATACTCCCCCATCCCACATCCCCACTCTTCCCCATTTGGTTCATAGTTCACAGCAGAACCAAAGGGATTACACATCTCCTTTCCTGTTCATCGTTTTTTTTCCCTCCTGAGGTGAATAATTGCCTTACTTTTACAGGTGCTTTGCTTTTATTATTATTATTTTTTTAAGCTTTTATTGGGAATTGAGTGATTGTTTACATGGTAGAACATCGGTTTTGCACTCAACCAATTGCATTTTGTTTCATTGCAGTGATTACAAACCCTTCCATGTGCCATTGGTTGCTTTACTTTTTGAAGTAACTGTCTGAAGCATAAAAATGGTCTCAAAATGATCACACATATTAGGCAATCAGTTTTCTCTCTTTCTTAATTACTTAGATAGGAGGGACAGCAGGGCTAGACTCACAAATATATAAAGGTGTGATGGAGGATATTTATACGTGGGTATGTACCTGTACAGCACACAGATCTACAAATATGGTAGACTACACAGTGGTTCAAATTATGGAAACTTGTTAGACATTACCAAACACTTTGAGGGAGTGAGCTACTGGGTCTGGGGGCTTGGGACCACAGTTTTAGAGGACACCATGGTAAATTGGCATAATACAGTCCACAAAAACAATGTTCTTCATCCTGCTTTGATGACTAGTGACTGGGATCTTAGAAGCTCACTGTGGCCCTCTCAGGTGCAAATACTGGTCTCTCCCTGTCTGGAGAAAGAAGAGTGATGAAAAATGAAGACACTTGGAAACAATGAGTCCAGTGGACTAATGGACCACATGAACATCAGTCTCCATGACCCTGAGACCAGAACTAGATGGTATACCCAGCTACTACTACTAACTACTCTGAAAGGGATCGCATTAGAAGATCTTGGATAGATTGGGAACAAGTGTAGAGCAAAATTCAAAGTAAAAAGCAAAACAAAACAGGTTTACTGGTCAAATCGAGACTGGTGGAGTCCTTACACTATAGCCCTTGGTCACCCTTCAGGTCTGGAACTGAACTTTTCTCCATGGTTCAATTTTCAGCCAAGCAGTAGGTAAGTACATACCCCTACCATCCCCCTACTGACATTGAGTCAATTCCTTGTCATAGCAACCCTAGGTAGGGTTTTTGAGGGTTATAAACCTTTACATGGGCAGAAAGTCTCCTCTGTCTCTCAGGGAGTGGCTGGTGGATTTGACCTACTGACCTGGCTGTCGGCAACCCAACGTGTAACCCACCGCACGACCTACATTTCTTTAGATAGATATATAGAAGAGTCAACAACACTAGTGAGGTACACACACCATAGACTAGTCAACCATTTGAGAAACAAAGGGCAGGATTTGCCCGAGGACAAAGTTCAGAAGCGTTAGGAAAGGAGAAGGAATAGGAACAAGAAACACAGGGAGGAAGTGGGATAAATGTTACACTGAGGAAACTGCAATCAATGAGATGAAATGAAGCATATGATTTGTTCAATAAAACCGATGATGTGCTCTGTAAACATTCACTCAACTCACAATAAAAAGTTTTAAAAAAATTATTTTGGTAATCTCTTCCTCCTCCATTCCTTTTCTGAAATACCTAGTACTCTTCATGTTGGACCTCCTACAGACAGTCTCCAACTTGTTACTTTTCTTTTCCTTTTTATCCTCTTTTCAAAAATTTTACTTTCTGATAAAGTTCCTCCATCTTTATCTATCTAATCAGTCCACTGAATTTCTTTACACCAAAGAAGAGCTTGTTTTTTCTGTTTGTATAAAATCCCATTTTTGCTTAATAAATATCCTTTATTCTTTTACCTCTTTCAGGAAATTAAAGACCTTTTTTTTTTCCTGATTCCTAGATAAAGTCCTCTGAGGTTCATTTTTCTCTGTGTGCTTTGCTTTTGTCATGTAGCAATCATTCCTTGCAAATCTGATGCTCCTTGTTCTTACTGATGTTCTTATATGCCATCGAGTCTTTCCAACTCATAGTGACCCTGCACAGGATTTCGGAGGGGCAGCTGGTGGGTTTGAACTGCTGGCCTTTTGGTTCAACCAACCTTGCAGTCTGGTACTGATTCTACAATGCCACAGTTCTTATTTAAGACAGAGGCACTAATACTTGGATAGGAAGTTTTGTGTACAAGACTAGTTAATTTACCTGTAGTGATTAGCTGGGTAGCTGGTCATTTCACTAGGGGAATACTTGTCTATCCTTTTCTTTCAGTTACTTTTTCAAAGAACTCCCCAGTTTTCTACTGGAGGGGTTATCCCTGACCAATAACCCCTGGTGTGCAAAGAAAATGGACAAGTAGGGGAGGGGGTTCTGCAGGTTTTCCTGCTACTTAGACTTCTAAAGGATTCCTGTGTTTTTTTGTTTTTTGTATGGACCACCTTTTCACGGCTCTATGCTGCTGAAAATTCAATAGATTAGCAACGACATTTCCAGATTTTATGGCAGAGATTTGTTATTATCTTTCAATCTCTGTCATCTCTCCCTTTCTGATTGTTTGCTCATAAGGATCCTTACCCACTTGTTCCTCTACTGCAGTGTCCTGGATTTGGAGAGAGAATAAATACGAAGCACCTGTTCTCAGTCTGTCTGCACACGCTATCAGCAACCACCTTCGGTTCAGCCTTCGAACAGAAAAACTAATTTTATGGTAACATTTCCAGTTAGGTGGGAATAGACTCCTGCTTGTGTTGCACTGTGGGACTTCTAAGGACAGGGTCGGCAGTTCAAACCCACCAACCACTCCTTGGAAACCCTATACAGGGTCGCTATGAGTCAGAACAGACTCAATGGCACTTAACAACAATTACTGTTGTTAAACTCTAAAACTACTTAAATTCTTAGGTGACAGACTGGATTTTTATCAAATCCTTGGATCCTACAATGTAACCAAATGGAAACAAGAAGCACAGACCTGTAGTGTCTTCTTAGCCAGTCAAGTTTTCCCTTCAGTTCATCACTACAAGTCCCTTCAGAGTTTCACACAGGAACACACAGAGGCACTTGGATTTGGGGATCACCTACAGAAGACCCTTAAAACTCCAGGGGGGTTCACACCCTCACCCTTACCCACACCCCCCTGGCTTACTTCCTCATTCACTTGGTATGAGTCTAAGGACTTGGAGCTTATCTATTTTCTTTCCCCAAAATTGTATTTATTTTGTTGTTATTGAGGACATACACAGCAAAACAAACACCAATTCAACAGTTCCTACCTGTACCATTTAGTGACACCAAATAAATTAGAGCTGTGCAATTATTTCCCACCCTCTTTTTGAGTTATTACCACCTCATTAGCATAAATTCATACCCCTACTGTTGCTATCTAATTTTTTGAGTTGCTGTTGTCAATTTTATCCCATATAGAAAGTTCTTAAAACAGCATAATACCCAGGCAGCCCTTTTTTCGATAGTCTAGCTGAACTATTGTGCGGTTTTAAGGTGGCTTCAGGGAATATCTTGGTTTAAGGGTTAAAGATTATCTCTGGGCAATAGTTTCAGGGGTTCATCCTCTTCTCTATCACTCCAGAAATCCCATAGTCCATATGAATTTGAAAATCTGATCTTCATTGCCCCGCTCTTGATCAGGATTCTTCTATGGAATCAGTAATGGTGTTGCTATTGTTAAGTGCCATTAAGTAGATTATGACTCACAGTGACCCTGTATAGGGTTTCCCAGGAGCGACTGGAGGGTTTGAATCACTGACCTCATGGTTAGCAGTCCAGTGCCTATCCTACAGCACTACACCAGGACTCCAGTAATGGTAGACAGGTGCCATTCAGTTCTTCTGGTCTCACAGCAAAGGAGATCATTGCTCATGGACGGAATCAGCCACGCATTCCGTACTCTCTTATCCTATTCCAGACTTTCCTTCTTTCTCTGCTCTTCCAAGTAGAGACCAATTGTTGTGCCATGGATGGCTACTTACAATCACTTAATACCCCAGGCTCTATGCAACAAATTAGGTGGTAGAACACTAAATATGTTACTAGGTCAATTAAGTGGGATGTCCCAAGAAACCATGACCCTAAACTTCCAAACCAAGGAACCAAATCAAATGAGGTGTTTGGCTGTATAGAAGCAGCTTCAGTAGGTATTCTTTTTTCTTCCTTCCTCCTTCCCTTCCTTCCTTCTGTTATTATAAATACATCTATCACACTTTTGCCAATTCAACTTTTGACAGATACACAACTTCTTGACAGTACTAGCCATAATCCACTAAGCAACCGTAAGCCTAATCAATGCGATTTCCCAACACTATTAACTTCCTTCCACCTCTGGTTATTGCTGTTGTTGTTAAGTGCCATTGAGTCGATTCTGACCCATAGCGACCCTGTATAGGGTGGGTTTCCAAGGAGCAGCTGGTAACCACCAACCTTGCAGTTCAAATAATATTGCATTCTGACACATTAGACCACAGTGCCACACCAGGACTCCTCTGGTTACCACTAATTAACTCTGACTTGATATATTTGACTTTTCTTGTCTTTCTAAAAAGCAGTATCAGTCAATATTTGTCCTTTTTTGACTGGCTTATTTTGTTCAGCATAATGTCTTCAAGCTCCATCCATACTGTAGCATGTATCAAGATTGCCTTTCTCCTACTGGCTGAGTAGTATGCCATTGTGGGTATGCATGGACCACATTTTATTTAACTATTCATCTGTTGATGGGTATTTATGTTATTTCCACTTTATGGCTACTGTGAATAGTGCTGCATGAACACTGGTATACACATATTTGAGTCTCTGCTTTCCAGTCTTTTGGGTATATACTTAGGAGTGGATCGTACGGTAGATCTATTTTTAGTTTTTTGAGGAAACGCCACAGGTTTTTTGTTTTTAATTTTTTAAATTTTATAGCAGCTTTACCATTTTTCACTCCCACCAGAACTGAATAAGGGTTCTAACAGGCTATTTTCTGGGTTTTGTAGTGCTGATTTGTATCTCTCTCTCTTTGGCTAATGAAGCTGAGCAGCTCATATGTTTGGTGGCCATATGAATGTCCTCTTTGGAGAAATGTCTATTCAAGTCCTTTGACTATTTTATGAGTGGATTATCTGACTTTTTGAGGTAAAGCTGTTGAACTTTAATATATATTTTGGTTATTAGATTCTTGTCAGATATATGGTACCTAAGATATTTTCCAAATCTTACTAGCGTTATCTCTTCACTGTTTTGGTAATGTCTCTTGATGACCAGACATTTTTAAGTTACTGAAATCCCATCAGTTTAGACTTCTGCTGTTTCTGCTTTTGTTAATGTATTAGATAATCCACTGTTGAAAGCTAGGTCTGCCAGCATTGTCTCTGCTTGTTCTTTTAAGAATTTTATGGTTTTAGTTTTTATATTTAGGTCCTGTCATAGATTGAACTGTATCCTCCCCAAATATGTGCCAACTTGGCTGGTTCATGATTCTTAGTAGTTTGGCACTTAAGTAATGATATAATGTGGCAGTTACGCAATTATGTAATCACTCCCTCTGATGTGATCTGATGTGATTACCCATGAACTGATATAAGAGGATTAGGGTGGGTTACAACACTCTTACTTAAGTCAAAAACGTACTGCATCACCTTTTCTCGTGCAAAAAATAAAAGGAGAAAGAAGTGAGCAGAAACAATGGGACCTACCACCATCAAGAAGAGGAGCAGAGACCTACGTATATCCTTTGGACCCAAGTAGGGTCCCTGCACTGGGCAACTCCTGGGTCTGGAGTAAAACTGAAGATAAGGACTTTCCTCAGAGCCCAGAGAGGGAGAAAGCCTTTTGCTGGAGCTGGCACCATGAATTCTGACTTCTAGCCTGGTAGTATAGTGGTTACGAGTTGGGCTGCTAACTTCAAGGTCAGCAGTTCAAAACAATCAGCAGTTCCGCAGGACAAAGATGGGGCTTTCTGCTCCTGTAAGGATTTACAGCCTCAGAAATACTATGCAGGGTCACCATGAGTCAGAACTGACTCCACAGCACACCAAAACCACCACTACCACCACCAGCAGCCTCCTACACTGTGAAAGCATAAGCCATCCACTTGTGCTATTACAGCAACACTAAACAACTAAAGGAGCTCTGGTAGCATAGTGGTTTCGAATTGGGCTGTGAACCTCAAGGTCAGCAGTTCAAAACTACCAGCTGCTCCGCAGGAGAAAGATGAGGCTTTCTGCTCCCGTAAAGATTTACAGCCTCGGAAACCCTGTACAGGGTCGCTATGGGTTGGAACCGACTCGACAGCACTTAACAACAACAGACAACTAAGACAGGTCCTTAATCCATTTTGACATTGTTTTTGTAAATGACCTGAGGCATGGATCCTGTTTAATTTCTCTGCATGTGGAATCCAATTTTCCTGGCATCATTTACTGAAGAGACTCTCTTTCTTTATCAAATGGACTTAGAACCCTGGTCAAAAATCAGTTGATCATAGATGTGGGGGTTTATTTTTGTCAGTTCTATTCCCTTTGTCTATGTGTCTACTGTTATACCAGTTGTTGTTGTTGTTGTTAAGTGCCTTTGAGTCGATCCCGACCCATAGCAACCCTATATGGGGTTTCTGAGAAGCAGCTGGTGAGCTTGAACCAGCGCCCCACCATGACCAGTAGCAGACTGTATTAATTGCTGTAGCTGTTGACCCTATGGCTGTTGAGTTGACTCCAACCCATAGTGACCATATAAGAGTGTAGAACTGCCCCAAGGTCTACTCTGTCCTTTATGTTTCCAAGGCTAAAAATCGTTAATTGTTGTGTCGGAATTGGCTCGATGGCAGAGGGCAGGCTGCTAACTTTTGTGTAAATCTCTAGATTTGTATCTATAAAGTTGTTTTTTACTGACGACCTAAAATAGTTCTTTCAAGGAATCCTATGGCAAATTATGTCAGGTATACAATCATTGAATTTATTCTTCTTTGGATATTTGGATTCATAGATTCCAAGTTCACTTTAAATTGGGATTGGAGCTTGTAAATATTCACTTCTGTCAATCAAGCACATGGAGGGGGTTGGTTTTGAGTCCAAATTACTGATCTCGTCTTAACAAAACCAAAAATACTCCTGAAAACCAGACATTTCCATAGTGATTACTGCAAAAGTATACCTATATTTGTTCAGGGAAAAAAGTATTTTCCTGTGTCAAGGCTCAGATCAATAATTAAAAATCTTATTACTGGAACCTTCATATATACAGTATAATTGTATATCTATTGGGAAACAGGAACTTCCTATAAATCGTCATTCCAATGGTCTATAACTTGGATATTCTACTATTTTGGCAACAATAGATATACTTCAAGGGAGAATGAAAGTACCAACCATTTACATCATCATGAAATATGGTGTCATTCCAGATCTACAACCACATCAAAGCAATCATCTGGATTTCAAATATCCTGTTTACTGCACAAGTGCATCATTAAGAGTCCAAATATCTCACAGGAAGTAATATAAAAGTCTTTTATAAACTCACGGGCTTAATTTTTGGTTAAAAAAAAACAAAACAGATGTACAACGTTGGTAAACGTGCTCTTTATATTATGATGGGAAAATAGGGCTGGCAAAAACTGGAAGGACAGCAATACACTGGCCAAACAACATAGGACAGACTCTTTTTACTGCCCCACTCCACCCACCCCACCCTGCCAAGTCCCATTCCAGGATTTCCTCAGTTTCATACTTCAATTGTTTTTTGGCTATGGAGTACTTCTACCACCAAGACGTCATCAAACAATCTCCTTCTGAGCACTAATTCAAACTCTTGAATTTTGATTATACATTTGGAATTAGTTTTGCCTTATAAACTGATCTTATAAGGAAATTAACACCATCAAAATAATTCACAAGGAAGTTTGATTTTACTATTACCATTATTCTTCTGAGTTAAACGTTTAACCTCTGGAGGTATTGCATTTGAAAAGCTAAAGTTAAATGATTAGGTGGAGAAAGATTCCCAGAACCCCTGAAATAACGTTCTT
This sequence comes from Chrysochloris asiatica, assembly GCF_000296735.1. Classification (NCBI taxonomy): domain Eukaryota; kingdom Metazoa; phylum Chordata; class Mammalia; order Afrosoricida; family Chrysochloridae; genus Chrysochloris; species Chrysochloris asiatica. The sequence goes on from NW_006408533.1 coordinate 12,767,468, forward strand.
TAGATGTTACTTAAAAAAAAAAAAAAAATCCAAAAAACCCATTGCCATAGAGTCAATTACAATTCACAGTGACCTTAGATGGGGTTTTCAAGGCTATAAATCTTTACAGGAGCAGACTGTAGAGCAGCTGGAAACTTTGAACCACTGACCTTGGTTAGCAGTTCAATGGCTAACCCAACAGCTCCACCAAGGCTCAGATGTTAGTCCTTGGTAAATCACGAGGTCCTCCAGATCTGCCTTGTTTGCCAGCTCAGTTCTATCTCTCCAGAGTCCCTTCTTCAAACTGCTGGCATCAGCAGTTTCAAATTTGTAATTTTATTTGACTGAAATATGCCACTAGTTCTCTCTGCCTGCCTGTAACTTCACTCCTTCCACTGCCCCTATCCCCACAACTTGCCTTCTTTACCAGCTTTATGATCCAGCAGGAGCATAGCCTTGCAGTTACCCTCACTTCTACTCCAACTTAGTTCTTGCTGTCAGCTGCCAGTTGTTGATAAGTGCCGTCGAGTCGCTTCCGACTCATGGCGACCCTGTATAGGGTTTCCAAGGAGCGGCTGATAAGTTTGAACCACTGACCCTGAGGTCCAGTGCTTTATCCCACAGAGCTAGTGCGTCTCAATTCATGGCAACCTCACGCACAAGAAAATGAAATGTTACCCAGTCCTGAGTCATCTCTGTGATGGGATGCAGAGTGTACGGTCACTATCTGTAAGGTTTTCAATGCATGATTTTCTGAAAGAGATCATCAAGCCTTTCATCCTACTGTCCAGAAGCACCATTGAAATCTGACCAGCATCAAAACCTGTCCACGTCTCTACTGGCAGGCAGGTAGTGGTTGTACATGAGGAGCACTGATTGGAAAGCGAACCCAGGACTCTCATAAGGAAAGATATAATTTACCACTGAACCATAACTGCCTCACCCATTCTAGTCAGGTTCCTTTTCTAAATGGTCCTGTGCTCTCTCTATACGGTTACTTATTACATTATATTGTGGCAATAAGTAAACTCCTTTTAGACTGGGCTTATGATTTCCTTTTGCCAAGGTGACCAGTACAGTGGCTGGCATAGAAGAGTTCTCAACAAGTACTTGCTGAATGAATGAATGTATATAAAGTTATGAGTAATAAGTACAAGGGTCACCGCAGGAGGAGGCACGAAAAAGACTCTTTAAGGAACACTGTATTTGCATGTTTATGGAAAGGTAAAGGAGTTCTGGTAACATAGTGGTTATGAGTTGGGCTGCTTACCTCAAGGTCAGCAGTTCAAAAACACGAGCTGTTTCGTGGGACAAAGATGAGGCTTTCTGCTCCCGTAAAGATTTACAGCCTCAGAAACTATACGCAGGGTCGCTATGAGTCAGAACCGACTCCACGACATATACCACCACCACCACCACCATGGGAAGGTAAGGGGATCTGTATATAATAGAGAAACAGTCTTGTTCACCAAGATCCATGATGCTCAACAACAAGGGTTGTTAGACTAGAAAGCTGCGGCACTGTAGTTTTTAACCATCTTCCTCATCTATTTTTATAAGAAAGTCTAACCACCACATCACAGGATGAGCTAAATCTTGGTTAAAACTATTAACTAAAAACTAAGTACCAGAGTCCATTGGCAATTGTGCAGTAAAGAATGATTTAAATTCTGTTTTGTTTCCGGCAGGCTGGGAGGTCTACATACCAAAGTTGGGTTGGCAGCTCTTACTTGTTGAAAAAAATCTGACAAATATTCTGGAAAAACCAGTGGGTGGAAGTTAGGCCCGCAGTAATGTAGTTTTTATTGTCAACAGGTGAAATGTAAGACCAAGAAACCAATTTTATTTGGCTCATCATATTAGGGGCACACACTTCACATGACACACCCTGCATATTTAAAACACAAGCAAACAAAAGACTTAGTTTCTGAATACTTAATAGTTCTTTTCATCTAAATGAAAACAAAACAAAAACCAAAGAGACTTAACTGATGACAGGGTACACTGGTAGGTCTTCTGCCATCTTCTGAGCCCCACTCTCCAGCCATAGAGCAGGGCTACTGTCCTGAGCCTATCATCTTGTATATCAGATTTTCAAGTGAATTTATGTCAGACAAAACCAACTCACAAAATAAAAACAGGACATCCTACTTTTAAAAATTTTTAATTGAACCCCTCAGCCTATAAAGAAAACCAACATATTTACCTATTTGCCATGTCAAGCAACTAAAAAAAATGATTATATAAACTGCTTTATGTTCTACAAAGCCGAAGAAAAATGATTAAACAAAACTGATCAACTGCTGTTTTCAAACATACATATTTAAAAAAATGCCACTAGATACTGATTTGCAATTGATTTGCAAAGAGTTGAATGATACTCTTTAACAGCTATGAACACAGAAGTCATACCAGCTAACATTTCTTACTATAAATTCAGAGGCAATATCATGCTGCCTAAGAATCAGATCAAGTCTCTTTCTTCTAAGATGTTTGTGCTCTGGTAGTGCAGTGGTTATGAATTGGGCTGCGAACC
>NW_006408533.1:12770082-12777830 GCF_000296735.1 Chrysochloris asiatica
CGACTCCAAGGCACTTAACAACAACAACAGGGATGAATCAGATTCCACTGATTTAAATAAGATACAGCATTGGACTGCAAACCACAGGGTCAACAGTTCAAACCCACCACCTGCTCCTCAGAAACCTAATATACGGTCACTATGAGTCAGAACCAACTCTACGGCACTTAACAACAATAACAATCCTCCGCTAAGAAATTTCTTCCACTTCATCTAGTTTTAAGATTTACTACCCTAAGAAAACAAACACAGGAAGAAAAATCTTTCAACAGTTCACCAATGCTAAAGTCCAAATTTTATTTATTTTGTTGAACTTATTGGGCATTTCCAAGTTGGGCATTCTTCTACCTTGGGGGGATATGAGGATGACGAACAGGGTTTCAGTTCTGATCCTGAGCAAATGAAGAAGACACACACACACCATACATAGTTACCACAGAGCGAAAGGCGGTCTGGAAGTCAGAGGAGTGAGCCATTCATCAGAAGGACGGAAGGAGCCATTGTCTGTGCAGGCAGGTAAGGTTTTTCATGGGAAATGGTCCGTATTCTGGGACTTGAAGGATGGATTGGGAGATCCTTTGGAGCAGACAGTACTGCCTCTATAAACGCAGTCATGGAAGACGATGACATGTTTGCGATGTTCATCTCTAAACTAATATCCAGTTGTTAACTGTTGCTATCAAGTCTATTTCTGACTCACAGTGACCCTGAGAGAGCAGAACTACCCCCAGAAGGTTTTCTTGACTGTAATCTTTTTTGGAAGCAGACTGCAAAGACTGTTCTTAGGAGGAGTTCATGAGTGGGTTCGAACTGACAATCATTTGAATAGGAATCATGTGCTTAACGAATGTATCACCAGGGCTCCTAAACTAAGATCCTATTTCAGGCCAATAGAATTAGTTATTTTCTAAAGACATTATATGAATTCTTACCCTTGCTCCGCTAGCATAGTGCTTACAAATCAGGCTGCGAACCGCAAAGTCAGTTGTTTGAAACTACCAGCTTTTGGGTGGATGATGAGGCTTTCTGCGCCCATAAAGATTTACAGCCTCGGAAACCCTGTGCAGGGTCTCTTATGATTCAAAACCGACTCCACAGCACATCACCACTACCACCACCCTTGTTCATCTTTTCTTTTCACTCCCCACCACCTTTTCTTTTCACCTGCTTAGATCCAGAGCATCTTTCAGGCCCAGCTCGGAGTCTTCTTGGGAAAAACGTAAATAAAGAAAATGTCTTTGTTTGTTTGTTTTACAAATATTCCTTTCTATTTGCCCAAACCAGAAGAAGATACAGAGTAAGAGCCTACCCAACGAGACATAGAGCTCTTTGCATTCTATAACCACTTTTTTTTTTTTTTTAAGATTTGACTGTGACTTGAGTGATAGTTTACATGGGAGAACATTATCAGTTTTACACTCATCCTATGGTATTTCATTTCACTGCAATGATTACAATCCCCTCTATGCATCGCCATTCAACAGTATTTGCTTCTACTCCTTCCGTTTTTTATTCTTGTTTTTGATGTACACAAAAACACTCAGGAATATATAATAATTTAAACAACCAACCAGCACATTTTGCAAGCCTGCCTCCTGGCCGCCAGCACACAATCTTTCTCTTTCCATGAGACTAGAGTCCTCAGCTGCTCTATCTGCCCACCTTTACCTCCATCTCTGGTGTCACTGCTTCTCTGGATAGTCCCACATTTGGGTTCATGCTCTTCTCCCTGGGTGGTCCCAGGGTCCTCTATTCCTGGAATTTAAGATGAACTACTCCCCACTTTGTTACAAAACTTCTACATTTACAGTTGTGACAGTCCCAATTAGTCATGATAACTATTACTCACATTCTGTACCACTTTCCACCTGTTTCTGTGAGTGGCAGTGGAGAGGAACCTAGACACCTGTGTGTTCTATTGTTCCCTGGAAAGGCTGCCAAGGTGAATAGGAAGCTTGCATTTCCAAGAAGCCCTTGAAGATACTGCTCCACCCTCCCTTTCAAAACTACTAAGAACTGCTGAGTTACGCTGGAACCTGTTTTTCCACTTCAGTGCTATCTCCTGAGGGCAAGGGCCATGTCCCTCTATCCTCTTTCCTCTCAACAGTGGCTGGCTCTCTACATGGGAAAAAAAAAAAACCCTTAATATTTGCCAACTGCTAATGAGGCATTGTGTGGCCCCGTGTGTTAATGTGCTGGACTGCAAAACTGGTTTGAACCGCAAGGTCAGTGGTTCAAGCTCACCAGCCACTCCTCGGAAACCCTATGGGTTATAATCAACTCATGGCACTGAACAGCAACAACAAATGAGGCATCATTGATCAAACTTAACTATATTTGTTTTTTCAAAATGTTATCGAATTTCTGTATACCTGTGAGTCTTCACACAAGTCTGCAACATGTCACAGTTGGTGACAAATAATTTTCATAAAATATCAGGTAAAAATTAAGCATGATGGTGTGCCGTGGAGTCGGTTCCAACTCACAGTGACCTTGTACAGGGTTTCCGAGGCTGTAAATCTTTACAGGAGCAGAACGCCTCATCTTTCTCCCGCGGAGTGGCTGGTAGCTGCCAACCTCTATAGCAGCCTACTCATACCAGAGCCCCTTAAAAAAATGCTGCAGAGTAGAATTGAAATACAAGTTTCAGTATTTCTTCACTTGGCAAAAACACAATTCTCCTCTTTTTACTCAGATTTATTGTTTTTAATTCCTTGTTTATAACAACTTCTAGGTGGCAGTAACACTATTTTTTATATACTAGGTCATATGTTGTTGTTGTTGTTGTTGTTAAGTGCTATCGAGTCGGGTCCGACCCATAGCGACCCTGTACAAGGTTTCCGAGGGTGTAAATCTTTACGGGAGTAGAAAGCCTCATCTTTCTCCCGCGGAGCTGCTGGTAGTTTCGAACTGCTGACCTTTAGGTTCGCAGCCCGATTCGTAACCACTATGCTACCAGAGCACAGTCCCCATAAACCTTGGTACTAAGTACCAAGTGGTTAAATTATTAATTTTCATGCATGAAAATGGATCTATAAAGATTCTTCACAACCCAATCCCAGTTACTTTTCTAGCTCATTCCTGGCTACTTTTTCTTAGTTTTCCACAGATTTTTTGTTTCTCTTTCTGTCTGTCTGTCTGGTTCTCTCATAATAGGTTCTGCTTTTTGATCAGATATACAGGAAACCTGGTTCTCTAGTAACAATAAATAAATAAATAATAGTCAAAAGCTAAAGGCAATGAACAACAGTTTAAATATAGTTAACAACCACGATTTGCTGTAGGAAATCAATATATATATAAAATGGATACTTAGTCTTCATTTGATCTCAACGGTACACCTATACCTACACAAGGAGCTCTGGTAGCGTAGCGGTTATGAGTAGGAAAGGTAACCTCAATGTCAGCAGTTTGAAACTACCAGCTGTTCTGTGGGGGAAAGATTACGTTTTCAGCTCCAGTAAAGATTTATAGCCTCAGCAACCCTATTCTGGGTGGCTATGAGTCGGAATCGACTCCATAGCATATAACCACCACCACCACCTACACAGTGAGAGAAGATCTGAAGAGTTTGGGTATCTGAAAGGTACTTTTATTATACTGCCTCCCCCCAAAATAAACTCTAAGGATCACTGCATGCTGGCACAACTGCAAATTATCAGAGACACCCTGAGAGTGACTGAGTTAAAGACAAAACTAATTCCAAATGTATGTTCACATTTCAGGGTCCATATGCTTCTTTAAAAGTTGTGAAATGACTTTTCACATCAGGAATTTGCACAATGATCCAGATTACTCAGAGTCTGCATATGTTAAATAAATTGTTATCTGTTTTACAGCAGAGATAGTACGAAAACAGCCTGGCTGAGTTTTTTTCCCAAGCTCATCAGGTTACAAATCTGAAACTTCCTTTCAACTTTCATCACTAAGAGAGAGAGAAGCTTTGTTGTTAATAACTTCTGCTGCAAATTTTTAAACATAAACAAGGTAAGTAAAAAAGTATTGTTACAAAATCAAAGACACTGTTATTAAACAAAACTATCAAATTGTGGCACTACTGTTTCTTGACAGACAGACAGACAGAGTGGGTAGCTGGTGTTTGAAATGATGGCGTGGCAAAGTGGAGATATGATTTGACGTCTGCCTTGTGGAAACTGGTTTTATGCTGATTCTCATTAACAAAGTTATCATAAGAGGCTTCACAGACAATGGGATGCTTGAGTCAATCGTTCTAGGTGTTGTTACGTGCTGTCAAGTTGGTTCTGACTCATGGGGCCCTGTATAGGGTTTTGAGAAAGTCTCAACTTTCTCCCACAGACTGGCTGGTGGGCTTGAACCATCAACCTTGTGGTTCACAGTTCCAGTGCTTATCCTACAGAGCCATTGTGCTCTCTTCATTCTAGTAGAGAGAACAAAAGGAGTACAGAAAGAATGCTGAAGATGACACAGTCACGTGTAGGAACTATACCAAGCACCACAGACAGGTACAGTGAGGCAAACACGGACAAAGAGGAGCTGGAGAAGCAAATAGGACCCAGGTCAAGAAGTATCTTGTTTTATCATATTGAGGAGCTTAGCTTTTATCTTTATTGGCCTGGAACTCTGAAAGGATTTGAGGCAAAAGTGTAAAGTGGGTAGATGTTTAAAGACTTTTCGGACTACTATGTAAGTGAACAATTTGAGGGGAACAAAACTGGAGTCAGTTAAAATGGTGGTCTAATGAAAAGCAACGAGATTCTGAACTAGGGCAGCAGAAGTATGTTTTGTTTTCCTTTTTAAAGATACATTTGATAAGCATCAGAGATGAATCAGTAAGACTTTAATCACAGGATGTGGGGGATGAAGTCATGGGAACACTCCTGGGTTTCTGGCTTGGGTGGTGATGCCACTAAACAGGATATAGGAAGAAAAGCAAGTTTAAATGTAGGTTGTGAGTTCAGAGGGAGATACTTTTGAGTTGAGTGGGGTACTCCTGAAGACGTATCTGACAAGCAATTCAGATACACATCTGAAGTGTAAGGTAAGAATGTGGGCTTCAAAAAGTTTGTAGCAAAATGGAATGAAAAGAGAATGGGATTTTCCCACAAACTTTTTGATGCTCCCTGGTATAAAAGTGGGTGCATCTGCATGTAGACAGGCTACAGCTGAAATCCTAAGAGTTTACATCTAAGGAGAACGAGCGGAAGAAGAGTGGGCCAAGGATGGAACTCAGAGCAACTCCAAGTATGAAGAGGCAGGTAGTCACCGAGGATGAGAGAGCTCCAAGAAGAATTTGGAGCAGTGATGTCCTGGAAGTCTAAAAGTCGAGAATGTCAAACACAAAGGAAAGATTCAGCATGCCCATTAGATGTAGAAAGTGGGATACACTAATTTAGTAAAAGCCGCTTTACTAAGGTTGTGAGAGTAAAAGTGGAGACAGTTAAGTCAGGTGAGATGCTTAGTTGAAGAGGTATCTAGGCTTGTTTTCTGATATCAGTCTGTCTTCCTATTTAGAGAGACCCCCCCATTAACAGTGTGGGGACAACCCTTTCACCATTGTTCATTTGGTGAAAGGATGGTCACCATACACACATAATGAAACACATTTAGTACCAACAATGTCATTGTTATTTGTCATCTGCACTAATAAAATGAATTATATATCCTGATATGTAAATCATCCTTAGGTACGTGACAAACACATAGAAGGAAGTCTGTAGTCTCTCTCTTACACCTAAATCTAGTTCTTCTATGTGATGCATGCTAACTTATTGCCATCGAGTTGATTCCAACTCACAGTGACCTTCCAGCATAGCACCAGGTTTCTAAGGCTGTACATTTGTACAGAAGCATACAGCTACATCTTTCTCTCAGGGAGCTGATGGTGGTTTTGAACTGCAGACATTCTGGCTAGCAGCTGTGTGCTTTAACCACTGCACTACCAGAACTCCTGGTGACACATACTGTTGTTGTTACGTGCCGTGAACTTGGTTCCGACCCACGGCGACCCTGTAAAGGGTTTCCGAGGCTGTAAATCTTTACGGGAGCAGAAAGCCTCATCTTTCTCCCACAGAACAGTGGTAGTTTTGAACTGCTGACCTTGGAGTTCGCAGCCCGATTCGTAACCACTACACTACACTTGTTGTTGTTGTTGTTAAGTGCCGTTGAGTTAGTTCCGACCCATAGCGACCCTGTACAGGGTTTCTGAGGCTGTAAATCTTTACGGGAGCAGAAAGCCTCATCTTTCTCCTGCGGAACAGCTGGTAGTATCGAACTGCTGACCTTGGGTTCGCAGCCCAATTCCTAACCACTAGGCTACCAGAGCTCCTTTGAGTAGAGCCCAAACAGCTATACCTGTGAGGGCAAACCAGCTCTTAGCAAAAGTGTACTGACAACATACACCCAAAGAATGCCACCTCCTGAGTCATCAGAGAGGGAGGTGATCCACCCTGTGAAGCTTCCACACCTGTTTTCTCTCTTACAACCACGTGAAATAAGAACACTCAGAGAACGCTAGTGTAGAGTTGCAATTTCAACAGAGCAGGGAATACTGGTTAAACTGGCAGAGTCCCCCGAATGGCCACTGATTAGCTTGGACTAGCTCTATCAGGAAATGGGGCAGAAGGTCAGAATTGCTACAAGGAAATGAGAGCCCACAAAGACTTTCAGAGAAGTAAAAAGGACAAGGGTCACTATTGTAGCAGTACTGTGGAGTTTTCTTAGTAGAGGAATACAGTTTCTCCCAAGAAGTTTCTCCTTGGTTACAGTTCATTCTTCCCTCACTCTTACTCCTACTCTCACAGCTCTGACTGCCAATTTCCCCTCCATAGAAGTTATCCTAACAGTTATCAGAAGAAACATATTTGCAATGCTTTTCCATATTAGTCACTCTCCCTACCCTGTATACAGTGGCAAGGTTTGAAAACATTAATATTTTAACTCTATACAACCTAGTAAATATCTGCATTTTTAATATTTAACTAGAAACGAAATCGTCAAATCGCTTAGTTGGTGGAGACACAGAAAATTGTTACAGCAACTTGGAAGACCATTCCATTTCTTGTTTATAATGTCAAATTCAACTCACGGTGGACATTTGAGTAAAAGGAAATCTAAGTATCTACTTAGGTGGAAACTAGATTCCATTTGGACGGAGGGGTTTCTTTCTACCCCCATGGAATTGACAAAGACATAGCCAATGGAGTCTTGGGGTACACTGAACTATACTCAAAATTGAAAATTTCTTAACTAAAAATTCAAAGAATTCCACCAACATGCTCTTTAAAGCTATGAGTCCAAGGTCAAGAAAGATAAAGAGCACCGTCAATGGAGGATGTTGTTTTTATTTCCCTTGGATGAATCCTCTGGAAATTAGAACACACAGGTGCCCACAGTTACTCATAGAAACAAATGGAAAATGGTGTGGAATGTAAAGAAAACTCTTTGGATAGGACCTTACTTAGAATCTTCTGGTTTGGACAAATAAAAGAAACGTCTGTAAAAACAAAACAACAACAAAAACACCCTACATTTTCTCTTCCAATTTTCTCAAAAAGACTGCCATGAACTTGTGGAAACAAGTGGATTTTTCAGGTCTTCAAATTATTACATTTTCACAAACAAGGCGTCCACACATACAACACTTATGAAAATAACATGGGAAGCAAGGACTTGTAAGGTTGTAAAAAACTGCTGTACTTTTACATGCAAAGCCTCCTTAAAATAAGGCACAAGGAAGATATTAAAATAGACTACAGTATGCACTTGTT
>NW_006408533.1:12778115-12798507 GCF_000296735.1 Chrysochloris asiatica
TAGTTTCGAACTGCTGACCTTAAGGTTCGCAGCCCGATTCGTAACCACTATGCTACCAGAGCTCCTTACAGTATGCACTAACTGCTCATAATTATCTCTAAAAGAATATACCTAAAGTTGGTGCCTATATGCCACTCCAGTCTTTTTTTTTTTTTTTCATTTTATTGTGGTTTGGGTGAAAATGTATTGAAATTAGTTTCTCATTAACAATTTATACATTTTTTTTTCATGGCATTAGGTGCAAACCTCTCAATGTAAAAGCATTCTTCCCACTTCTTGGGCTCACCATTTCCATTCAACCATCTTTCTTGCCTTTCCTGACCTCTGACCCCCATTTTTGGGCAAATACTGCCCTTTTGGTCTTGTATTATTCTGAGGAGCATGTTCCTCATGGGCATTACTGTTCACTTTACACCCTGGTGGTGGTAGTAGCGTGCGGTGGAGTCGGTTATGACTCATAGCAACCCTTTATAGGGTTTCTGAGACTATAGATCTTTACGGGAGCAGAAAGCCTCATCTTTCTCCCATGGAATGACTGGTAGTTTCAAACTGCTGACCCGGAGGTTAGCAGCCCGATTCATAACCACTACAGTACCAGAGCACCTTTGTAGGTAGCATATAGTTTTTACCAAACTGCACTCAGGATTTTTATTTTTCTTTGGTTTTGAAAAGTTTGATTATGATAATGTCTTGGTGATTTTCTTTTGGTGTCTATCCTATCTTGAAGTTTATTTAGCTTCTTGGCTATCTCGTCATCTTTCATGAAATATGGAAGTTTTCTATCAGCAAATCTTTGAAAATTTTCTCTCTGCTTTTTGTTGTTAATGTTCTTTTCTATTCTGGAATTCTAACCACTTGTACATTAGTCCTCTTGATGATGTGCCACATAACTATTAGGCTTTATTTTTCTTCATTCTTTTTTCCCCGATTTTTCTTTTAATAGATTGATATCAAGAGATTTGTCCTATATTTTGCCAATTATGACTGATTTAATTATACTCCTTTAGCCTTTCACTGTATTATCTATTTCTGAAATTTTACTGTTAATCATCTGGATATCTAATTGCTACTTTTGTGATTTCTAATTGTGTCTTTATTTTGTCATTTTGTTTTGACGCTTTCCTGGATCCTTTTTCAAGGATTTTTTCCTTGATCTCCTTCTCAATCTCTGAGAAAGCCCTATAGATAATTCTTTTGAATTCCTTTTCAAGCAGTTTCATTTCATTTTTTCCTTGTTCTTATTTTGGTCACTTGCTGGAGCCATCTTTTCCTGCTACTTTAGGTGATTTCTGGTTTTGTTTTTGTCAAATTCATTCTATCTATGAACCTGGTAATTTTCCATTACCTGCATAAAAGTGGAACAGATTTTACTGTTAATGATTCCCATTTATGGGCAATCTCTTAAAATTATTTTTGTAAATCAGTGAAGGCCTTATAGAATTACAATGGTAGAATTTCTAGTAAAATGGGCAGAATGGTATCCACCTTAAATAAAATATGTGATCATAATGTTTATTACTGACACAGACAACATACTTGCATTTCATTTTGCCTGCATACTGGTTGGTAACTTTGAATGCTTAAACTTGTTGTGTTAATTCCGTAGTTTAGGAAACAATAGTGGTGTGACTGGGCTGTGTTCTCAAAAGGTAAATATTTCAGATTCCACGAAAGAATAGGAACCTAGGATTTCACACCTTGTATTTCTCATCAGGTGTTGTAAGCATGGTCTTCAAAGATGCAGAACAGTCAAACAAATGTTCAAAAGGTGACCACAGGCTGAAGGCAAAGTGAGGTCACATGGTCATAAATTCCCTTCCTTTCTGAACAACTGCCGATTTTTAGGTAGTGTTCTGTCATCACACACATTCCACTTCTTTCTCCACACAATAACCAAAGTGCTTCTTTGAATATGCAGGCTGGTTTTATAGAAACAAGTTTATGGGCTCTATGGATCAATGACTTAAGAATTTCACCCTTTCCACCCAAAGTGGTATTTGCCTTGTTATACATAGCCATATAACAATATCCTACACTAAGAGAGGGCAAGGTCAGTGGTTCAAGGTCACCAGCTGCTCCTTGGAAACTCTATGCAGAGTCGTTGTGGGTAGGAATCAACTCGAGTGCACTAACAACTAACAGAGGCTACGCTGTTAATCAAGCATACACCTCATATTCCATTTTCTTAGGTTCAAGCAAACTAATAAAAGCAACTAGACTATGTGACTTTCAAGTGGGACCTTTCTATTGTAGATAGCAAGATGATAAGAGAAGGTGGAAAACTGGAGGATGAGCAGTAAAAGGAAAATACCTGATGGTTCTAAAAATAAAAATCGTTTTGGGTAAGATGTGACTTTGAGAACAATACTAAATGGTAAAAGAAGGCATGGATTTAGTATCCATCATTCAATCATTTACGAATCTCCTAGACATCTAGCGTGCCACAAGGTACTGTGAAAAATGCAAAGATAAACAATATATTCAAGAGCTTACAAGAAAGTAGCAGGTACATGGTAAAAGGTATTTTATATACTGAAGTGGCTCCAGTAAAGTGTTATGAGGCTGACACGGAGAAAGACCCCTTCGAATGGGGGATTTAAGATAAGGGCATTTAGAATGACTTGCTGATCCAGAATCATTATTCTAAGCACAAAAGACACCCAGGCATTTCTAAAGAAGATTCTTAGTATATGAATGGCCAGGAAAATCCAGAATTACTAAGTGTTTTGCCAAACGATAATTGCTTATAGTTTACAAAGTTTCTCTATTCAACATAGTCAACACTTGTTAGCACCATACAAAATAAACATTCACTTGCAGAGCAGTGAATTACTTCTTATGCTTCTTCTAACCAAAAGAACGATTTAGCGCGGCTGAGTCTGGGTAAGAGAATGTGGGATAAGATACTGATAATGATTATATGATTCGGTTGTAAGTGGTTAACAGAGTTAATAGTGACTGTAAAAACTTATAAGACTGTAAAAACTCTTAACGTGTATAAAATGAGCCCTCTCAGATGCAGCACTCCATGTGAGAAAAAGGCCATTTATTGAAACTTCTGAGTTGAAACATTTCAATTTCTGTCAATTCCTGGAGCCTTGTTTTGTTTTTGTTTTTTTTTCCTACAAATATCTTCAGTGCAGCTTGGACTTCTTCCTGTCTGCTCCCATAATGATGTACAATCCCGGAAAACATGTACAGGGTGATTGAGTGGAAATCGACTTGAGGGCAGTGGGTTTTGGAGTGTTTATGACAGGTAAAGTGTATGTTCTTAAGAGGGGAGAGGGGAGCAGGATTGAGGTAGGGTGAATTTATATATGCCAGAACTTCTGTTGTTCAGTTTAAATGTCTTTATTTTTTAAGTTCTATAGTTGTTTGCTGTGGTGACTGGCAAGGGTTTAGTCCAGTTCTGGGATTTTTGTTCAACTAAAAGTACTGCTCATTACCAAGCCAGTTAACACCATGGGAAGACATAAAATACCTTTTTACATAAAGTCCCAAAAGGAGGGAGGAGGGACAAAAAGCTCTGAAACTTGTAAGCTTTTCCTGCTAGAACTGTCATTAAGAACACTACAAATGCCTAGTGACTGACAAGAGAGTTATAGGTAAAGCAAAGATAAAAATGCAAAAATACAACCTTAATCAAAATGATTCTTCATACCTGCTTACCCTTCATACAGCCTGTCCCTGAGAGTCTTTGAAGAACAATGGGGTGTATTATTTGCTATTTCACCTGGCTTATGCAATTTGCTAGTCACCAAAAGCCACCCCCATCTACCAGAAGATTATCTCTAAAACAAGTACTATGTCATGGGAAAAAGCTTACTGTTTACAGAATAAAACACAAACCCAAAGGCTTGCAGGAACTTTGTGATCTGGCCACTGTGGGCGGACTAGACATGAGTGCTTAGGATTCCCAGCTGGACAGCTCGAGGCTGTAGCCTCAACCCCTGTCATCTATGATTGATTGCAGGACCAAGTTTCTGTTTCCTCAACAACACCACCACCACCACAAATCAAGCCAGCTGCCCTCAAGTTGATTCCAATGCAGTAACCCCAGGTGTTGCTGAGTAGAGCTACTCCATAGGGTTTCCATGCCGTGACCTTTCAGAGGCTTATCACCAGGCTTTCTTCCAAGGTATCTCTGAGTGGGTTTGAGCCCACAAATCTTTCACTAGCTGATAGTGAGTGTCATCCAAGAAGTTCCAGACTAGTTTTTGTTGTTGTTTAACTTTTTATTGTGTGAAGATCATCAGTTTTACATTCAACAAATCATACATTTTGTTTCATCCTAATGGCTGCAATCTGCTCCATGCAACAGCAGTTATCTCACTTCTCCCTGCGGTTCCTATTTCTGTTCCACCCTCCTTCCCATCCCTTTTCAACTTTGTCCTTAGGTAGATGTCGCCCTTTTAATCTTAAATGACTGACCATTTCATGGTGAGCAGACCTTACTAGTGGTGGTGTTCTCCCAATCCCCACGCCACCCCTATAAACCCATCTACTGCTTGGCTGAAAACTGGACCATGAGAATGAGTTCCATTCCAGACTACGAGAGCGGCTGCGGCTGAAGATCACCCTCTCAGGTTGACAAGGATAGGTTTTTACGATTAAATGAGGTAATGTCTTGGTGTGATCCACCACTGAGGAGACAGATGTTCCAGGAATTTTGCATTTTAATTGCCACCACTCCCTCCTCCCCAGTTGTGCCCTTCACCCCACCCCACCCCACTTCAACCCACCCCATCCACTCACCTACTGCCCAGCATCTAAGAGGTAGTCAGTTATCTGACTAGATCCTCATACCTGTAGTAACATTCCTTCAAAATATTCTCCTTCCTGGAGAATATTCTTCCTTCCTGGAACGGAAGTCTATGTAGTTGGTGGCACAGTAGCTTTAAGCACATGACTACTAACCTAAGGGTTGGCAGTTCAAACCCAACAGTTCCTCCACAGGAGAAAGATGTGGCAATCTGATTACATGAAGATTACAACTTTGGCAAACCATATAAGGCAATTCTCTGTTCCCAGAGAATTTCTATGAGTCGGAATCATCCCAGTGATACACAACAACATGTTGTTTCTAGAACACTAAAAACAGAAGGAAAAAAACTGCTGGGAGGAGAGAAGAACAGCAAAAGAGAAAGAATCACTTTGTATGATTTTTATGAGGCAGTAGGGACTATAAACCTGACCTCACACATTGTTGAGTACTGTCAAGTCAGTTCTGACTCACAGAGACCCTGAAGAGGGTTTCCAAGGAGGAGCTGGTGGGTTTTAACCAACCTTGGCTAGCAGTCCAGGACTTATCCTACTGTACTGTACCAGGACCTCACGCATAGGTACATATTAATATGCTGAATTTCAAGGACATTTTGAGAAACAGATGTTGTGTAGAGACACTGCAAGCTGAAACAGAAAGACAAGGTTTCCAATACTGTTTAACCCTTTTAGAACCTGTTTATTTTAGGCATTTATAGAAGCACCCTGTTTTAATCTAAAAGGGGGGAAAGCCGGGGCAGTTGTGAGACAGACAAAGCATGCAATCACAAGGAGCAGCGCCTTGCTGTCCCCAGAATTGTTCTCCCATGACAGTGTTTGCTGTTAGTCTCAGGCACTGTGCTGCACAAAGAGCAGTGTGGATTCACAACCTGGTTCACATGTTTTCAGTCTGGACAACAGTTTGTTATGTTTTAGAAATCAACTCTGACAGTGACTTTTCTAGACAATCTCTGTCTGGTAGCCTCTGTCGATAAAGGAAGAATTTCTGATAATGCAGTAGAAAAATAAATCCAGTTTCCCAATAACAAACACTCTTGTCATTTTGAGCCTGGTAATTCTTCCTTGTGGGGTCTATATGATAAGCAGCAGCACCCCTGTTCACTGTCTACTACCACCTCACCTCTAGTTGTGCCATCCAAAACTGATTCCTAGCATTGTCATGAATCTCAGGAGAGGAGCAGGCAAAATCACCCCTGTTGAGAATCCATGATCTAGGCTTATGAAGCCCTAGTGGCACTGTGAGGGAGGCATTAACTACTAGATCAGCAGTTCAAACCCATCAACCATCCGCATACCAATGATAAGGGTGGCTGCTCCTGTACAGATCTATAGTCTCAAAACGCCTGATGGCAGTGGAATTGGTCTGTTTAAAGAAAGTAAACAATTTAAATATTTTTTTCCCCCTCAAGGAAGTAACAGTTATTAAAAAATCATGGGTAAGTTTCATAGTAGATGTTCTGATTGTAAGAAAATCAACCTACATTTATACATACCCTTCTGTATAGGTGGATCTATGTATCATACTATTGAAAATTATCACAATTAAATTTTACTAGATTTGTTAAACTTTGCCAGATTTCGACACCTAGAATATAGACTTCCTACTGTATATAAGTAACTAAAAAAATCATAGGTAAAACTATCAAATCTTTATGGTAGCATGCATTTACCACCTAAGATATATATGCCTCTTTTTTCTTTTATTTTTTAGGTATTACCTGAGCCATTATTCCTTTCCCCCACTCCCCTCCCCACCCCTTAGGGAAGTCTTGGGAGTCCTGGTATGGCACTGTGAGATAAAGCACTGGACTACAAGGTCAGTTTGAACCACAAGGTTACTGGTTCAAACTCACCAGCTGCTCCTTGGAAACCCCCTATACAAGGTCACTCTGAGTCAGAACTGACTCTATGGCAATTAACAACAACAACAAGGGAAGTCTTTTTTTTTTTTTTTTTAAGACTTATTATGAATGGAATAAAGATTTACAAAGATCATCAGTTTTGCATGCAACAAATCTTACACTTTAATTTCATCTCAATGATTGCAATCTCCTCTGTCCAACAAAACTTATCTTACGTCCTCACTGTGGTTCCTATTTCCATTCCACCATCCTTTCATCCCTTTTCAACTTTGTCCTTCGGTGAATGTTGCCCTTTTGATTTGATTCTGAGTGACAAATCATTCCATGGTTAGCATACCTTACTAGTGTTGTTATCCCCACTGCCATATGCCCATCTACTGCATGGCTGAAGGGTGGTCGAGGGGCATAGTCTCAGGTTCCTCTAGTCTGTTTCTGACACTACGCCAGGTCTTCTTCTTTTTTTTTTTAAATAAATTTGAGTTTTGTTCCACATTTTCTCCCACTCTATCTGGGATCTTCTAGTGTGAATCCTTTCAGAGTCGCTGGTAGTGGTAAGCTGGGCACCATCTAGTTCTTCTGGTCTAAGAATGGTGGAGACTGATGGAATCATTACCCTTAACACTCTAACCTGTGAAACTCCTGTCCCTAGGAGACCTGGAAAGTCTGAGAATAAGGATAAAAACATTCTTGCCAGTGTTAAAGTCCAGGATCCAGGTCCAGGGTTGTACTGGGGAACTTCTACCAGGACTGACTGAAGCCCCCCAGGACATAAATTTAAATCTTTACTTTCTTACTCTAGTTTTACGGAGAATTTTGAAGATGCTACTTTGTTGACTAAATTTCTTTAGAGGAGAAAATGTGCTCTCTCAACCAAGAAAAGTTGAGAAATATAGCCATTTAAACCATTATACACAAACCTGGAAGATTAAAAAAAAGTTTTCTTTAAAAGCTGGACAGGAAATAAATCAATAAAAGCTAAAAACAAAACAACAAACCACAAACTCAGATTTATCTTCTGCAATTTCCTCATCAACATCTCCCTAGACTTCCTTCCTATCTTCATTGTCTCCCACAGGGTTTATTTCAACAGCTCCCTAACGGGTTCTCCTACCTCCAAGTTTTTCCTGCCCAATTCTCATTCTCCAGACCTGAGTCCCTCTCATGTCATCTTAAAATGCAGGCTGTGTGACTCCTCAAAGGGCACAGATACTCACCTTGGCATTCAAATCCCTACAACACTGGTCACTGCAAATTAAGATTCTAGCCTTACACTCTTTCCTCTCTGTCTCACAAACCATTTATCATATTACTGTTGCTGAGAACTCAAAACTTGGTTCAAACTAATACTTGGCCTAGAATGTCCTTTCCTGCTCCCAGACAGAATTCATCACTTATTATTCAGTAGTCCCATGCTACCATTTTGTTTGAGCCTTTATTAGATTGTTCACAGTCCTCACTCATGTTCTTAATGTAGGCGACTGTACTTGCATCTCCTTTCTTGAAGAGATTAAAAGACCAGACTTGTCCTCCAGGGAGTTTTCAGACATCTTTGTAAACCCACTCAAAAATTTTATAAGTCTGTACTAGATGCTGTGAGAGATAGGACAGCCCTCAGGGGACCCTTAACTGTGGGAAGATTAAGAGCAATATACAAATACTTTAGGAACCAATTGTCACACACAGGGATTTCAGAAGAGAAAGGAAGAGGAAAGGACCACATTTAATTACAATGGAAGATCCAAAAACTCTTCTAGGGGGGAAAGGTATTTGGGGTTGTTGTTGTTAAGTGACATCAAGTTGGTTCTGACCCATAGCAACTATGTATAGGGTTTCCAAGGATCAGCTGGTGAGCTTGAACTGCCAGCCTTGTGGCTCAAACAGCTTTGCAGTCTGGCACACTAACCCACAGCGCCACACCAGGACAGAGGTGTTTGAGGTAGGATTTCACAATTAGATGGTGACTCTGATGTGACTTTGGACTCCTGGTGTGGTGCTGTAGGATCAGCACTGGTTTGTGAACTACAAGGTCAGCAGTTCAAACCAACCAGCTGCTCTTCAGAAACTCTGTACAGGGTTACTATCAGTCAGAACCGACTCGAGGGCACTTAAGAACAGGTCATGCAGTATAATGCACTGGACCCCAAAATCAGTTTGAACCACACACAGGTCAGTGGTTCAAACCCACCAGTAGCTCCTCGAAAACCCTATACAGGGTCACTGTGAATTGGAACCGACTCAACAGCACTTAACAACGTGTGACTATGCTATGTGGCAGAGTCCGGGTGTGGTACTGCAGGACAAGTAACTCGACAACAAGGTCAGCTTGAACCACAAGGCTGCTGGTTCAAACTCACTAGCCGTTCCTCAGAAACCTCATACAGGGTTGGAACCTACTACAAAGCACTTAACAATAATGATGTATGTGACTATGATGTGTGGCACTGTAGGATAAACACTGGACTGCTAACTGCAAGGTCGGCAGTTCAACTCTACCAGCTGCTCCTCAGAAACCCTATGTTGTTGTTATGTGCCATCGAGTCGGTTCCGACCCATAGCAACCCTGTATAGGGTTTCCGAGGGTGTAAATCTTTACGGGAGTAGAAAGCCTCATCTTTCTCCCGTGGTGCAGCTGGTAGTTTCGAACTGCTGACCTTAAGGTTCGCAGCCCGATTCGTAACCACTACGCTACCAGAGCTCCTTCAGAAACCCTATATGGGGTTGCTATGAGTAGGAACCTACTTGAAGGCACCTGATATGGTGCTGCAGGTTAATGCTCTGGACTGCAAGGTTGGTTTGAACCACAAGGTCGGTGGTTCAAGCTCACCAGCCACTCCTCAGAAACTCTATACAGGGCTGTTATGAGTCAGAACCAACTTGAAGGCACTTCACAACAACATCAACTGTAGCAATGATGTGGAAGAGTCCTGGTGTGGCACTGTAAGATAAGCACTGAACAGATGAATGCAAGGTCTGTGAGTTCAAACCCACCAAGTGCTCCTTTGAAACCCTATATAAGGTCACTGAGTCAGAACTGACTCAGAGGTCTGAACAACATGATTTGTGGACTCCCTATATCGCACAAATGTGCTTGGCTGCTATCAGGAAGGTTGGAGACTTCTAGTTCACCCAGAAGTGCCTTTAAAGACAGACCTGGAAATCTACATCTTACAACGCAGTGCCTGAAACGTCTATGGAGCAGCTGACACACACCAGAGGCGCAATGAGTCTGAGTTGACTTAAGGGCAACTGGTAGCTGTTGTTATTAAGTGTGAGCCCTCCAGACACAGAGAGAGCACAGAGGAAGGAAAGGCTGCATGTGCTTATGAAAGGTGTAAACAGCCTGGAGTTGCCCTCCCAGGACTATCTAGCAGTGCTTCTGGTGTTGGGCTCAAGTGGATGCCAAGCTTTAGACAAGTTAGACAGAAAGAAGGTAGATGGAAAAGACAGTTTTGCCTCACAGTTTTGACAGGGATTGTAAGGTTAAAAACACAATTACTCTGAGGGTTGTGTTAGTTTCCTAGTGCTGCCATAACAAAGTACTGCAGACTAGATGGCTAAAAACAACAGAGGTTCATTCTCTCACAGTTCTGGAGGTCAAAGTCCAATATCAGTGTCTGTGGCCAGTCACGCTCCTGCTGAAGGCTACAGGAAGATCTTTCTAGCTTCTGGTGGTTTCCCCAAGTGACATCAGCAATTAGCAACTCCCTCTCTGCTTCCATGGTCTCCCTCACATCTTTACTTATCATTTTTTTCTCTGTCCCAGTGTCCAAATTCCTCTCTTCTTTCCCTCTTCTTACTAGGACACCAATTACTGGATTAGGGTCCACCCTAATCTGGTATGGTCTCATCTACACTCGATTGTATCTGCAAGGAACCTATTTCCAATTAAGAGGTTGAAGTTCCCAGTGGGCATGGATGGGACGAAGGCAATTTTCAGGAGGAGGAAAGCACTTTTCAACCTAGTGCAGGGGGCAAGGAAGAAAGGACCCCAGATGGACAGAGAACTTGGATTTCCACATAAGTGACTGATTTCATTAAAGGAAGTAAGTAAGCCAGGACGATGAAATAGTATGTAGGGTGGTGAGGAAAAACCACCACCACCGAATATTAAATTTTGGCAATATAAAATGCACGAGAGGAGAAATGGAATATTTCAAATATACATGTGTCCACTGCATTTAAGTTGTCTACTTAATTTCAGTTTTAATGTCTGGGAAAGAAAAGCTCTATTACTTTGTCTCACATCCAGTCATCAGCTGGATTTGCTATTGGGGACAAACCCATGATTTTCTGTAAACGAGTTCTAACACGTTGGAGCTAACTAAAGCGTAATGCACACCTTACTAACAACCAGCATACAAAAGTGTCTGAATCATCTCTTCTCGTGTCTCAAATGTCAAAAGGCTCATGCATCACTCTTGGCTTGTGTTGTTTTTCTGAGTATAAGAATACCAGGCAACTACTCAGATCGGTAAGCAATTTAACAGAAATTTTGCTGGATAATGAGTCATAAAGGCTAGTGATTCCAACACTAAGAAATGGAGGGGAGTCCGTCTGCAAGTTTTACCAGCATTTCAATTAGTTTTGGAACTCAAAATAGTCTGTTTTCTGCAAAGAGGAAAAAGTCCGAATCAAAAATCTCTAAAATCTAAAAGGGAACCTTTTAATAACATGACACTACTTCTTAGAGGTATAAATCCAATATGGAAATCAAAATATGAAGCACATTCCCACCCATACTATAAAAAAACACTCCATGAACAGTGTGGTCACAGGCAGCTGGTTCAAACTTTCCACCTGATGTTAATCACATTCTCTCATAGGTTAAATTATACTAGCACTCGGACTAGCCCCTTCAAATACCAATTTTCCATTGAGTACCTACATCTTAGTATGAACGATAAAGAAACAGAAGTGGAATTTCGAACCTCAAATGTCATTCCTGTTATGTGCCAGGCTGTGTTTGTTTTGTTCCATTCTGAGAGTTTCTGTTTTTCTATTCAATATATGATTTGCAATTTTTATAAAAGTAAACATGGTGAAACATGAAAATAGCAACTGAGGAATTTTTAAAGCTTTATAAAACATATTTTATTAGCTTTTCTAGAACAATCAAGAAAGGCCATCTAGTATTGCACGAAATAACTTTCCACTGTAGTTGCTCATACTCTCCCTTCCCATATTGCTGGTGTTAGGCGCTGTCGAGTCAGTTCCGACTTATAACAACTTTATGTATTTGAGGACAAAACACTGCACAGTTCAGTGCCATCCTCACCATCACTGCTACACTTGAGCTCATTGTTGATGCCACTTGGCCAATCCATCTCATTTAGGGTCTTCCTCTTTTTCACCGACCTTCCACTTTACCAAGGATGATGTCCTTCTCCAGGGACTGTCCCCTCCTGATAACATGTCCAAAGTATGAGAGACAAAGTTTCATCATCCTGGCTTCTAAGGAGCATTCTAGCTGTACTTCAGCTAAAACAGATTTGTTTGCTTCCATATTTCCCATAAAACTTTTTAAAAATAAAAGACTACATAAGCAATTCTTACCAATACTGTGTTCAAGTTACTTATTCCTTGCTCCTAGAGTCTTGCACACCTCTCTACCTTTCCCCATTTTAGGCTCAAATCACTACCACTAGTTGGGTCTGAAACTTGCCACAGCTATGAACACTCATTCATTGGGATGGTTCCATTAGAGTAATTTCTTCCTTAGTTCAAGGAGCACTGGCAGTGGTTACGAGTTAAGACTGTTAACCGCAAGGTCAGCAGTTTGAAATTACCAGCTGCTCCATGGGAGAAAGATGAGGCTTTCTGCTCCCATGAAGATTTACAGCCTCAGAAACCTTACGCAAGATAACTATGAGTCGGAACCGACTCCACAGCGTATCACCATCACCTTCCTTAGTTCATCTTTCACCAGGTTGTTTCCATAAACACTTAACATGGAACAAAACAACCTAGTGAAAGGAGAACATTAACCCACCCCCTCTTTGGAATAGAAATAGGATTCTAGAAAGAAGTCTGAATAGTTTAATAAGAATACCACTTCAGAGCTCTACAATACAATTAACTTCTGGTTGCTAAGTTGAGTCATTTTTTTTTTTGTTTTTTGTTTCAAAACATTTCAAACATATAGAAGAGTAGAGAAGGATGTAATGAACACCCTTTTATCTAGTGTTATTTCAGCTTTAACATATCACCATACTTTAATCTGGTTTATTATCCTCAAGTATTTTATAACTATAATTACATTTCACCTGTAAGCTAGTGTGCATCTAAAGTTTAAGAATATTTCCCTTCATAACTCTTACACGATTGTCGCTGAACAAAATTAAAATCTGTTAATATTATTTCATCATGAATATCATTATATTTAGATTTCCTTAGTTAATATTTTAAATTATTAGAACTGACCACAGAAAGCTACATCGAATATCAGACACAATTCTTTATTAATTCTGCTACTAAAGGTAGATGCTTTCATGGTTATCTTTATCCCCACTTTCACATATGAGGATGAATAACCATGTGTGAAACATCCATACATTCACTTTCTATCTGACCCCAAAACTATGTTATGTTGTTGTTGTTAGTTGCCATAAAGTGGATTCCAACACATGGGATCCCAGGTACAAAGAGCAGAATAGGGTTTTCAAGACTGTGAGCTTTTGGAAGTGGATCTTAATTCAGAGTGGGTTAGAAACACCAACGTTTCAGCTAGTAGTTGAGCACTTCACCATTCATGCCATTCAGGGACTCCTAAGGTAAAGCTAAGGAGCTCTGGTAGCGTAGTGGTTACGAACTGGGCTGCGAACCTTAAGGTCAGCAGTTCGTAACTACCAGCCGCTCCATGGGAGAAAGATGAGGCTTTCTGCTCCCATAAAGATTTACAGTCTCAGAAACCCTGTACAGGGTTGCTATGGGTCATAATCGACTCCACGGCACACAACAAGGTAAAGCTAGTCACGTGTGACTGTCAAGGGAAATAATGCTAAGCAGTTTAACATTAAGCCACAATCCTGGAACCAATAGCAGAACTATAGCAATTTTATAATTAAGAAGCAGAAAGGGAGAGAGTATCAAATACCTTTAAAGGAAAAAGTGACAGACACACTCTCCCAGACACTAGGTACCGTATTACTTAGTTCCTTCCTCTTTTCCCTCATGAACCATTTCCCTTAGACTAAAAGATACCTCTGACTCCATTATATTTAAAACATGAAATATTTAAAAAGTCTTTCATTCTTCTAGTCTCTCTTGTGGCTTCCTTTGAATATAAAATGTCTTGGTAAACATAGTTGATCTTTGCTTTCTGTCTCACCTCCTACTCCTTCTTAATGCCCTTGTTGTTGTTGTTGTTGTTAAGTGCCGTCGAGTCGGTTCCGACCCATAGCGACCCTGTACAGGGTTTCCGAGGGTGTAAATGCTTACGGGAGTAGAAAGCCTCATCTTTCTCCCGCGGAGCGGCTGGTAGTTTCAAACCACTGACCTTAAGGTTCGCAGCCCGATTCGTAACCACTACGCTACCAGAGCTCCTTAATGCCCTATGTAATCTAATTTCCTTCCCGATCATTCATTCAGGCTGTTTTTATGAAGACCACCCATTTCCTCTGAAGTCCCATTGTAAGGAGCATTTTCCTAGGGTGCCAGCCTTTGACACTGATGATGACCTTCCATCATGAGGGTCCCCATTCCTGGTCCGTTTCAGAGCTTGAGCATGCTCCTAGATAATCAGCTTCACTGTCTCCATCACCTTCTTGGCCACTTACTCAGATATAGTATTATATATATAGATATATCTTTGCAAAGTGACTTGTAAATCTGGAAAGGTCAAGAGTAAAACAGCAACTTCATCTCACTGGGTTAGAATACAAGCGGACAGCTGTGTTTAAAACGAGAAAAAAGCAAAGGCTTTACTCAGTTTACTGGCTCGTTTTAATTCTCTCTCTTGTTGATGACAGTTAAAATGCCTTCCAGGTGTCTGATACTTTCCAGGAAACAAGAGGTGGGTTGTGTGGAGGGCAGGCTGTGAAACTATATCCTAAGTTCAACTCACAAGTATCAGTTGTGCAATATTACAAACCACTTATGATCTCAGAACCTCAGTGCCCACACCTCAGAAAAATATCGGTAAGGATAGAGCCTACCTCGTGAGTTTGTTGTAAATGTTAAGTGATGGATCACTGTAACCTAAAAAATGTATTATAAAAGAAAAAATCGTATTAGTTATTAATACTTGTTGTTGTTGTTGAGTGCCGTAGAGTTGATTCTGATCCATAGCAACCCTATATATATATTTAGTGGCAAAATTGGCTGGGATAATGTTCATTGGCATAATATATGAGTTCTTAGGACTTTTTAAAAGAATATTTGGTTATTTCTGTTTTCTCACATAAACTTCATCCTATGTAATGCAGACAGTACTCATATATGTTGTTTAACACTAGCAGTTACTTTGGTAAATGAATGATTCATGCTAATTAAACTCATAACCCAGGAGAATAAAATCAGCTTGTATCGACATTTCCTTTTGTTTAGTAATTACAATTCAAGGTTACGTTAGATACCACATTACTATAATGTTGCTTGAGACAGACATCGTATATCACTGCTGATATAAATCCAGGTGTTTGTGAATAAGGGCCCTCCAGACTATATAAGCAATTCTTACCAACATTGTGTTTGAGTCATTTTATTTCTGTACACAATGCAGCTTAGAGGGGAAGTACAGAGATCATTTTATCTTGTTGTAGATTCACCGGATTTGCAGGATGATGAGAACTTAAAATAGATGTCAAACGTGGCTGGATTTTATCTCAGATACTTATGTTGTAGCAATCTGTTCATCCCTGATGACAGCAAGCATGCCACTGAATGATTTAAATTTTCATATACCCACTCTGAATTCCATTACACTAATTCTAAAAACAGTGGGTTATGAACATAGATCCAGACGCCTCATGTTCTTATCAATGCTTTTTCTCTAGGAGGGTTTTTCTTTGTTGGCTGATTGGTTTTTAAGGGAGGTGACAATGATGAGTTGGCACCCACTGTGTGCCAGCATAGTGCCCAGTCATTTACACGTGTGAGATATCAGAGAATTTTCACATTTTATGGTATACTTCCATTTTATAGATAGATACCTGGGGTTGCCATTAAGTGCTGCTCAGTTGGTTCCAACTCATAGCGATCCTGATCCTGTACAGTGTTGCCAAGGAGAGGCTGGTGGGTTTGAACTGTTGATCTTGCAGTTTATATGATTTTTAACGAAAGAAAACTCAAAAGATGACTAAAAGATTAGGTTACAAGCCTGGGAGAGGCTAGCGCAAATGAGAAACTCTAAAACATAAGCTTCTGCAGTGGTGACCAAACTGGGTGTGTATGACCCATACACTGAGCTTCAGAGACGAAAGGAACTGGATGCTTGCATATGGGAACTGTAACATAAAATATCATTCATCTACAGTCACTCTTGGCTTTAAAAATTAAGTTGCACTCATTTAAAAATATTTCTTATTTAATAACTGGGGATTCAGGGTGAGTTAGTGGCATCACAGAAAAGGTCAAATGGTAATTTAGATGTTCTGAGTATGCTCAAGGCACAGATTATTCTGAGTTTTGTATTGTATGTTCTTAGGAAATCTCTACCCCTTTGGTAGCAATGAGAAGTTAGGAAGCTTAGGTAAAAATTTGTTTTAAAATGTTTTGAATAAAGCTTGTAGAAAAGTAGCAGTCACATTTCTAAATATTATGCCAACTCTTTAGTATTTTTTTTCCCTTTTGTTAACAAGATAGGTGATGCTGACTGAACACATTCTTCTTGGAATCAATTATCTGTTATACCAAGAAAGTGCCTTTTTATGCAAAATTTGAAACTTATTTTGCCAGAATGAGGTTGTTTTATTTTCCTTTTCCCCGAGCACACTTAATAATTTCCGAATTCAGAAAAAGGAGTTTCTTACTACCCTCCTTTCAGGGTGCAGTTCTGATAAGTTATCTTTTTCTTTCCTCAAAGCTTTATAAGATGATTTCTTTTCACATGAGGAATTACATGAAATCTCTAATACAGAATATGGAAAAGCACTCTGAATTTTGATGTCTTAAAAATGGTCCCTTTGACCACTTTCTGGAATCTGCCTGAGCAGAGCTGTGTATGGCTGATGAGACTGTACTGTTCAATCCAAGGGACACCAATTACAGAGACAAGGTGAGGGACAATGCTGAGAGCAGTCCTCACTGAAAAGAATGGCTGCCACCAAGGCTAGCCAAGAAGGACATGCCCCCAAAAGAATAAAAAAGTGGGGGGGGGGGAGAAGGGAGCAAGACAATGAGAAATGAGATACAGCATCAAAATCAATAACAATAAAATAGTAGACCCATTAGATAGAATTAACATCCACAAGTCCATGAACGATAGTAGGCATGTAAATAGATAAATTGGAAAGATGGCAATGCTCTTACCTATATTAAAATGACAAGTACAAATAAAAATAGAGTCCAATGAGCAAAATAACATTTTGCCACCTTCTTAATAAAAGATGGATCAGATGAAAATGAATAGTGGTGCTTAGTGGGGTGGGGATGTATTAAATAAGGAACAAGATTGTTATTGTTAGGTGCCACCGAGTCGATACCAACTCATAGTGACCCTATGCACAAAAGAACGAAACACTGCCTGGTCCTGGACAACCTCACTACTGCTACCACACTAGAGCCCAATGATGCTGTCACTTTGCCAATCCATCTCCTCTCAAACATCCTATTAACCACAAAAATATATGTAAAATGTACATATATAAAATTATCTGTTTGAAACCAAAAGGTCAACAAGTATTTACCATTTACTATTTACTTACATGACATGGAAGTACAGTGGCTGCATACAATAAGCACTGGACTGCAAACCTCAAGGTTGGTGGTTTGAGCTCACCAGCCGCTCAATGGGAGAAAGATGAGGCTTTCTGCTCCTGCAAAGATTTACAGCCTTGGAAACCTATACAGGAGTCCTGGTGTGGTGCTGTAGGATAAGCATTCAATCATAACATCAGTTTGAACCTCAAGATTGGCAGTTCAAACTCACCAGTCGCTCCTTGGAAACACTATAGTGGTCACTGAGTCCGGAACGACTCAACAGCACTTAACAACAAGAACAACAGCAACAATCTATAACAGATGAGAAGATGAGAGATGAATTCAATGGAAGGGAAACAACTTGCACAGAAATAATAACGATGGCACAATGGGAAGAACGTAAGCAATGTTACTGATCAAGATGTCTAGAAACTATGGAATGGGAGCAGATTTTGTTGTGTTTTCATAAAAAATAAAATTTTGAAATGATAATTACACAGAAGTCAGAACCATTACCTACTCATTACACATTCTTCATCACAACCACCTTCACTTTTCTGTATGTGCAGCTTTTGAATCATTGAAAAGACTACAAGCTTTTTCCTGCACTAACAACCAAAACCCTGCACTAACAACCAAAACCCAGTGCCATCGAGTCAATTCTGACACTATGCAGGGTTTCCAAGGCTGGAAATCCTTGTGGGAGTTTGAAAGCCTCAGCTTTCTCCTCCCAGGGACTGACTGGTGGATTCAAACTGTTCCAACTTACCTACAAATTCTTACCAACTTCAAGGAATGGTTAGGAACAGATATCAACTGTAATCCCGGGGCTGTATGTATGCTATATTTGTCCTTCATTCTGAGATCAGATACAAAGGGAGTTCCCTTGGGAGTGTGGCCTGAATCCTATATATACAGATATTCTTCTGGCAAAACTCACTTTTGATCCTGCTTCAGACTCATCATCCTCTGACCTTCCATTTTTGGATTGTGAGCCAGCAGACTGTCACATGACAGTTGTTGTTCCCGAAACTCAAAGCAGATTTAAACGAAACATGATTTGAACTCCTCGAGGATGTCAAAATTGGCAGTTTGATACAAGAGTGCAGAATTCTTTGAGGAACGATTCTCATTGTTGATGCTGTTAGGTCAGTTCCAACTCATAGTAATCCTGTGTACAATAGAATAAAACACCACCTCATCCTGTGCCGTTCTCACAACTGTTTAATGTCTGGGTCCATTGTTGCAGCCACTGTGTCAAATTCATCTTTTTTGGGGAGTCTTCCTCTTTTTCACTGACCTTCTACTCTACCAGGAGTCCTAGTGTGGTGCTGCAAAATAAGCACTGGACTGCTAACCGCAAGGTTAGTGGCTCAAATCCACCACTTGTTCCTCGGAAACCCTGTACAAGGTTACGGTAAGTTGGAACTGACTACCGGATTTGCAACAACTACTACTTTACCAAACATGATGTCCTTCTACAGGGAATACTCCCTCCGATAACATGTCCAAAGTATAAAAGACGAAGTCTCACCATCGTCACTTCTGAGGAGCACTCCGAATGCACTTCTTCTAAGGCAGATGTGTTTGTTCTGGAAGTCATGTACTTTCAATGTTCTTCACCAAAACTATAATTCAAATACATTGATTCTTCTTTGGTCCACTTATTCATCGCCCAATAATCGTCTGTCAGTTTGCTGTACTGTGGTGGTTTGCATGTTGCTGTGATTCTGCAAGATATGCTCCAGGTGTTTTAAATACCAGCAGGGAAGAACATGCTCAGCAGTTTTTAAGCTGGGGGAATCAAAGAAAAAATTCAAGCCTCGACTTGAGGTACTGAAGGAGTCTATGAGCAAAATATTGAATGATGCAGAAAATGTCAAAAAAGATGTTAGGAATATACAGTCACTGTACCAAAAAGAAATGGTCCCTGGTCAACCATTTCAAGAGGCAGCATATAATCAAGAGCCAATGATACTGAAGGAAGAAGTCCAAGGTGCAGTGAAAGCACTGGCAAAGAATAAGGGACAGCAAATTAATGGAATACAAATTGAAATCTTTCATCAAACTGATGTAGCACTGGAGGCACTCACTCATCTATGCCAAGAAATTTGGAAGACAACTACCTGGCCAATTGACTGGAAAAGATCCATATCGGTCCCATTCCAAAAAGAGGTGACCCAAAAGAATGAAGAAATCATCAGACAATATCATTAATATCCCATGCAAGTAAAATCTTTCCAAAGATAATACAAATACGGCTGCAACCATGCATTGACAGAGAACTTCCAGAGGATCAAACTGAATACAAAAGAGGATGTGGAATAAGGGATATCATTGCTGATGTCCGATGGATCTTGGCTGAAAGCAGAGAATTCCAGAAAGACGTTTACCTGTGTTTTATTGATTATGCAAAGACTTTCACGGAGAATGAATATCCCTGAACACCTGTGCTCATGAGGAACCTGTACATAGCCCAAAAGGCAGTTATTCAAACAGAACACGGGAACACCGAATGGTTTAAAATGAGGAAAGGTGTGCGACAGGGTGTATTCTGTCACCATACTTATTCAATGGATTATAAGAGGAAAAATGAGCACTGGAGTTGGAGGGCGAATTATTAACAAGCAGGTGATACAACCTTGCTTGCTGAAAAGCAAAAAAGACTTAAAATACTCATGTTAATAAAAAACCACAGTCTTTGGTATAAGGAGCTCTGGTAGCGTAGTGGTTACTAATTGGGCTGCAAACCGCAAGGTCAGCAGTTCGAAACTACCAGCTGTTCCACGGAAGAAAGATGAGGCTTTCTGCTCCTGTAAAGGTTCACAGCCTTGGAAACCCTTTACAGCATCTCTCTGAGTCGGAACTGACTCCACGGCACATAACCACCA
>NW_006408533.1:12798952-12812356 GCF_000296735.1 Chrysochloris asiatica
AAGACGTACAGCAGAATGCTTCTTGGACCCCAGGACCCTAGGATGTTCACACCTCGCCTCTCATACTTTGGCCATATTATCAGGAGGGACCCGTCCCCCTTGAGAAGGATATAACATTTGGTAAAGTAGAGGGTTGGAGAAAAGAGGAAGACCCCCAACGAGATGGATCAGCACAGTGGCGACGGCAATAGCCTCAAGCTTTAACAATGATTGTGAGGTTGGCTCAGCACTGGGCAGTGTTTCATTCTGTCGTGCACAGGGTTGCTATGAATCGATGCTGGCTGGATAGCACCCAACAACAACATATTCATTGCATATGGGTGGGGGTGGGTTGAAATACCAGGGCTTGGTCAGATGTACTTTATTCCTCAAAATAACAGGTTAGGGAAATTAGACAGGGAAAGGGCTAGAGAGACGGAAACTCTGCATTCAGAAATGTATACACCTAGATGGAGGATGTGTGAAAAACAAATACCTTCACATTTTGATATTTTTAATAAAGGTGTTTATGATTTTGTGGCAGTATTTTTTGACTTATCGTTGTACATTCATATAAAAATGCCTCATTAGTTTTGTTCCTCTAGAGAACAATCTAAGACAAGTAATAATGCCAACCTAATGATGAAGAAGTTCTGATGTGGTGCTGTGGGTTAATGCGCCAGACTGCAAAGCCGTTTGCACTGCAAGGTTGGCAGTTCAAGCTCTTCGGAAACCCTATACAGGGTCGCTATGGGTCGGAACCGACTCGATGGCACTTAACAACAATGATGAGGAGTCCTGGTGCAGTGCTGTGGGTTAATGCACTAGACTGCAAAGTTGGTTTGAACAGCAACGTTTGCAATTCAAGCTCACCAGCCACTCCTCAGAAACCCTATATAGGGTCATAATGGGTCAGAACCGACTCGATGGTACTTTAACAACAACGATGAGGAGACAGAGACACTCAAACTGAAAGCCATTCTAGAAAACTTGCCTGTGTTCTTCAAAAAATGCCCACACCTGAAAAACACATCAAAGTTTCCAGATTAAAGGAGAGTAAAGGGACATGACAATGTAATACATTGCTGTTCTGCAGGCAAAAAATATAAGAAAGGGCATTACTGGGTTAAGGACAAAATTGAAATGTGGACTGTTGATTAAAGTACTGGTTCACTCGGCAATGTCCTGAATTTGCTGAGAGTGCTGTGGGTACGGATCTTTGTTCTTCACAAATACATGGTGAAGTATTAGGGGAATGTATGCTACCCACTCTCGAATGATTCAGGAGAAATAAATTGTGCATGTGTTGAAGGCAGAAGAGGGGGTAGAAATGATCAGAGAAATGTGGCCGAATGTTAAGGAGTAAAATTGGTCAATGGCATAAGGCAATATGCTACACTATTGCAATCTCAAAGAAAAAAGTTGGGAAACAAAACCAAAAAGAGCTGCCAAAACAATTTTGTGGGGAGTTCAGCCGGTTTTCATGAGCAGAAAGTAATTCAACTTGCAATTAACTGTGCAAAATAAATGGTTTAATCCTTAGGAACATTTTGTTGCTATCATTATCATAATCATCACTGCTGGCCTTTTATGAAGCACTTATTAAGTGGCAACCACTTGGAAAGGCGTGTCCTTGGATTGCTTCTTTTCATCCTCACAAGTACCTTCAGAGCAAGTCACAGCCATGACCCTCACTTTATAGAGAAGGAAACAGATTTAAAGCGGATTTCTTAACTTGCCTAAGGGTGCGCAGACAGTAAAAAGCAGAACCAGGAATCAATTGTGGTTGTTTATCAAGTTCATGGGCTTTACCACAAGTTAAATTTATTTACATGATTGTTTCTTCATTTTCCTTGAAGTACTAATCTCATCCCAAATACAATTCTGACAAATTAGTAAAACATGAATGATTAAGGGTTTCTAGTACTAATTAAGGGTCCTGGTGTGGCACTGTAGAATAAACGCTGAATTATTAACCACAGGGTTGGCACTTCAAACCCACCAGCCACTCCCTGGAAACACTATATATAGGGTCGCTGTGAGTTTGAACCAACTCAAAGGCACTTAAATACAACAACAGTACTAATTACAGGAAACTAGCGGTGGAGTGGTTAAAACACTTTTAGCTGCTAATTAAAAAGTCACAGGTTCAAACCCATCAGCCACTCCAGGGGAGAAAAATGTGGCAATCTCCTTCAATACCGATTTAAGACTTGGAAACCCTATGGTGCATTATACTCTGACTGACAGGGTTGATAAGAAGCTCTGGTGGGGCCGTGAGTTAAGCACTGGGCTGCTAACTAAAAGGTCAGCAGCAGCAGTAGGAACTGAACCACTGATCCCTGGGAGGAAGATGAGGCCGTTTGTTTCTGTAAAGGGTCTCAGAAACCCTCTGGGTCAGTTCCACTCTGCCCTAAAATGGTCATTATGAGTCAGAATTGATTCAATGGCAGTGGGTTTTTTTTAAGCTTGGCACTCATCAAAATTAGATCACACACAAGGTTGAGACATACTGATATTTTTGGTCTCTATAATTTTCTTCATGCTCTCTTTCAAGGGCTGATATTGTAGGAAATACAATCTTAGGGGGGAAATATTCTGCTAGTAAATTAACATCCCAAAGGCTCTTACCAGGATTCACAAATCTCAATTTTATCTCTGTTAGCCAATGATTTTAAGATAAGTAAATCACTAAATTGGTCTTTATTTGGCGTAATCTTAATATGCGAAACCCAAAATGATTTACTCTTTAGTTGCACCTTAAAATTTCCACCAAGTGTCTTGCTGAAACAATTTAGGAAGGCTGCTTAGAAAACAGACTGATATCATGCCCATCCATGGCAAGCATCCAATGATCTTGTAAAACCTCTTTGAAGCTGTTTCAAGTGTGTTTTCCTTTAATATACTTTCTCTTCTTTTATGTAAACAGGTGTAATCTTAGTTTCCATGTTTCCTTTTAGTTTTGGAACCTCAATTTCACTTTAATATATTGCTGCTGTTGTTAAGTGCCGTCAAGTTGGTTCCAACTCATAGCGGCCCTATATAGGGATTCTGAGGAGCGGCTGGTGGGCTTGAACTGCCAATCTTGTGGTTCACAGTCCAGTGCTAATCCTATAGAGCCACACCAGGAGTCCAATATATATACATACGTAATTTGCAATTTGATGCATGGTTAAAGGAATATATGATCATCTTCATATATTAAGAGAAAGCTGCTGAACATCTCATATGTATATTTTCAGTGAAAGCTGAATGGTTGTTAATAAAAATATGTTTAAAACATTAATACATATTTGCAGGTATGTGGGGACCTCTTATGTACCTTCTAATGTATACTGTGGGTGTCCATTCAAGAACGATGTGTTTCCAGCGTTGGCTGCATACTGGAACCATTGGGGAAGCTTCTTAAGTCCTAGTGCCCAGAAGCCACACTCAGACCAATTAAATCAGAAGGTCTACATGTGGGACACAGGTGTCAGTCATTTTGAAAGCTTCCTAGGTGATCCCAATGTGCAGCCAAATGTGAAAATCACTGCCTAGATGGACCATCCAAAGTCACAAAGGATTATATTTTTTGCATACTTATCTAAAGGATTGACAAAGATATTTCAGAATTGGTCTTTTTTGGTAAGGATGTATAGTCCAACTGGAAAGTACAGATTTGTGCATATAAAGAAAAAATTAACTCACTAAAGATGGTGGATGTGTGTCCAACAAACACGGTATGCAAGCCACACACCTAGAGATCACGGCAGGATGGAGAACCTCAAGGGAGTGAGGAGAAGCCTGCAACTCAAGCAGGGTGACATCATAATGGAAAAGCAGCCAGTGTGTTCAGTGAAAATACCTGGTGTGCCTGAAAGCATACTGGGAGATGAGTAAACTAGCTAGAGTGAAAGGGTTACTCCGGGAAGTAGAGAAGCTAGGCTACAACTGGCCTATGCCTTGAGGACCTTCGACAATAAGTCAAAGCCAGAGGCAATAATGGAGTCTCCAAAGGAATTTTAAGAAATTAATGACAAAATGAAAGTACTCTTTCGGGAAGACTCACTTGACAGAGACATTCAGGAATGTTTTAGAGAAAGACTAAAAAACTGAGTCTACCAATAAAACAGAATAAAATTCCCTTCATGGTGCATGATGAAGCACAGCCTCATTACTTTTCTTTCCAGATGGAGTTGGTACAATAGTGCAGTTCTTACTTGTCTTAGGAACCACCCTCAGGAGTGCCTGGGTAGCCCAAAGAGCTAATCTTACTCTCTGCCTCTACAAAAACTGTCCATTTTGCTTAATTCCCAAACTCAACAGCTGTAATACTTTCTGCAGCTACATGGTCCTTTTTATCCATGAAAGTCACTCTTTGGGCTAGAAAATACTTTGCAGGAGACAGTCTCAGGACCCATATTGAAAAATGTAGGAAGCATCAAAAGAAGATGAAAAGAATACAGAGTCACAGTACCAAAAATAACTGGTCAATACTAAAGAAGCAAATGATCAGGAACTAATGGTATTGAAAAATGGGGGTGCTATAAAGGCACTGGTGTGGCACTGTGGGTTAATGCACTGGACTGCAAAGTCATTTTGAACCACAAGGTTGGCAGTTTAAGCTCACCAGCTGCTCACTGGAAACTCTATATAGAGCAGATTTGAGTCGGGACAGACTCACTGGCACTCAACAACAACATAAAGGCACGAAGTGGCTAGCTTACAAGTTTTCAAAAGTGCCTAGTTTCAGAGTAAGGGGGTTAAAGTAAAATCCCCACTGAATAGTTTTCCTCTTGTCTAGATGGGTCTGGAGAAAGCAGATGGGGATAGGATTCTTCTGATTCAACAATAAGTAACTGTTATCATGACTAATTGCGAATGCCACAACTATAAAGATAGAAGTTGTGAAACAAAAGGGTAAGTAGTTAATCTTTCATTCCAGGAAGAGTAGACTCTAATACCATCAAGATGGAAGAGCATGAGCAAAGTGTGGGATCCTCACCAGAGAAGCAGCGACAGCAGTGAGACGGACAGAGAGGCGATGGCATAGAGGAAGAGCAACTGAGGACTCTAGACCCATGTTACGAGAAATGATGTGTGCTGGTGGGTAGGAGCTAGTTTGCAAAACGAGCCCTTTGGTTGTTTAAATGAATATTTTCTGTGTAAAAAAAAGAGGGGAAAGAGGTAAATACTGTTAATTGATGGTGCACGGAGAGGACTATAATCCTTGCAAAGAAACAAAATATGATTGGTTGAGTGCAAGACTGATGATCTGCCCTGTAAACTATCACTCAATTTACAATAAAAGTGTTTTAAAAAAAGAACCAATGGTACTGAATTTGAAGAAAGAAGTCCAAGTTGCACTAAAGGCATTATCAAAAACAAGGCTCCAGGATATGAATGAATAATACCTAAAATATTTCAATAAACTGACACAGTGCTATAACCACTCACTAGTCTATGCCATGAAATTGAGTTACCTGACCACTCAATTGTAAGAGGTCCATATTTGTGCTCATTCCAAAGGAATGTGAACCTATAAAATGTGGAACTTATCTAAGAATATCATTAACATCACACCCAAGTAAAATTTTGCTGAAAATAATTAAATGATTGCAGTAATGCATTGATAAGGAGCTGCCAGACATTCAAACCAGTCGCAGACGAGGACCTGGAACTAGGGATACCATTGTTGATGTCAGATGAATCTTGACTGAAAACAAAATACCAAGAGCTATTTACTTGTGCTTTACTGGCTATGCAAAGGTAATCAACTGTGTGAATCATAACAGACTATGTATTGTTGTTGTTGTTAAGTACCGTGGAGTCGGTTCCGACTCATAGTGACCCTGCACAGGGTTTCCTAGGCTTTATGGGAGCAGAACACCTCATCTGTCTCCCGCAGAACCACTGGTAGTTTCGAACTGCTGACCTTGAGGGTGGCAATCTGATTCGTAATCACTACGCTACCAGATTATATATAGCATTGTGAAAAATGAGAATTCCAGAATATTTTATTGTGATCATGCAGAACCTGTACATAGAGCAAGCAGAAGTTGTTAGAACAGAACATGAGGATATTTAATGACTTGAAATCAAGACAGCTGTGTGTCAGGTCTCCTTTAACAATCCTTACGCAATCTGTACACTGAACAAGTAATCCGAGAATCCCTGGACTAGATGAAGAAGAATGCAGCACCAGGATTGGAGGAAGGCTCATTAAGAATCTGTGAAATGCAGATGATACAATCTTTCTTGCTAAAAGTAAAGAGGACCCACACCTATGGAATTAGTAGCTCAAAAGAGGGAGCGGGCCCTTGCAGCAAGAATCATTGCCACCCCTCCTACACACAGAGTGGACAAGGATGGGCAACTTGGACATTGGCTACCCAAAAAGGGAGGTTGGGGGGGCTACAAAGGCAAGAAGTGACTGGCTTACAAGCTTTCAAGAGGGAACCTAGAACCAGAGGGCCTGGAGAAAGGTAGAATCTCCAATGGGTAGTATTCAATCTGTCTAGGTGGCGCTGATGCAATGAAATTCAGATAGGTCTCTTGTGATACAACAGTGAATAATTGTTATCAGGACTGACTGTGAGGGTTGGAAATGTAAAGGTAGACGTTTTATAGCAAGGAGGGAAGTGATTAACTTTTCAGTCTAGGAGCGGAGGTCCCTGGGACCGTCAAGGGAGAGGAGCAGAGAGCGGGACCCTACCCAGAGAAGCAATGATGCCTGAAATGGAGCCAAAGATGATGATGTGGAGCGATGGAGCAGCTGGAGACTTTAGATCCAGAGAGGGAGAGCTACTGTGTGCTGAAGACCTGAGGGGCACAGGGGAAGGATTGCATGGAGGGGATTGTAACCATGGCAATGAGACGATATACGATGGAATGAATGTAAAAGTAATATTCTCCCATGTAAACTATCACATAAGTCACAATAAATCATTTTAAAAAATAAATAAATAAAAGTAAAGAGGACTTGAAGCACTTGCTGATGAAGATTAAAGGATACAACCTTCAGTATGGAATACAACTCACTGTAAAGAAAATTAAAACCCTCACAACTGGACCAATAAACAGCATCATGATAAATGGAGAAAAGAATGAAGTTATCAATGGTTTCATTTTACTTAGACCCACAAATAATGCTCTTGGAAGCAGTAGTCAAGAGATCAAATGATGTACCGCATTAGGCAAATCTACCGAAAAAGTCCTCCTTAAAGTGTTCAAGAACAGAGATGTTACTTTGAGGACTGAAGTACACTTTATCCAAGCCATTGTATTTTTAATCACCTCATACACCTGTGAAATCTAGAAAATGATGGAAGAACAGGAGAACTGATGCATTTGAATTATGGTGTTGGAGTAAAATACTGAAAATACCATGGACTTCCAAGAAAAACAAACAGAAGTGTAGCCAGAATGTTCCTAAGATGTGAGGATGGAGAGACTTTGTCTCATGTACTTTGGTCATGTTGCCAGGAGGAATAAGTACCTGGAAAAGGACATCATGTTTGGTAAAGTAGAGAGTGAGTGAAAAAGAGGAAGATCCTCAAGGAAACAGATTGATGTAGTGGCAGCAAACAATGCTCTCAAACATGACAATTGTGAGGGTGGCTCCGGACTGGGCAGTATTTCATTCTCTTGTGCACAGGGTTGCTAACTAATTCAAGCCACTAAATTATAACTTTGCTATTTTGTTCACTGATGCATCCTAAGCTTCGAAAACAATGTTGGCACATAGAACATGCTCCATTAACTCCAGTGAAAGGCATTTGGTGAACTGTAAGAAGTTTAAAGTGAGGTGAGAAGGAAGGCATTGTCCTTATTTAACTACAAAAGGTACCTCGAAGCAAGGCAGTGAGTTTATCTCAGCTACCTGCACTCTAAAGGCCTAGTTTCAAGAGGGACATGTCCAAGGAATCAGAACTTTCAGTCCAGTATTTAAAAAACCAGACCACAATGCTCATTGAAAGTCTCTTGTGAAAACACGGCCTCGGAGTTATTCAAAAAATCAATTTTCAAGTTGTGCACACTGGTTATTATTTAATGACATGACTACTTGGAAGCTTAGGAGTTTGGCTACAGATAATTGATTTTAATTCCAAGACTACAGAGAATCTCACTGTGTTTGTAAAAGTTTCACCTTAAAAGTATCTAGTAAGAATTCTAGTTTAAGGGCATACATTACTTAGCAACACCGATGACAAAATTAATCTAAGCTTCCACAGGTATGTTATCTAGTGCTGCTATGAAGCAGCAATGCCATAAATGACTAATTGTAAAGAAACAAATGTATTCTCTCACAGCCTTGTGGCTGGTGATGGTTGTGTATTCTCGAGTCAGTTCTGACTCATAATGACCCTATGTATAGGGTTTCTAAGGCTGTAAATCTCTACAGGAGCAGAAAGCTTCATCTTTCTCCAGCAGAGCATATGGTGGATTAGAACTGCTGACCTGAGGCTAGCAGCCGAACATGTAACCCACTACACAACGAGGGCTCCTTCTCTCACAGTTTAGGTGCCAGCTGTAGGGGAAGGCCCCTGTCTCTGCCAACTCTAGGGGAAGGGCCTTCTCTCCTTTCAATATCTGTGAGCCCGGCATTGCTTGGAGATCTCCGTGTGTCTTGATTATCAATCTTTCTCTGGATCTAGAAAGTGCTCAATACAAGGACCCTGGATTCAAAGGACACACTCTGCTCCTGATACACTTCCCTCTCCTTCAATCTCTTGTAGGATAAGAGGTGGAAGTGTGGTGGATGGACTACAAGCCACAAGGTCGGCGGTTCATGTCCATCAGCTGCTCCATGGGAGAAAGATGAGACTTTCTACTCCTGCAAAGATTTAGTATTGGAAACCCTGTACAGGGTCACTATGAGTCGGAACCAACTCTACGGTATTTAACAATGTAACAAGATAAAAGATGATGCAGACCACATTATAGGTAAACTCTTCTTACACGCATCAGGTCTGTGACCCACCACAATCCCAGTATAACTGATTCGCAGATCAAATCAATGCAGATGACTACATTACAATGTAACTGCAAACCACTGCCAATCATGGTCCAGCCAAGTTCACACAAATTTCAATCCATGACAAATAAAATAACCAAACAAGAGTTTCATTCTTTATTTTCTAAGTCACTAGCCCCTAGTTTATAGGCATTTCCTGTTTCCCCACTGAGGAGGGAAAAAAATGAGCATGTTCAATCCTCTTCCTCTGACGTTTCTTGTCTCTTGAGATGAGTCTTACCTGCATAATGGACTGGAATCTCTATCTTTGGCCCAATGACATAGTGTCCCTCCTCCAGGCTATGGGCAGTGATGGTCGTCCATTGACGGCATGAATGAATCAGAAGGTAGTCGTTTTCCCGCAGTCCTTCTATACATTCTCCTAGAAAATATAATTTTTGCATAAAAGACTTATAATTCCTATTAGCTTGTCACATGCTTTGTACTAAAATTCCATAAGCTAAAACTTCCCTAGTATGGTAGTGGTGGTTATGTGCCGTCGAGTTGGTTCTGACCCATAGCGACCCTGTAACAAGGTTTCCAAGGCTGTAAATCTTTATGGGAGCAGAAAGCCTCATCCTTCTCCCGCAGATAGACATATATAATTCATTGTAATCAGAAGTTAAAGTTCATCTTTGAATTAGCAATTAAAAAAAGTATTTTATACCAAGCGATCAACATATAAAGGATCTTATAAAAATGTATTCTACTCTTTTGCAAACAGATTTCCAAATATCTCATTGTATCTAAGCGCTTATAGTGTAGTGGTTACAAATCGGGCTGTGAATCACAAGGTCAGCAGTTTGAAACTACCAGCTGTTTTGCAAGAGAAAGATGAGGTTTTCTGCTCCTATAAAGATTTACAGCCTCAGAAACCCTGTACAGGGTCCTATGAGTTGGAACCGACTCCATGACACATAACCACCCCACCACATTTCAACGGCAATAAAACACCCATTTATTGTGAGCCTACAATGTATTTCTGGAGTTTTGGCATGGCACTGTGAGATAATGCACAAGACCCAAAGGTTGGAGGTTCAAACTCACCAGCCGCTCCTCAGAAACCTTATACAGGGTCTCTATGAGTTGGAACCAACTTGACTCATAGCAATCCTGCACAGGGTTTCCGAGGAGTATTTGGTGGGTTTGAACTGCTGACCTTGTGGTTCAAACTAACCTTGCAGTCCAGCGCATTGTCCTGCAGTACTACTACATCAGGAAGCTTCAACATACACCATGTCAAAATGACAGTTTTAGCATCTTTAAAGGGCTCAAATCGTATTCCTTTTCAATGTTCTTTAGAGTTTTGGAAATAAAAACTGTTCAAAGGAATAAGATCAAGACTATAGTGTGGAAGGAGTAAGGTTTTCCAAAGAAATTCTCTTAGACTAGCCTGTGCTGCCCTCCATGAATGAGCAGGTACATTGTCCTGATGGGAAAAATTGACTGCTGCAACTTTTTGGTCTAGTTCTCACCATTTTCTGAAAACCTTTACATAATACCTGTGGATCATCCTGGGCCCTTTGAGAAAGTCTATTGAGATTACTCTTTTGGAATTTCAAAATACAATTGCCATAGCCTTTTGAGCTGATGTCTCTACCTTGATTTTAACTGGCTCATGCAGATTCTGTAGGAAGCCATTGTTTTGTTTGGACCTTTCTCCCCACCTTTGGAAGGTACCTTAATGAGAGTAAGACAAGAGAGAACTTATCTGCAGCCATCCACTGATGACAGAAACATCTTTAAACATGTTTTGTTTAGAATAAAACAGTACATGTATGAACTAGAACCCTCACAACAATACTTTTTACTTACTCTTGTAATATTTTTTCATGTAATACACTAAACCTTTATATTTTTCCTTCTTTTCAGATGAGAGATATCAAGGTACAGAATGTTAAATAACATTAACTCACAAACTTCCTAAGCAGAAAGTGTGGATTCAAACTTTGGTCAGGCTGATTCCAAAGCTTAAGCTTTCAAAAAACACTACATTATAAGTACACCAAATTAAAGCAATGGTGGTTTAGTGGTAGAATTCTCATTTCCATGTGGGAGTATAGAATTCTCATTTTCCATGGGTTTGATTCCTAGCCAACGTAACTCACATGCAGCCAATACCTGTGAATGGAGGTTTGCATAGTGTTATGATGCTGGACAGGTTTCAGCCGAGCTTCCAGACTCAGACAAACTTGGGAGTAAGGCCTGATGATCTACTTCTAAAAACTCAGTCAATGAAAATCCTAAGATCATAATAGTCTGATCCACAGCTGATCATATGGAATGCAAAAGACCAGGCAGGATTTCATTCCATGGTGCCCGGGACTGTCATGAGTCATATAGTACAGAAGGGGAAGTTTTCATATTTGTAATGTAAAAAAAACTAATGATAAACATACACTTATCCAACTAATATTTATCATCTTTTATAGGCAAGGCAATGGATGAATGGGCAAAAATCAAAGGTTTGGTTCCTGCAGCAAGAAATTGACATTATTTTTATGCACTAGAGAAAAAGTGAATCTAGCATGAGGATGGAGACTTCCAACAGAGAATATCAAGAAGAAATGTCAGAGAATATTTAAGTTGGCTTTTCCTTGATGGATAAATTTGGCTTCAGTGAAAGAGGAGTAATGGGAGCCAATGAAGGGTTTTGGATAAGAGAATACTCAAAGCTCTGCTTTAGGAAAATTAATCCAGCAGTCCTATGAAAGATGGGTCAGAGAAGAAAGAAAATGGAATCACAGGATATATATAGGAAACTCAGTGAGGAAAAGAACAGTATCGTTCAGGGAAAAGGAAAAATGTAATTTTCTGCAACTAAATTGTTTTATCATAAAAGCTATTTTAATTTATTTCCACAGTGGGCTCTAAAGAGGCATCTAAGAAACAATTGCAGTCAAGTTAATCAAAATGAAAATTCAATGTTAAATCTTACTATTAACAAGTGTCGTAAATACTCTAGCAAGAGGATTCAAATGATTTTCAAAGCCATAAACTAGGGAAAAAATCAACACCTTTTTAAAAAAAACGCTTTATTGTGAATTATGTGATAGTTTACATGGGAGAACATTAGCTTTACATTCATCCTAGCGTATATCGTTTCATTGCAATGGTTACAATCCCCTCCATTTATCATCAACCACCCAAAGGATATACCCTGCAAACCTGCCCCCCGGTCATCAGCACACAGTCCCTCTCCCTCTCTGGGTCTAAAGACCCCAGCCACTCGATCTCTCCAAGTCATTGTCTCAGCCTCCATCTCTGGCGTCACTGTTTCTCTGGGTAGGGTCCATCACTCTGCTCTTCTCCCTTGATGGTTCCAGGGGCCTTGGCTCCTGGACTTCATAGTTAATCACTCCCCTCCTTTAGCTACAAAATATCTACCTTTATATTTCCAACCCTCACAGTCAGTCCTTGTAACATTTATTCACCATTGTACCACAAGGGAACTATCTGCATCTCCTTTCATTAGCCCCGCCCAGACAGATTGGATACTACTCAGTGGAGATTCTACCTTCCCCTGTGCCCTCTGGATCGAGGCTCCTCTTGAAAGCTTATAAGCCAGTCATTTCTTACCTTTGTAGCCTTCCCTCCTTCCCCATTTTGGGTAACCAACGTCCAAGTTGCCCATCCCTGTCTACTCTGTGTATAGAGGGGGTGGGAATGATCCTCACTGTAAAGATCTGTTCCCTCTTTTGAGCTACTGCATCCATAGGTGTAGTTCAAGTTCATCAAATTGTATCAGGTTACTCTTTTCTTCCTCTTCTTTCTTCTTCTAGATGAGCTCTGATCATCCAGTCATTGAAGCCAGGTTGAGTGGGTATTATCTGCAAGTATGGATATGCATATTCTTATATCTTGTATCAGCTGGTCGTGTCACTCTCCACTCTAGTCCTCTGTGGCTATGTCACTGACTCTG
This sequence comes from Chrysochloris asiatica, assembly GCF_000296735.1. NCBI lineage: Eukaryota > Metazoa > Chordata > Mammalia > Afrosoricida > Chrysochloridae > Chrysochloris > Chrysochloris asiatica. The sequence continues at coordinate 12,811,852 of NW_006408533.1, forward strand.
GGCCCAAGAGTCCCCCAGGTCTTACCACAATGCTGGCCAACCAGGTCACCACCCGGGTTCACAGGAGTATACTGAACATTGTAGGGCTTAGCTTGCAGCTTCATTGCTGTTTTTCCCTCACTTCCCCTTATTGGTGACGAACATGGTCACCAGTTAGAGCGCATGTCTGCTTGTGTATTCCCATTGAGTCTTAGTCTTGGAAGGGGGTTTGCCTTGAGGGGACCCAACCACTTGCCTCGATGTCTCCTGGGTGAGCAACTTGCTTGTTCCAACACCTATTTTTGAGACTGCACTTAAAAAAACAAAAATCCCCTGAAACCTGTATCTGCTTTAGACAAAATAAGAGTTTTAAAGAAATTGTCCAGATATAAAATTTAGCATAACCTAAGTTCTAGGAAAAAAACAACAACCCTGGAAATAAATAATAGTGATGGTTGTAGTGTAGTTAGTGTGGCTGGATTGTACATGTAAAAACGGTTGTACTGGAAAATGTTTTGCTATATAT
>NW_006408533.1:12812536-12858360 GCF_000296735.1 Chrysochloris asiatica
TTCCTCTTTTATTGACCCTCCACCTTGTCAAACATGATATCCTTTTCCAGCAACTGGTCCCTCCTGACAATATGCCCAAAGTATGAGAGAGATGAAGTATGGCCATCCTGGCCTCCAAGGAACACTCTGGTTGCACTTCTTCCAAAACAGATCTATTGGTTCTTTTGGCAGTCCATGGCACTTTCAATATTCTCCTCCAACACCCTAACTCAAAAGCATCCATTCTTCTACAGTCTTCCTTATTCACTGCCCAGCTTTCGCATGCATATGAGGTTACTGAAAATACCATGGCTTGGGTCAGGCACACCTTAGTTCTCAAGCTTTTCAGCACTTTAAAAAGGTCTAGTGCAGCAGATTTGCCTAAAGCAATACGTTGTTTGATTTCTTGACTGCTGTTTCCATGAGTGTTGATAGTTGATCCAAGAAGATTTGTGATCTAATTAATCTATTGCTTAACTACTATATTGTTGTTAAGCACCATTGAGTTGGTTCTGACTCATAGCAACCCTGTACAAGGTTTCCGAGGATCAGCTGATGTGTTTGAACTGCTTACTTTGTGGTTTGCAGTCTGGTGTTTACCTACAGTGCCATACCAGGAATCCAAGTAACTACTACATACACCATATTAAAATTTACATATTTAGCTCATTGGTGTAGTTACAATTAGTCTTCAAAGAGCTGCATGTTAATTCTGAAATATGTTAATGCTAGTCTAAAATTTCCCCACATCTAGCAAGCTTCGATAATATACTTTACTTGCGTCAATTTGCCCTTGATACCTTCAACATTAAAAGTTATACACCTTGTAAAATCAGCTTAAACACTAATTATAATCAAAACTCAAGAATCTTTCAAAGTAAATCTGCTGTAACAAATAATCCATTTCAAAATTTAAAATACTTATTTATAATCTGTATATGCACAAACAGATAAAACTCTTCTGCTGCCTTGGCATGTGTGCCAGTATATTTTCTGGGTTCAGCTTTTTGATCTCTCCTGTTATGTGTTCTCAGCTTTTCCTCATTGTATTAGCCACCACTCTAGCAGTTCATCAGGGTTCCCCTTACTCAGTATATTCTTCCTCTACTCTTGATATGATAATCTTTTACATTTCTCAAGGATTCACTTAGCTCTGGGCAATTCCCAATCTATGCTACCAGCTGCTAGCTTCTATTCTGAGCTCCGATTCCTGATTTCTGTCTTCTATACATTTGTACCTGGAAAGCCCCAGGCATTAATTCTGGCATTACATATTCATTTCCTAAACCCTTACTGAGGACCAACTATGTCCTTTTTATTGTTGTTAAGTACCGTGGAGTCGGTTCTGACTGCACAGGTTTTCTAAGGCTGTAAATCTTTACAGGAGCAGAAAGCCTCATCTTTCTCCTGATGAGCAGGGTTCCTTATATACAATTAAAGTCTATTTGAATTCCACCTTTTTGTCGCTTTGTTCTTGATGTCACATTTCACTCCAGAGTAACATATTCAGTCAGCAGTATCATGGGACTCTATCTCTACAGAAGGCATCTGTGTTTCATCCTTTCAAATCCTAGAATACCCAACTTTCCATTTTTCAAAGCAAATACATAATCTTACATTGCTGAATTATTTTTAGTTTTTTGCAACATGCTTTTATCACTGATAAGCTTAAGTTTCTTCTCTGCACATTAGCAGAGTCCCATCTATTGTAGATCCTCAAGCACAAAGCCCCACTGAAGTAATCTGAAATGTTTATATATTTTTCCACAGTGCCACAGCAGGACTCTGTATAGATATGGCACTGTTTGATAAAGTACTGGAACACAAGTTCAGTTTGAACCACAAGGTTGGTGATTCAAATTTACTAGATGCTCCCTGGATACCCTATTCAGGGTTGCCATGAGTTGGAACCGAATTAACATATATATATATGGAGTCCTGGTGTGGCGGTGTGAGTTAATGCGTCAGTCTGCAAAGCCATACCTTATATATGTGTGTGTGTGTGTATATATATGCATATATATATATGAATCATGCTCCCATAGGGATTTACAACCTCAGAAACCCTAAAACCCATGGGGATTTACAAGCAAGGTCACTATGAGTCAGAACCAACTCGAAAACACACAACAGTGACAACTCAACAGTTGTGTGTGTGTATATATATATATTGTTGTTGTTAAGTGCCGTTGAGTTGATTCCGACCCATAGCAACCCTGTACAGGGTTTCCGAGGGTGTAAATCTTTACGGGAGTAGAAAGCCTCATCTTTCTCCCACAGAGCGTCTGGTAGTTTCGAACTGCTGACCTTAAGTCGATTTGTAACCACTACGCTACCAGAGGCTCCATATATATATATATATATATATATATATATATATATATATATATATATATATTTTTATACCAATGTTAAAATAAAACTGGTTAAGTGATAATATTGTACTTTTACTTTCTCACTGGAAAAAAATTTTCTTTTAAGTTTCCACTGAGTTCATTCCAGTGCATGTACATCACATGTACCTAAGAAATCAGCTGATTCTTATAAGCGGGTTTTGCAAAGCTGTCTTCTGAGGCACCTGTGACTGAACTTGAACTGACAACAGTTCTCTTATCCTCTGAGCATGTCAACTGCTGGCATCACCCAAGCCTGCTTAGCAATAAACAATGTTACTTAATTTTAATTATGTATTCACTTACTGGACTTTACAATCCTATTCATGTTTCATATAGAAAGAAAACTCAGTTACATACTCAGGCCACTGTATTTTTCTTACAACTTAAAAAACAAAACACAACAGTATAGAGGCTGGTCACCAAGTATGTCTCCTTGTCTTTGTGAATGTGCAGATTATATTGCTAACTGCCCTTGCAGTTAGGTGTTTCTGTGTCACTGTGTTCTAGCTAATGGTGTGTGAGCAGAAATGACATTATCCATTTCCTGGACGGGCTCGACCTGAAAACTGCCCACAAGCCAGCCTCTGTGGTCTTTACTCAGCCAAGGATTGACTACTGACTCCCAGGAAGATGTTGGAACAAGCTAAAGACAGCACAGCTGCCAGCAATGTGGGTTCCTTTAATTAATACATAGTGGAACAAACTGCCTGTTCATGAGCTAAACCTACATTTGTATTATGATGTTATGCCAGCGATCTGATGTGTTTTTTCCTTTTGCTTACAGTACATAGCCTGTTGTTGTTCAGTGTCGTCAGGTCGGTTCCAACTCATAGCAACCCAAGGCTCTAAATTTTTACAGAAGCAGAAAGTCTCATCTTTCTCCTGTGGAATGGAGGGAGGGCTTGAGGCATCAATCTTGTTGTTCACGGCCAGTGCATATCCTACAGAGCCACCACCCTCCCCAACTTTGCCCATGTTGTTGCTGGTAAGTGCCACTGAGTTGGTTCCGACTTATAATGACCCTGCATGCAGTTTCCAAGGGGCAGTTGGTGAGTTTGAACTGTTGACTTTGTGGTTCCCAGTCCAGTGCTGATCCTACAGTGCCACACCAGGAGTCCCTATTGTAAACTGAGGTTGTAGATCTTTACGGGAGCAGAAAGCCTCATCTTTCCCTCGTGGAGCGACTGGTAGACTTGAACTACTGAACTTGCAATTAGCAGCCCAACTAATAACCCACTACTATCAGAGCTCCTATTTTTCCCAAGGTGGTGGTGGTGGTTATGTGCCATGGAGTTGGTTCCAACTCATAGTTACCCTGCACAGGGTTTCCAAGGCTGTAAATCTTTATGGGAGCAGAAAGCCCCGAATTTCTCCTGCGGAATGGCTGGTAGTTTTGAACTGCTGGCCTTGAGGTTAGCAGCCTGACTCGTAACCACTACGCTACCAGAGCTACAGTCAATCTAACTCCTGTACATTCCATGTGACAAGGACCATGTGCATAGTGGAGCCACTGGTGGGCTCAAACCGTTGACCTTGTGGTTCACAGTCTAGTGCTTATTCTCTAGTAACACCACGCACCTGGTAGTTAAGACTACCCTAACAAAAATAGTTACATGCATAATCTTTGACACCAGTAAAGTCTCCTTATAATGATGGTCATAAAAGTTTTGTTACAGTGTTGTTAAGAGCCATGGAGTTTGTTCCAACTCATGAGTAACCTTGTATAGGGTTTCCGGGAGCAATTGGTAGGTTTCAACTGCAAACACTGGGGTTAGCAATCCAATGCTTATCCTACAGCACCACACCAGGACTCCATATTCTTTCAAGGTCCTCTTCATAAATGAAAAACTATCTTACAAATGTACTTTAACCTCATAAGTAAGGTAGTACAGAATAAAATTTCCTTTCCTCATTCTCTTAGTTGTGTTCCTTCCTATAAACTGAGAGGTATAATTATGTTATTTAATTAGCATCCTCAGACATTTTCAATGAACAAGGTCCTAACTGTTTTACTGTCTCCCAAACAAACAACAAATGTTTACTATAGGACTAGAACATGGCACTATGATAATAAGTCTTCTGTTCCAAGGATTACAATCCAAGTTACATGGTGAGGAAAGAAAGCGTGTGTGTCTGCATGGGGGGGTGTGCAGAAAGAAAGAGATGACATCATAGCAAATTGCTGAAAAACCATGAAAAGGGTAATATCACAAAACTCAAATGTTTGCAATGAAAAGGCAGTAAGGTATACCAAAAAGTAAGTTATCAGAAGAGGAGAAAAATCCTGGAAAAAAACAGTTAATTGGCAACTAAGAAAGAGGGAGGAATTATAAAGCAATCAGAAAGGATGCACTTACAGAAAATCACTAAAACACAGGTAAAAATTGTGAAATTAGTAAAGCCTGAAGAAACCAAACTTTCTTCAATAGTAAAGAGTTCTAGAAACAAGAAAGTCATGGTATGGCGCTGTAGGACAAGCCCTGGACTGCTAGTCACAAGATCCAAACTCACTGCCGTGCCTTGGAAACCCAAACAGGGTCTCTATGAGTTGGAACAGACTCCACGGTACTTAATTACAACAGGTACAAGCGAAGAAACTACTTTCAGTCTAAAATGGGAAATGGTGGAGGAATTTTAAGAAAGAGGATGGTTGATGAAGAGGGAAAGCTCTAGAGATACACAAGTGTCAAGCAAATAAAGGCATCTGAAGCTACTGGACTGTCCTGAAAAGTTTTTTATGGGTACAGAGGATAAAGCTTTAGGGAGCAGATGTCACAGAGGCACAGAAAAGTGAGTGTCCTAATCTGCGCAGGCATACCAAATAATTTTAATACCGCAAATGTATCTTTATCCCAAATGTCAAAAGAACGGATGTACAAGCAACTGTGCTTTTCCATTCACCCAGTTCCGAGAATCCAGTACATTTCTAAGAGTTGACATTTTGTGAATACTAATGGTACTGTGGAGTTCTGGTGTGGCACTGTAGGATAAACACTGGACTGCAAGGTCAATCTGAATCACTAAATCACTAGTTCAACCTCACCAGTCATTCCTCAGAAACTCTGTGTAGGGCTGCTATGAGTCAGGACTGACTCCACGTCACTGAACTACAACAATGGCATTGTAGGGTAAGCACAAGCTGGACTGCTCTCAGAAACCCAATACAGGGTCGCTGTGAGTTAGAATCGTCTTGACTGTACACAGCAACAATAACAAGAAGGCCTAGTGGCTCAGTGGCTACAATGCTCAGTTACTAACTGAAGAATCAGTGGTTCAAAGCCACCCAGCTGCTTTGTGGAAGGAAGATATGATGGGAGTCTTCTTCCATAAAGATTTACAGCCTGTCATAGTGTTGCTATGAGTCAAACAGATTTGAAGGCAATGGACTTCGGGTGTTTTTCATTTTGTTTTAAAAGCATATCTTGTAATTTACAGAAAGGGTTTTGTAAAAAAAAATTAAAGAAAATTTAAAAAGTACAATGGCATTACTTCACTACATTTCTGTTCTAACCACTTTTAAAAATGAGACCTTCTTTGCTAGTCTCAAGTCCTACCTTTCCTTCAAAGGTTCACCTTCCCTCTGAGAATGCCTGCAGCCTGAGGAAGGCAGTGGTTCAGACCCTAGATGGCACCTCCACTGTAATCCCCTTGGGGAGTGGGCAGTGAAGGTGTCCAATCAAAATCCTCAGTTGAGCCCAGGGACCTGCATGCTTTGAAATCGCCTCATCGAATGTACGTTCACGTTTCAGAGCATAACTGAAGTATCAATGCAGGGGCCCTAGAGACACTTCACACCAACGAGGGAAACTCAGTTCTTATACCTCTTGAGAGAAGGTAGTGAGATCATATCAGATGCTAATAAAGGATTTGCCACAGAATATGAGTCTTTAAAGAGCCCTGGTGATACACTGCTAAGCACTCATCTGCTCACTAAGGATCAGCAGTTCAAACCCATCAATCTGCTGCCATGCCAATTGACAACCTTGGAAACCCTATGGAGTAGTCCTACACTGTTCTGTAGGCTCGTTATGATTCGGAGTTGACTGCAAGACAATGAGTTTAGTCAAGACTCTGAGTGGTGCAAATTGTTAACACACTCAGCAGCCAACAAATGTTAGAGGTTCAAGACCACCAAAAGGGATCTTACAAGAGTTTGGCAATCAATTTCTGAAAAATCATCCATGAAAATCATATATAGCACATTTCTACTCTGTGCATAGAGTCCCTCAGACAAGTCAATGCCAACTAGATTTTTGTTGTTGTTGTTGTTGTTAAGTGCCTTCGAGTCGGAGCCGACCCATAGCGACCCTGTACAGGGTTTCCGAGGGTGTAAATCCTTACGGGAGTAGAAAGCCTCATCTTTCTCCCGCAGAGCAGCTGGTAGTTTCGAACCGCTGACCTTAAGGTTCGCAGCCCGATTCGTAACCACTACGCTACCAGAGCTCCTACAACTAGATTTTTAGAGCACTTCAAATGTATTATTATTATTATCCTCTCAGACTACTAAATATCCCTAGCATTTACTGCTTTATTCATTTTGTAGTACTTGTAAGCTACCACATAGCGTTATTTAGCATTTATGCATATACATGGGTGGTGGCAGTGGTTGTATGCCATTGAGTTGGTTCTGACTCATAGACACCCTGTATAGGGTTTCCAAGACTTAATTCTTTACAGGAGAAAAAAGCCTTATCTTTCTCTAGCAAAACTAGCGAATTCTAACCACTGGCTGTGCAGCTAGCAGCCCAACACATAACCTACTACGCTACCAGGGCTCCTGTATTGTTGTTGTTAAGTGCTGTCGAGTCGGTTCTGACGTGTAGCAACTGTGTATAAGGTTTCTGAGACGTGACTGGTGAGCTTGAACAGCTGACCTTCTGGTTCAAACAACTTTGCAGTCCAGTGCATTAACCCACAGCGCCACACCAAGGCTCTAGCTCCTTCTGTATTGGATCTCTACAATTAGTCTGTGGGATTCTTGGACTTGTTCTCTTTTCAAATTAGTGTCAATCACACAGTTGCTATTAATAAAGCATCGATGATGATGGTCTTTTGCTTATACAATATTTTTTAAAAGGCAGGTCTTTGTTCCCAGACCTCTTTGTATTTACACTTTTTTTTTTTTTTTTTTTTGGACAGATTATTAGTTCAGGGTAACAGGAAGCAGTTTTATCAGGAATGATTACAGACTTACTCACAAGTACAGTACATTTATTTTTTGGTTATGATTCACTTTAAGCTGGAGAGTGGATGAGATCGTTGGTGGTCCCCAATATTCCATTCATTCTTTTGTTCTCAAAAGGATCGTCTCAGGAGTATCAGTTGGGCACATATCTTCCCTCACTCTCAATTCCCAGAACACACTACAGACCTAGTACTGACTCCCCATCCCTCAGCAACTAGGTGTAACAACATCTCTTAGTTCTAAGCCAATGGGATGCACTGGAATTAGTATGTGGAACATCTAGGATGTACATTTTTATTATCATTATTTTATTTCAAACTTCTTTAACATACCACAAAGTCACTAATAGAAGTGTACAATACAACGGTTTTTAACATTCACACAGATGTAAAAGTATCACAACTTAATTTCAGAACATTTGTATCATCCCCAAAAGACACCTGAAAACCTTTAGACAACATTTATTAGAGTTTTATTTGCCTTATTTTGTATTTAAATCAATTTTATTAAAGGTGTCCAGCTTAAAATATAATGTTTAATTTAAGCCTGGATTCTGGTGGTGAAATTTGAACAATGTCTGGTCACTAATGTTTTTTACAAGTTTCCCAGCTAATCTGTGATTATAGAGGTTATATTATTTTCACCAACTAACATGTACTTCATAAAGGTTACATTATTACCCTAAAATCACTAACAATATTCTGCCATCCAACAACAAAATGATAGGAGTTATTTATTAATTCACAGTTTCAGTGGTTAAATTCATTTATACTCTAAGCTTTGTCTCTAAATTATTTATGAAACTCTGCCAGAGGCATGGCTCTAAATAGGGTGAGAGCATGTCTCCCTAATATACACATAAGAAGCCCAGGTAGCCAGTGAGACAGTTCAAGTCTACTAGGTGTTTCTCCAGAGAAAGAGAGACTTTCTGCTCCTGTAAAGATTTATAGCCTCAGAAACCCTACAGAGGATTGCTATGAGTCAGAACTGATGCACTTAACAACAACTGACTAAAAGTACCAAAAATCTTAGAAGAAGAAATAAATGCTAAGGAAGTCTCACAAAGCGCCTATCTTTACTTTGAATTACATACACATGAACAAACTAGAAACTGTCTATTCCTCCCCAACAAGTTCTCTTTTTTTGCTTTGCTTGCACTCTTCAAGACTGCTCTGAATAGAGTAGGTATGTGATTAATGCATCTGAAAGAACAGTCTTGGATTCCTTTCCAAGAAAAGGGGAAAAATAAGTCACATCCAATAAGTGTAAGTATAAACTAAGCACTCAAGTCTTATTCAACATTTAAATCCCTCAAGGAAAGCAGATATTTACAAAAGGGTATTTGTAAGTATCTTCTATTCTTCCCTTCAGGCTGTAAATACACATCAACAAATCTGTATTGTTGAAGATCTCATGGCAGAATATTCAAAGGCTCAGAGACTATCATCTTGGGTTCTAAGCAAGTAAAAAGAAGTGTCCTGTTTTGATGTGTAATGTTTATTGTGAAATCTCAATGAGAAGGAAGCAGAGATTAATTTAGACAAAGCATTGAGTGGTAATGAATCCAAAGAACCTCATGCTGAAATCCAAGCAAAAAGGAATGTATGAAACAAAAGAGAAAGATTTTTTTTAAAAAAATCACGAAGGGCTATATTACCACCTCTTCAAGTGCCCCTTAGACACAGTACTTTTTTCAACGGTAGATTTACCAGGGATCCTGGTGCGACACTGTGGGTCAATGTGCTGGACTGCAAAGTGGGTTTGAATCTCAAGGTCAGCAGTTCAAGCTCACCCACCCACTCCTCAGAAACCCTGTAGACGGTCACTATGGGTCAGAACCGGCTCCATGGCACTTAACAACAATATGTAATCAATCCCTGTTGTATGAAACAGAAATCTGTCTACTTAAAACAGATCTGAACTTCTTTGTCAGAAATACTGACCCATATCTACCCAAATAAAAGGTCAGAATTCTATGCCAAGGGAACTTTAGAAAAATAGGTGAACATTAGTGCTTCAATAAATATTCAAAATATACTACATCTCCTATCATAGAGCCTCTAGCACATAAGACTCATGCAGGTGATGGAGGAAGTTCAGATTCACTTTAGAAAATTACTCTTTGAAAATCCATTCAAGAACAATCTTCAGATATTGCTCTCTGAATAAGTTCTATATACCCAGTTTTTCCTCCATTGTTGGGCAGTAACCCAAAGATGATGCATTTGGTTTGCAAGGTAAGCACAAGTATCACACTATATGAGGAGAGGCTAGCTAGCATCATAAAAGGTATATCATGGAGAGGACTCAAGTCAGAGACTACCTCAGACTCCTTGAGACAACAGGCTCCCTGAAAAGGTTGAGCATTTCTAAGCTCTCTCTCTATTCCCACTCTTTGCTTCTAATGAGTTCAATAAACATATGATTATCCCATATGGTAGCTGAGAGGAAGTGTGGGATCTCAGACATAGCAGTGATTTGGAGTCATATTTCAATTTGATTTACAGCCTCAGAAACTCTACAGGGAGGGTTGCTATGAGTCAGAACCCAACTCAACTGTACACAGCAGCAGCACATACAAGACAAATACTAGAAAAAGGATCTGAAATCAAACCCAAACACTTAAAATAAAACAATCACAACATATATAATAGAACTAAAAACATATGCTTTTTCCCCCCCAAGTAAGGTGGTTAGATACTTTCTTCTTGACATGCTTACAGATTTTACTGGTGGACTCAGATGTCCACAGGATCCATAAACATAAAAGTCCAATCACTCCCTGTTGCTGTGTACTATAAACACCGTCAACCCCAGCCCACACATAATTCTCTGTTCTAGATCCCAGCCTCACTGCTACCATGGGATAGCCACGTAGTGCCCTTTTGCTTTTTTACATGTGAAATGGGAATCACAGACTCACAGCAATGGATAATGTAAGAAACATCTACAGCATGATGTATCATCACAAGAATTAAATCAGTAAAGTGAAAAGGATCAGACTACATTCTCGATTCACTCTAAGTATGATAATAACTTGAAGACACTTGTAGAGGGCTAGATCTGCCATTCTTTACTCTAGAGGTTGGCCCTTACTCTAAGCATCACAACCAGATAGAACCAATATGATGGAGCTTAGATCTTTACGAGAAATGAAGACAAGAAACAGAATTCTCTTCAATTCAATGTAATAGCAGCTGCTAAGTCTCAGCAGTTCAAAACTACCAGCTGTTCCACGGGAGAAAGATGAGGCTTTCTGCTCCTGTAAAGATTTACAGCCTCGGAAGCCCTGTACAGGGTTGCAATGAGTCCAAACCGAATCCCGGGCACATAACAGCAACAATGCAATAGACAAGGCACACAAACTGCAATTTTGAAAGATGTTAACACAGCAACTTTGAAGGCCAATAGTCAGAATCAGTAGAAGGAAAGAGAGAAATGGTGTAATAGATTGTCACAAACCTAGTGGTTTAACTAACACCCATTTATTACCGCACATGGCAGGGCTAGGCTCTCTGCTCAGGTTAAAATCAAGGTGCTAACTTGACAACAGGTTCTCATTTGTTGTCCAAACTCATTCATATTGCTGGCACAATTCAGTTCCTTGCAGTCATAAAACTGAAGTTCCTGCATTTTTTGCTTGCATTGACTGTAACCACTCTTAACTCTTTAAAGGTTGTTCTCAGATCCTTGCCCTATGGCCCCTCCATCTCAGTAATGGAGGACCTCCCACATGCTAAATCCCTCTCACATTTCGAATCTGACTTCCTCTTCCATGACTGGTCAGAGAAAACGCTGCTGTTAAAAGGCTGTCCAGATTAGGTTGTTGTTGATGTTAAGCGCCGTCAAATGTATTCTGACCCATAGTAACCCTGTATAGGCTTTCCAAGGAGCAGCTAGTGAGCTTGAACCACCGACCTTGCAGTTCAAACGACTTTGCAGTCTGATGCATTAGCCCACAGTGCCACATATCTTCATCTTGAAGCCAACCAGCCAGCTACCTAACTAACACCTACAAAATTCCTTTGTCATGTAACACAACAAAGTCAGTTATAATATGACAGTAGAGAGAACATGGGGCTCACCTGGAGTCCTGGTGTGGTGCTGTAGGATAAGGACTAGACTGCTAATCACAAGGTTAGCAGTTCAATCCCACCAGCTCCTCCCATGCCAGGGCCACTATGACTTGGAAACAGTTTGACAGCACTTCACAACAACAAAACAGTAAAGAGGCCAGTTCTTTCAGTACAGAGCAAAGAAAGAATCTGAGTAAACAATGTGCTTACAGTCTTTATATGGCATCAAAATCATTTTGCATCTTGAGACATGTTAACGCAAGGTTGTTGTTGCCTTGGACAAAGTGAGTGGAAAAGCCAGATAAAGTTGCAACTCTCTGCTTTATTTTTAACACTGTCTCCTCTGTCATCTTTGCTATAGATCAGTTCTTCTTTATCTACTTGAAAAAATCTCCTTCATGCCTAGCTTGGTCTCAAGTCCATATAAGACCTTCCCAATCTAGACTCAAGTTACCTTCCACCATAAACCCACTAATGGGTCTCTGAAGCAGCTCTTTGAGGTCTCGGTTCCTTCGGCTAGGGATGTTCTATTCTCTCCTTTCTCTACCTGATAAAACCCCACTCTTGGGGAAATCTTTGCTCGTACATCCCTTATGCCTTTCAGTCCTTGGATGAGGCTGTTCCCCTCTCTTTATGGTCCTGGCATGCTGTACACATCTTTCCCAGGGTTCCTGTAACTGTACTGATAGTTCATGATTGTGTGTCTGCCTGTATACTAACCTGGGAACACAAATCCTGGAAACCCAAGCACTAAATTAATACTGATGCTGAATTTATGTTTCCTGGATGTCTGTGTAACTGGCATTTTTGTTGTCATTTTCCAATCTTCAAACTCAGGATACTCCACTTACCAAGGAATGCTATTTCTTACAGAACAGAGCAGAATTTAGTCTAAGAAAGATGATCTCAGAATCACCACAAAGGGATTTTTTTTTCTCTTCTATTTTTGTCTTTTTCTAGTTTTAAAAATAGATGCTTGTAAGTAAAAAAGCTTTGCTACCAAAGCATAGAAACCTTAAACAAAAATATCAAAATGTGAAGTTACAACTTCCCTCCATCTCCTCCATCTAGGGCTATACACTTCTGAAGGCGTGCTTCCATCTCCCTAACCTTTCCCCCAAGGAGTTTAGGGTTCTTCAACTCTGTTGTTGTTGTTGTTAAGTGTTGTTGAGTTGATTCTGACCCTTAGTGACCTGGTATAGGGTTTCCAAGGAGCAGCTGGTGAGCTGGAACCTTGCAATGCAAACCAACTTTGCAGTCCAGTACATTAATCCGCAGTGCCACACAATTTACACCATGTCAAAATAGCAGTTCTGGTATCATCAAGTGGATCAAATTGAATTCCTTTTAAATGTTCTTTGAGTTTGAGGGACACAAAGAAATCTAAAGAGGCAAAACCAGTGCTGTCATGTGGATGGGGTAAGATTTCCCAATGAAAGTCTCATAGGACAGTCCTTTCTACCTGGAAGAATGGACAGAGACTCTTATCATGCAGAATGAAAAAAATTCCTCAGTGAACCTTTCCTGGCTTTTTTTTCACCATTGCAATTTTCAGTTTTCTGAAAACCTATTCATAATGAGCCCCATAATGATTGTACTGTGTCCTCTCAAGTGACCCCTTGGGAGTCGTCATAACCTTCAGAGCTGACCTCTCTGCCTTGAATTGAACCGACCAAACAGATCTTTTCAGAAACCACTGTTTCGACTGGACCTAAAGCCCAACTGCTTTTTATAACTGATGAAATCTGCACAAGGTCCCAGATCAGTCAGTGGCAAAGCCATGAACATGGTTTTCCTACTTTTTCATCTTAAACTGCTCCATCAGTTATGCTACCTTAGAAGGAGAACTAAATTGCCCATTTGATAAAATATATACTCAGGTTTCATATGAGCACATAGTGCATCTTAATGTAACATCAGAACTTCTGCTTCATAGTCTCAAACATCATGCTGTGTGAGAAGAAAAAGTAACTTCCCATTTCTATGAAAGTATGTGTTGCTGGAAACGTTGTCGCTGATATTTTAAATACCAGCAGGATAACGATGGTGGAGAGGTTTCAGTGGAGCTTCCAGAGTAAGACAGACTAGGAAGGAGAGACAGACTATTTATGAAGGGTTGGTGGAGGTGGTGGTTATGTGCTGTGCAGTCGGTTCTGACTCATAGCGACCTTGTACAGGGTTTCCGAGGATGTAAATCTTTACGGGAGCAGAAAGCCTCAACTTTCTTCCACGGAATCACTGGTAGTTTTGAACTGCTGACCATAAGCCTGACTGGTAACCACTATGCTACCAGAGCTCCTTTTATGAAAGGTTAGCCACTGCAAATCATACAAATAGCAGCAGGCCACTGTCTGGTACAGGGCCAGATAATGAGCCCTTCAAGTTGGAAGAAGGAACTCAAAATACACTAGGGAAGAGCTGCTTCCTAAAAGTAGAACTGATCTTAATGACGTGGATGGAGCAAATCTTTCAGGACCATATTAATAACCAGAATGTAGAATGCATGAAGTATGAATCTAAAAAAAATTGAAAATCATCAAAAATGTAATGGAACTCATAAAGATGGTATTGGTCGTTTTAAATCATAGATTCCTAGGGTTTACTATGCCAGTATAACAAACTGAAAAGGAGTCACACTCACTGTCAAAAAGAACAGTTCCAGATTTACCTGGAAGTATAAAGCTGTCATGATTGCATAATATCCATATGCCTACAAGGAAGGCCAGGTAACACCACCATATATATTAGTCATATATACACACCAACCACTAAAACTAATGATGACAAAATTAAATCAGTCTACCAACATTTCTACTTCCGATATGCAGACGATACAACCTTGCTTGCTGAAAGTGAAGAGGACTTAAAATACTTACTGATGAAGATCAAAGAGCACAGCCTTCGGTATGGATGGCATCTCAATGTAAAGAAAACAAAAATCCTCACCATTGGACCAATAAGCAACATTCTTATCAATGGAGAAAAGATTAAAGTTGTCAAGGACTTCATTCTTCTTGGATCAACCATCAACACTCTTGGAAGCAGCAGTCAAGAAATCAAATGACGTATTGCATTAGGCAAATCTGCTGCACAAGACTTTTTTAAAGTGTTGGGGAGCAAAGATGTCAGCTTGAGGACTAAGGTGCACCTGACCCAAGCCATGGTATTTTCAATAACCTCACATGCATGAAAAAGCTGAACAGTGAATAAGGAAGACCACAGAAGAAATGATGCATTTAAGTTATGGTGTTGGATAACAATATTGAAAGTACCATGAGCTGCCAAAAGAACAAACAGATGTGTGTTAGAAGAAGTGCATCCAGAGTGCTCCCTGGAGGCCAGGATGGCCAAACTTCGTCTCTCATACTTTGGAAATATTGTTAGGAGGGACCAGTTGCTGGAGAAGGATATCATGTTTGGTAAGGTGGAGAGTAAGAAAAAAGAGGAAGACCCCCAGCGAGATGGATTGGCAAAGTGGAAGCATCAATGGGTTACAAGTGGCAACCACTGTGAGGTTAGCCCAGCACCGGGCAGTGTTTCATTCTGTTGTGCATAGGGTCACTATGATTCGGTACCGACCTGATGACACCTAACAACAATCAACATCTTCAGTCTAAAATTGATCAAACAGACAATCAAGATTTGCACTGATAATTACTGTTGACTGAAATACAAAAGTTGGAAACAAAGAGGAAGGGTTGGTAGATGGAAAACATGACCCTGGTGATAGAACGATGCTGGAGATGGCATGATAGAATTTTGCAAGACCAATGATCTACTCTTTGTAAATACACAGGAATCAAATTTATAGCACCTGTAGGAAGAATGGATGAAGAAGCTAAATATCATCAGCCAAAACAAGGTCAGGAACTGACTATAAACAGACGTTCAATCGCTCATATGAAAATTCAGACTGAAGCTGAAGAAAATTCAAACAAGTCCACGAGAGTCAAAATATAATCTAAAGAATGTCTCACCTGAATTTAGAAACTATCTCAGGAACAGATTTGGTACATTAGACATTAACTGAAGACCAGAAGAGTTGTGGGACAGCATCAAGAATATCATACATAAAGAAAGCAAAAAGTCATTAAAAAACACCAAAAAACAGGAAAGAAAGAAAAGACCAAAATGGATGTCAGAAGAGACTCTGACACTTGCTCTTGAGTACAGAAAAGCTAAAGTGACTAGAAGAAATAATGAAGTAAAAGTGTACCCTCTGCTAATCTGCAGAAGATACAACCTTGTTTTCTGAAATGAAAAGGACTTAAAATACTGATTGATGAAGATCAAAGACCAGTCTTCAGTATGAAATGCACTCCAATGTAAAAAAAAAGAAAAAAAAAAAAAGAAAACTCTTCACAACTGGACCAATAAATAACATCTTAACAAACGGAGAAAACACTGAAGTTGTTAAAGACTACATTTGTCTTGGAAATCAGTGCTCATGGAAGCAGCATTCAAGAAGTCAAAGGATGTATTGCAGTAGGCAAATCTGCTGCACAACTCTAAGGTATGCCTGACCCAAGTCACAGTATTTTCAATCACCCCATATGTATGAGAAACCTGGGCAATGAGTAAGGTAGGCGATAAAACAATCAATACATTCAGATTATGCTCCTGGCAAAGAACTCTGAAAGTACCATAGACTAGCAGAAAAACACACAAATCTGTCCTGGAAGAAGAACCACCAGACTGCTCCTTAGAAGTGAGGATGGTGAAACTTTATGTCTCATACTTTGGACAGGTTGTCAGGAGGGACCAGTTACTACAGAAAGACATCATACCTGGAAAAGTGGAAGGTCAGTGAAAAAGAGAAGACACCTAATGAGATGGATTGGTGCAGTGGTACCAACTATGGGCACAAGCTTAACAACTGTCAGGATGGTGTAGGACCAGCACATTGTGCATAAGGTCACTGTGTATGAAAAGTGACTCAACTGCACCTAAAAAAAACCAACTTGAAAGGAATGAGATGCTCAGATGTCATGCAAGCACGTACACAGCTCATCTCACGCGAGTATCTCAATGAATTCACAAAGGAAACCCAGTCCAAGTGAAACAAAAGAAAGACAGCTGCGTTTTCGATTTTTGAGAATATGTATATACAGCAGAACATACATCAGTTCAACAGTTTCTGCATGTACACGTTAGTGACATTTGTCAAATTGTGAAACCATCTTCGTTCTCCTTTTCTTACTTGTGTCTCCTCCAATAACATAAATTCACTACTGGCTAAGATTCCTAATTTTTTTTTTTAAGTTGCTGTTGTCATTTTGATGCCATATAAATAGTTCTTGAGAGTATAATTCTCAAGGCAGACATTTTTTACTAGTTAAGCCTAACTATTTGAGGGGTTTAGAAGAAGACTTCAAGGATATTTTTGGTTTAAGATTTAAATGTACGTGGGTGCATTTGAGGTACATTGGCTGAGTTTCAAACTCATGTCTTCTAAAGTATTCTATAATGACCATATAACACAGATGGTTACTGACTGTATATATTCACACAGACTACAAGTCTCATGCAAGCTTAATGTCAATGAAGCACATAATCTCCACACTGCCAGAGGCATTACACATTATCTAAACCTTACCTTGTCTCTGCAACATATTTAAGTGAGACGCATAACTAGAAATATAATCGCAATTATACTATTTTATACATCAACATGAAGGAGCTCTGGTAATGTAGTGGTTACAAATTGGGCTGCTAATTTCATGGTCAGCAGTTCGGAACTAGCAGCGGTTCCATGGGAGAAAGATGAGACTTTCTGCTCCTGAAAAGATTTACAGGCTCCGAAATCCTGTATAGGGTTGCTATGAGTCGGAACAGACTCCACAGCACACCACCACCATCATACTTCAACACACACATATCAATTATTTAATATGTTGTACTTGACTATAGATTATGCATGTCTATTAATAAATGACATTTAAACGGGTCCCAGAAGTACTTTCATATGCTAAAATCTATGATGAACTAAGCTCAAGATTAAGGCTTAGCTTGGGAAAATGAAATGCGGATAGAAATATAATAGCCTTTTTTTTAAATAGGTATTTCTCCTTTTGGATATCAAATTTCACTGGACTTAATTATATTAATTATATTAGTATATACATGGATACATAAATACAGGAATTTGTTGTTGCTGAGTGTCATTGAGTCCGTTCAGACTCAGACTGACCCTGTACAGGGTTTCCGAAGCTTTGAATATTTGTGGGGCAGAAAGCCTCATCTTTCTCCCACGGAGCAGCTGGTGGACTCAAACTGCCGACCTTGTGGTTCTCAGCTCGGCATTTATGCAGCCACCGCCCTCCCAAATAGAGAAGTTCACAGTACACTTTCCATGTGGAATTCCATTTTCAGGAAGAAAACCACAAAATGTTATG
Source organism: Chrysochloris asiatica (assembly GCF_000296735.1). Lineage (NCBI taxonomy): Eukaryota > Metazoa > Chordata > Mammalia > Afrosoricida > Chrysochloridae > Chrysochloris > Chrysochloris asiatica. Next base: position 12,830,568 of record NW_006408533.1, read on the forward strand.
ATAGTAAACTAAGATATAAGGATAAGACAAAAGTCAAAGGTGAGCATGGTTGAACAAGAATCCATTTCCCATGGTTTGGCACACTTTAAAGTCAAAAAACTTTTTGACTCTGAAACAGCATTAAATATATTGCGATTCGGAACCAGATGAAATCATCTTCTCTCAGCATAAATATTAATAGGTACTGAGTAAAATTTTAGAAATAGAGCTCTAAGCATGGCTTTATATGCTATAAACTTACATATAAATAGAACTTGTAAACATCCGATGTTTTATCCACTTTCCTTTGTAAAACATCCTTATAACATTCTCTTAATTCAGCATGTTGTCAAACAGTACTTATTAAGCACTACTCTCAGTAATGAAAACAGAGCAGTTCCTTGTTCTCTGCTGTAATTTGGCATAGACACTGTCCACAGAGGCCAGCCTTCCAAAGGGTATATCAGAACTGTTCTAAAGAAAGATCACAACAGTAAGGCTGCTCAAGAAAAAGGCACTTAAAATTCTGTACCAGCCCCAATTTAGTGCCTGTGATTGTGTAAAGTGTCAACCAAATGATCACTCAGTTCCTCCCCTCCTCTATTTTTACCCCAATGGGTTAGCATACATGAATTCATTACCGCTCACTTATATGGTACACTATAAATGTACTTAGTATTTTCTATATATTTTGTTTTAAAACTCTATAAGCTCAATGCTATCACTTTCAAAAAATGCCTTTTCCATAGTTACTGATATTAACCAGTTACATAATCAATTTACCAACCTATCACTGCAGCACAAAATTTTAGAGATCTTTTCCATAGAAAAACTGCTTTGATTTTTAAATTAATTTACTATGGATTGGTGTACATAAAGTAATTCCAAGTATTTTGTTAAACATAATAGGGGATGATCTACCTACCTCAATAGAATACAGTGGCTACAAGAATCTATTTTATGCTCCATACTGTATAAAAAATATAAAGAATTCTGGTAGCATAGTGGTTACAAGTCAGGCTGCTAACCTCAAGTTCAGCAGTTTGAAACTACCAGCTGTTCCAGGGGAGAAAGATGAGGCTTTCTGCTCCCGAGAGGATTTACAACCTCGGAAACCATATGCCGGGTGGCTCCACGGGACACACCACCACCACCACTGTATAACTGGAATCCTGGTGTGGCACTGTTGGATAAGGCACTGGACTGCCAGGTCAGTTTGAACCACAAAGTTGGCAGTTCAAACTCACCAGCCGTTCCTCGGAAACCCTACACAGGGTCGCTATGAGTAGGAACAACAACACAATATAATTTTGAGCAGGGAAAGAAGGGAGTTGGAGAAGCGTGGTGGTGACGTAAAATAAGCACTCAACCACTACTACAAGGTCAGAAGTTCAAACCCACCAACCACTTGCTCCTCAAGAAAAAGATAAGGTTTTCAGGTCCTGTAGAGATTTACAGATTCAGAAACCCTATACAGCATTGCTATGAGTCAGAACCAACTCCATGACATTGAGGTTTTTTGTTTTTTTTTTACAAAGTTATTAATGTTGTGACCCAGACTGTAAGTCAACAGATATTCAGTGAAAATGTGTAACCCCTTATAACACCATATTCCAAATGGTGAAGGACCATTGGCTGTCAATGCAGTCAAAGATCTATGGAACTGGAAAGTGTAACAGCAGACTTAACACTTCTCTCTGCACAAGAAGCACTTCTTTTTATCTAACCAAGGGAGCAGTGCTGCTTAGCTGGATCCTTGCCTTCCATGCAGGAGGGTCGGGTCTGATTCCTGACCAATACACCCCATGTGCAGTGACCACCTCTCCATCAGTGGAGGCTTGTGTGTTACTCTGATGCTGAAGAGCTTTTCCTGGAGCTTCCAGACTAAAACAGACTATGAAGAAAGGTCTGGTAATCAACATCCACAAATCACTCTGGATCATGGTGATCCAAAGCCCAGCTGATTAGGGGGAGGGTGTAGGAGCAGACACCATTTCATTCTGTTGTGCATGGATTGCTGAGAGTTGGGGCTGGACACGATAGCAGCTAATAACATGCCTCTCTTGTGCCTATTTCCATTACTTCAGTTCTTAGTGAGAAAGGCAACAACTGTTCGGCATCCTTTTCAAGACAAACCTTTAAATACTTGAAGACAGCTACTAAGTGGCCTCTTGAACTCTTCAAACTAAAGATTCACAAGTCTTCTACCCTTTCCTCATGACGTCTATTTTGAATAATCCTTTGATTATTTTTATTGCTCTTCTCTAAATCCTTCCTGTTGTTTAAAAGTACCATCGAGTCCAAGGAGGGGTTGGTGAGTTTGAGCCACTGACCTTGAAGTTCAAACTGACCTTGCAGTCCAGTTCTTATCCTAAAATGCCACACCAGGACTCTAAAAGAGAAAATAAAATGTTCTACTAATTAAGTAGCCAACATTGGGGAAAGCAGTACTGTTTTCCTATTCTTGAATACTGTATTTATTTATATTTAAAATGTCATCCAATGGTTGTTGTTGTAAAGTGGCATCAAGTCAGTTATGACTCATAGTGATACTGTGTATGATTTCCGAGGAACAACTGGTGGGTTTCAACCATTGACATTGTGGTTAACAGTTCTATGCTTATTCTACAGCACTACACCAGAACCAGCCCACAGTAAAATGCACACCTAACAGCAATTGTGTGGCATCAGGGGTTAATGCAACGGATTGCAAGGTCGTTTGAACCTCAACAATGGCGGTTCAAGACTGCCAGCTACACCGCAGAAACCCTATACAGAATTCCTATGGGTGGGAACCGACTCAACGGCACTTAACAACAGTAACAGCAGCAGTTCTGGTTGTTACATAGGTTTCTTATTCAAATTTTCATTTTCTATTTCATGTATATGAAGAATTTGAGTCTTAAGTATTCTATAGAGCACAGTGGCTGTATAGGATAAGCACTGGACTGCAAACCACAAAGTCAGCAGTTCAAGTCTACCAGTTACTCTGTGGAAGAAAGATGAGGTTTTCTGCTCCCACTAAGATTTACAGCTTCAGAAACCCTATACAGAGTCACTATGAGTCAGAACCAACACGACAGCAATTAACAACAAGGAAGACCAGCTAGCATCACAATTTTTTTTTAAGTTTTTTATTGTGAATTGAGTGATAGTTTACATGGGAGAACATCAACTAGTATCACTATTATTTAAGTTTATATACCAACCACTAAAGCCAGTGATGATGAAACTGAGGGATTCTACCAACTCTTCAACCTGACAAATCTGTGTTGTATAAAATAAAGCCAGAATGCTTCTTAGAAACTAGGATGTCAAGACTTCATTATCAGGAGGGACCAGTCCCTGGAGAAGAACATCACACTTGGTAAAGTGAAGGGTTAAGAAAAAGAGGAAGACTCCCAATGGCAGCGGAAGAAAGGAGTGGCCGTTTGCCTCTCTAAAGACTGCTGTTTTTATTGTTGGTGTTGTCGAGTGAGTTCCAGCGCACAGCGACCCTATACAGGGTTTCCGAGGAGTGGGTTTGAATCACCGACCTTGTTATTAGCAGTCCAGTACTTATCCTACAGCGCCACCCCAGGATCACAGCCTTGGAAGTCCTAGGGGACAGTTTTACACAGTCTTATCAGGTCACTGTGAGTCAGAAGTGACTCAGTGACAATAGGTTTGGTTTTGTTTTCAACAGCTAACAAGCCTGCCTTTATTTCATCAATTAATTCACAAGTTTTTATTAGTCATCACCAACCTCCCATTACAACTTCTGGAAGCTCCAAGTTGTAGAGGTTCATATACAATGCCCTTGAAAAACTACAGAGTAGATACTCAATTAACTAGAACAGAGGCACCTCACTGGTCAAGTTACGTTTTGCAGAAACCCCCTATATTATTAGCTAATAATAATAATATTGTTGTTAGGTGTCATCAAGTCAGTTCTGATTCAGCATGACCCCCATCTTCCCTATGTCTGAGCCCACTGTGGCAGGCACTGCGTCAAAATCACACTGAGAGTCTTCTCTTCTTCACAGACCCTCTACTTTGCCAATCATATGTCCTTTCTCCAGGGACTGGTCCCTCCTGGTAACATGTCCAAAGTCTGTTAGATGAAGTTTCACCATCCTTGCTTCTAAGGGCAATTTGGTTGTATTTCTTCCAAGACAAATGTGTTTGTTCTTCTGTCAATCAATAGTATATACAATAATCTTTGCCAACACCATAATTTAAAATTAAAATGCATCAATTCCTCTTTGGCCTTTCTTAATGGTTGTTCCGCTTTTACATGCAGACGAGGTGACTGAAAATACCATGGTTTGGGTCAAGAGCACCTTAGTTCTCAAAGGCACCTTTGTTATTAACACTTTAAAGAAGTGTTAGGCAGTAGATGTGTCCAATGTAAAACACTGTGATTTCTTTACAGCTTCTTCTATGAGTGTTAAAAAAGCTACCATTTACTGTTCGCTGATGATTATTTAGTGATTAACTACTCTATAAGCTCTTTCCCCAAATTTCACAAATGATAAAAGTTAGTAAGCTTAAAAGAGACAACATAACAGTTGGGAGATATTCTGTTCATAAATTACAGAGCTCCAGAGTGAAGCGGGTGTGCCTGCTTCTCTTGCTGTTTTTATTATTGTTATTGTTATTAAGTGCCATCTAGTCAGTTCTGACCTATAGCGACCCTGTATAGGGTTTGCAAGGAGCAGCTGATAAGCCTAAACTGCCGACCTTGTGGTTCAAACAAGTCTGCAGTCCAGCGCATAAACACACAGAGCCACACGAGGACTCCTTCTCTTAGTCTGATGTAAACTCAAGAGCTCAATTCTGAAATGGTCACAACAGTGATGTATAAGGGCAGATTATGGTGTGGGTGTTAACACTACCGTCATCAGAGGCATGAACAGAAACGCTGATAGAAGCAACATGCTTATTACTCACAACTGTACATGAAAATTTCTACTCTAAAGGATTGTATTATTATATTCTGCCATGTCTGTCTTTCTCACATAAGCACACACTAAAGGAAACACATGGGGGTAAATGATACGTTGTGTTTAAATTAAACTCTAACTTTTGAGAGGAAAACTGGTATTACGATCACTTACACAACTAAAATGACTCACAAATCTGTCTGACTTTCCTTCTAACCATAGAAAATGTGACCTTTCAAAAACACCACATCATTTTCTGATATATTAAAGCTGTACTTTCTAAATTTGAAAGTTAAATTTCTTAGGTTTCAAAAAAACTTCCAACACACAATATACCATGAGAAATTATGTGAAAGATATGTCTATGATTATGAGGAAAATGTATCATGTTGAGTTCTGATAATTGTAATAGATTATGTAAGAAAAGGAAACCATCCCTTTAAAAAAATGTATGTTTACCTTTAAAAATGCAGCAACTAACAGTCACATGGAGGAAAACTGCTAGTTTGAAAGTTTTTCAAAGGAATGGTTGAAAAACTTGTATTTGAAATTTAATAAATTCTGTAACCTTTATGAAGGTCAACACCATTAGAGGCTTTATGATATCATTAAATTGGATAATTTAAACATGATGGTGTTGGTATGCCATGAAGTCAGTTCTGACTCATAGCAACCCTAGGTAGGGTTTCCGAGGGAAAGCCTCATCTTTCTCCCACAAAACAGCTGGTAGTTTCATACTGCTGACCTTGAGATTAACAACCCGACTTGTAACCACTATACATCAAATAGGTAATTTGGGGGGACTCTGTCCCAGTTTAACCCATAATATTAAATGTTTATCTTCTCCTACAGAGGCGGAGCCCCAGATACAACACTCACACTATATGCCCCAACTTTCTGGACACAGCTAAATAGCTCAAAGGTACCTACAAGACATCTGATAGGCCAATTAGAATTTTCTCTTCCAGTTTGAACTAGATCTTTGTTCAGCACAGACCAGTCTCTTGTGACCAGTCTCAATGGCACCTAACAATAGCAATATATGGTGTGGCACTATAGGATAAGTACCTGACTGCTAACTGCCAGGTCAATGGCTCAAATCCAGCATTCTCTTCAGAAACCCTATACAGCATTACTATTAGTCGGAAATCACCTCGGCAGCAGTTAACAACAACAGTAATATCATTTGTGGCACTGCAGAATCATTTACTAGACCACAAGGTCAGTGGTTCAAACTCAACAGATGCTCCTCGGAAACCCTATACGGGGTCACTACGAGTTGGAACCAACTTGATGGCACTTAACAGCAATAACATTAGAAAATTGTTCCTGCTAGGTCTCCCCAGTGTTCTTCTAAATAATTTTAGTGACTTTGGAGTCAGTGATCTATCTACCACTTATAATTATTTCTACCATGAGAATCAAATACAAGTAGTTCAAATCATAAAACAGCTGTAACATTCTAGATAACAATGTCTACTTCCCAGAATCACTGTCGTGGGTGGGCACTCAATAACCCAGCCGTTTCTTTCTTCCCCTCTAATGAAACATATCCTTTTCAAAGTCATCCCAAAGACAGGCTGCATGCCACCTTGAATTCTGCTGTCATTATATTTTTGAACCCCACAACACAGTACTGTCAAATTCTAAAAGTGATTTCAAGCTGTGAAGATAGGAGTTGAGAAAAGCCAGAGAGCGCTTCAGTCTGTCGGCTGCGTTTCCGGCTTAGGTTCTTGATGTAGATAAAGGGCACTTCACTTTTTAATGAAAAGAAACTAGAGGTGAACTTTAATTCCAAACAATCTTTCCAGCTCAATTATTCTTGATACAGAGGAGGGAACGACATTCTTTCATTTTAATTGTTGCTTAATTGGAGTATTCAAAAACAGATAAATACCTGAAAACCCTGACTGTACTCCAAAAATAGGTTAACATGTTCAAAAGGTCCAGAAATCATGGTTTGCCATGGACAATGCAATAACAATTATTATGGGGCAATGAAAGAGACCAGATGTAGGGAAATCAAGGAATATGATAAAACAACAATTTATTGTTTAAACACCATGTCACAGTATTTTATCTTCAGACTATCATCTGAAATTTTAAAAAGCTTTCTCCTTTCCAGTTATAAGCTCCTTAAACATGAAACAACATTGATATAATCACCAATCAAGTCCTAGAACATTTCTTCCATTCCAGTATTGGAGCACTGCTCTAAGAACTGACAGTTCTTAGTTACTGCTAAGTGGGGCCAAAGCCAGAGTTAGAAAGTGGAAGAAAACAATTAACACTAAAATATAACTTCACGTCCTTTCAGATCCAGAGGACAGACCAAAAACTGAGTCATGTTAGAACACACAGATGTTTCAGATTATCTGAACACTTTCAAACCAAATCTTTCAAACTTTATTTTACCATTCTGACCCATGGCCACCCTGTGTGGAGTTTCCAGAGGTAGGGAGGCTGGTGGGCTTGAACCGCCAACCTTGCAGTTCGGGCTGGCTTTGCAGTCCAGTGCATCGATCCACGGTGCCACATCAGGACTCCTCTTGGGTAGCAGAACGTGAAATTATGGCTCACATATCTGCTCAGTCAGCCTTTCTAGTACCATGTTAGTAATATTACTACTAACCCTTTTCTGCTTCTTTGGCTATTATTCATAATCCCATGAAGCTCCTCAATCAAGAGTCTCAATAAAATAAGGAGCAGTTCCAGAAAACAAAACTTTATTTTATCAAATGAATATGACTGCTCCAAATGAATAGCATGACTTTACTGAAAAGAATGGGGAAGAGAGACGCTGATTCAAGTACCTAAAGAAAACAGTGTTTTGACTTGATATTGTTGTTAAGTACCGTTGAGTCAGTTCCGACTCAAGTCGACCCTATATAGGGTTTCCAAAAAGCAGCTGATGGGTTTGAACTGCCGACCTTGTGGTATGCAGTCCAGTGTTGCTCCTACTATGCATACTAAGAGTCCATAGAGACACTTTTTGTTGTTGTTGTTAAGTGCTGTCAAGTCAATCCTGACCCATAGCGAACCTGTGTAGGGTTTTCGAGGAGCAGCCAACCTTGCAGTTCAAACAGCTTTGCAGATGGGCTTATCAACCCACAGCGCCACACCAGGACTCCATAGAGACACTAGGGTTGAACAAATAAGCCAAGGAAGCCTCAACCTGGTGTGATTCTCCAGAGAGCATGTCTTTCCAGGATTCTCCTGAGATTCCAGACAGTAGACCTCACCCTGTCTCTACTCTGACTGCAAGGCGTACGGCAATATTCTGAGGACTTTGAAAAGTAAATGGTAGGAGGCAGACTGGGGAATATGTCAACAATCCCAAGTACCACTGCATCAGAGCACCAGGCAGTGGAATGGCAGTGGTAGCAGCAGCTCAGCTGGCATCTAAAACTGGCCAGAGAAGTGGTGTTCCCAAGAATATAGAGTAAATCACGAGTGCTTTCTTTCTCTCTGTATCCTCCTGCTACTTTGCCCAGGGCACAGACACAATCAAGAGAAATGTGTGGCAAATTTTGACTCTGAGGACAGAAGACTAGACAGGGGGCTGCTGACAAGCCGAAAATGTCAGGTAGATCACGGTGAGGAGGGAATACAAGTGAGTGATCCTATATAATTGTGTATGAATTGTTATGCTCCTTTCCAAGCTGTACATGCACAAATCTGACCTTAAACAACATATTGAATTCGCACAAAAAACTGAACTCACACAGACCATTGCCCAGAACCCAGAGGATCACTCAATGGTGCATATGGGGGTTAGATCTGATTAATACTCCAAAGACTGAAAACTGATCTGACACTGGAATCACAGCCTACGAAAGGCAGATCATTACTAACACAAAACAAAACTCAACTAAGCCAACATGATCCAGAGACTCATAACAATACCATATGTAAGATGTTCAGGTTATTATCTATAATTATCTGGCATATGAACAATCAAGGAGCTCTGGTAGTGTTGTGGTTACGAATCGGGCTACTAATCTCAGGGTCAGCAGTTCGAAGCTACCAGCTGCTCCGCGGGACAAAGATGAGGCTTTCTGCTCCCGTAAAGATTTTCAGCCTCAGAAACCCTGTGCAGGGTCGCTATGAGATGGAACTGACTCCATTGCACATAACAACAACAACATGAAGAATCAGGACAATGTCAACTTTCAAGACGACAACAGTCAACACATGCCACTCCAAAGATGGCACAGATGCAGTCATAATGAAATAAAGACTTTAAGGCAACTATTATAACCATGGTTACGAGTTGGGTCGCTAACCTCAAGGTCAGCAGTAGGAAACTACCAGCTGTTCCGCAGGTGAAAGACGAGGCTTTCTGCTCCCGTAAAGATTTACAGCCTTGGAAACCCTGTACAGGGTCGCTATGAGTCAGAACCAACTCCATGGCACACCACCACTACCAATACAACCATGCTACAAGAAGGAACAGTGAACAGACAGATACACTTAGATAAACTAAGATCCTCAATATTATAAGCTGATCAATCAATCCAAGAAAATTTAAAGAAAGACCAAATGAAAATTTTAGAATTTAAAAAAGAAAAAAAAGCAATGATGTAAAATATTAACTGATAAACACTACAGCCAAGGAAAATGTCATTAACTTGAAGACAGAAGAAGAGAAAATATTCAATATTAACAACAAAGAAAATTAAAAAAAAAAATGAAACAGGCCTCCGGATCCTGTGAGACAATAACAAAGAATCTAATATTTGTGTCTTAAGAGTCTCCTCCACAGGGTTTTGTCGTTGTTTTAACTATAATGTTTACAGAATCTTCAAGGAAGGAAGCAGAATACATTCCTTCTTCCATGGTACCGTTGAGTGGGTTTGAACTATCAACCTTTAGGTTAGTAGGTGAGTGCACACCATTTGTGCCACCAAAGGACTGTAAGATTTACTATCAAGTTACAGCAATCAAGACTGTGTGCTACTGGTGAATAAATGAACCAAATATCAAGAGAATTTAGGAAAGAGAATCCAAAAATAGATTCACATAAATACGGTCATTTGGGTTTTTAAATCATGAAAGTCCGTTTCTCATTGTTAGAAAAAGAATTCATAAATAAAGAATGGAGGGATGTTAAAATTAACTTTGTGGTTGGTGCTAAGTATGAGTCACAGGTAACACAGTATCAATCCCTGAGTTCACACATACAGATAGATGGATACAGAAATATATACAGATGAGTGTGTATATACATTTGATGGTATACAGACATGTGCTTCCTAACCACATGAGCTGAGAGGCCTAGAAGGAGTGATAATTCAATAGCAATGTTGTTGTTGTTGATTGCTACCAGTTCCAACTCAAAACGAAATTCCTATTAAGAAATGCAAGAAGGAAAATAGAAAAATCAGGTTACAAGAAGCCCACAGGAGTAACAGCTGCAGGCAAGATTCACTGACAACTGTGATGGTGAGGGGGCAAAGTTTAAGGATAAAATGGGATATTTGCAGAGTCTCAAAATATCTCCCCCCAGATGTCTTGAATGATTAAAGGGGACAGTAGTAACTTCACTATACATAAACCCGGTAGAGAGCATCTTAACCACAGCATCAAGATTAACATCACCATCCAGTAAGAGAACCAACATCAAGTACCCCAATGTAAGCCAGTGGGAAAAGCACAGCATCCCGGCAGTATCCATGCAAATATCATGTTGTTGTTATTGGTAAGTGCCATCGAGTAGGTTCCGATTCATAGCAACATTGCATAGGGTATCCAAGGACAGCTGGTGGGTTTGAACTGCATACCTACTGGTTCACAGTCCAGTGCTGATCCTACAGCACAATACCAGGAGTCCAAATAATGCATAATCTCAATCTAATAATGAGACAACATGAAATTGGGGGTCATTCTACAAAATACTGGCCATTTTTATAGGTAACAAAATCACAAAAAACAAAAACAAGGAAAGACTGAAAAACTCACAAACTAGAGAAGACTGCCAGCTGCTCCGCGGGAGAAAGATGAGGCTTTCTACTCCCATAAAGATTTACACCCTCGGAAACCCTGTACAGGGTCGCTATGGGTCGGAACCGACTCGACGGCACTTAACAACAACAACAGAGAAGACTGAAGGAGTTGTTGTTGTTGTTAAGTGCCATAGAGTTGGTTCTGACCCATAATGACCCTGTATAGGGTTTCTGAGGAGCAGCTGGTAAGCTCGAACCACCAACCTTGTGGTTCAAATCGACCTTGTAGTCCAGCCCATTACCCTGCAGTGCCATAGTTGTTGTTAAGTGCCGTGGAGTCATTCTGACCCATAGCGACCCTGTACAGGGTTTTCGAGGTTGTAAATCTTTACAGGAACAGAAAGCCTCATCTTTCTCCTGCGGAACAGGTGGTAGTTTCGAACTGCTGACCTTGAGGTTCGCAGCCCAATTTGTAACCACTATGCTACCAGAGCTCCTTAGTACCCTGGATTAAATCCTAGAATATCAAAAGGACTTTAGTGAGAATACTGTTGAAATTCAAATAAAGCCCACAGTTCAATTAGTGATACTGTGCCCTTAAGCTCTTCGTTTTGATCATTATCCCAGGGTTATATAAGAGATGAACGACCATTACCAGAAGATGGGTACAGGGTACCTTAGTACCCTGTAAGATTTTTGCCAACTCCTGTAATTCAAATTTTATTTGAAAATAAAATGTTAAGAGGATTCAACATTTATTTTTTAAATTGGCTGTCTAGATACTGGATCATATTTACCTATAGAAACATTCATCATCTATGTGGTCAGATTTTCAGAATACACCACCATAATTCTATATAATCAAAACTGGAATTAAAAAAAACAAAATACTGGGAGAGGTCATCATTGCTATAATGGTTACAAATTAAAAGAAAACAATGAAGCCATGGAATAAAAATAGGATTCTTCTTAATGTTTTGTGAGCAAAAGCAGGACGTTGAAAGAGGAGAAAGATGCTGCTGTTAAGTGTAAAATTTCATGAAATCTCTGAAGAGTTATGACGACTAATTTTACACGTGGAATCTGAAGGAGGTAAACAGGCAGGGGTGAGGGGTGTTCCTGTGTGAATTCCCGCAATGTTCCAGGCAGAGTTCTGGGTGCTTGTCAAGCATGATGTCACCTAATCTTTCTTACTACTTTGTGAGGATAGTTTTACTAAGTCTGCTTAACAAGTGAGAACATTAAAACCAAGGTCATATGGGTAGTTAAGTGGTAGATTCAATTACACATCTGACTAATTTCAATGCCTGTTTCTTTTTCTCTGTTTATTGCATCTGATAAACACTGAGCGTTAACTTTCATCAGAGTAAAGGGCACAACTTTGGAGAATGAGAGGTTGAGTGAAAGGCAGCCAAGGAGGCAAATATGAGAAAAAAGCTAGCATAAAGGTGAACTCAGTCACTAAATGGTAAGAGAAAGATGCTGGTAGAAGCAGTTTGGGATGGACAATCATGCAGAACTTCAGGACTGAGAGGATGTAAGAGATACAACACAGAACCAGCCCACACAGAAGAGTTCTTCTCCAGAGAACCTCTATAGGGCAAGTTAGGCAGAACTACATGGAACCCATTACAGCTTTACACTCATGCAATTACTTAAGCTCTGCCTTGTTGTTAAGTGCCTTGGAGTCGACTTAGATTCATAGCGACCCATATAATGTTTCCAGGAAGCAGTTAGGGTTTGTACTGTCGACTTTGTGATTCAGTCTAGTGCTTATCCTACAGCACTGCTCTGCTTTACCAGTCATTGCAATATATATACACAAGGGGCTTCAGATAATCGGTGGAAAAAATAGAATTAAAAGACAACATAATTTTTCCATGAACTTTTTGAACCCCTCTTGTATCTATATGTACATATATAATAAATTACAATGCTTTAAATTTAGTGATTCACAGGTTTTTAAATAACAAAGAAAACTGTTAAAGTTGTTAAGTAATAGTTTCAGAGGAACAGCTGGTGAGTTTGAACCACCAACCTTCTAGTTTAAACAGACCTTGCAGTCCAGTGCTTGTCCTGGAGCCTCACACCAGGACTCCATTCAAATGTAGAATTGATAAAATCTCAAGTGTCAAAGGTTTATTAACTCAGAATATGTAAAAAAAGTAAGGCACTGAAATGAGCAGAGATTCTGACCACACAGAAACAATTCCAAATGTTTTTACTAGGTGGGAAAACATTATGTAAGCATTGTTTCTTGAGTCAACAGACATAAAAATCTATTTTAAAGGTTATAATGAAACTAAAGGAGAAATTACATGTGTAACTTAGTATCTGCATATGGTGAGCCTTAATAGGAGGGTTGGGGGAAAAGAATATTATCACATGGTTCTTTATATTAAATCATTATAATCATAGGCATTCATTAACACGACAAAAATGACTGCTGGATAATGAACAAATGTAACACCTGTAACTTTAGCTACATTTTGACTGTAATCCAGCCAGTAATCTACAGTGCCCAGTCTCTCCCAGCTTGCCTCCTTCTGGTGCCTCTTCCTGAGCCAGATGATCTCAGTGGATTCTTCCAGCTCCAAAACTCTGAAAACCCAAGATGTAAAACTATACTAGGTGACTGAGAAAGAGTTCTGTAAAGGGAAAAGAACTGTGATTTAAATGAGCTCTATATGGAGTCCTGGTGTGGCGCTGTGGGTTAATGTGGCAGATTGCAAAGCTGTTTGAACTGCAAGGTCAGTGGTTCAAGCTCACCAGCTGCACCTCGAAAACCCTATGCTGGGTCACTATGGGTTGGAACTGACTCGACGGCACTTAACACATGCACACACAGAAAGGAAGGAGCTCTGGTTGTTGTTGTTGTTATGTGCCATGGAGTAGGTTCCGACTCATAGCGACCCTGTACAGGGTTTCCGAGGCTGTAAATCTTTACGGGAGCAGAAAGCCTCATCTTTCTCCCACGGAACAGCTGGTAGTTTCAAACTGCTGACCTTAAGGTTTTCAGCCCGATTCGTAACCACTACGCTACCAGAGCTGTAGTGGTTATGGGCCAGATTGCTAATCTCAAGGTTAGCAGTTCGAAACTACTAGCCATTTTGTGGGAGAAAGAGAAGGCTTTCTGCTCCTGTAAAGATTTACAGCCTCGGAAGCTCTATATAGGGTCGCTTTGAGTCAGAACTGACTCCACGACACACTATCATATCACCACCACCATATGGAAAGGAGTCCTGGTGTGGCACTGTAGGGTAAGTGCTTCATTGTGACAAAGTTGGAGGCTCAAATCCACCAGTTGCTTCTCGGAAACCCTATACAGGGTTGCTATATGTCAGACCCGACTCGAAGGCATTTAACAACAGAAGGAAAGGAAGGAGAAGGCACCTGTCCTGTCAGCAAGCAAGCATTTGGTGATCTATCTTAATTAAGATCTTTGGTGTCTAGAACTCCCTAATGAGAGATGCCAGTAGAGATGTGCTTTGAGGAGTGATCAGATGTAAGCACAAGTGTGAGCAACAGGTATGAAGCCGATCAGGAATGATGATAATTCAGGGACAATAACACAATTCTAAAACAGGCTGCCTGGCTGCTATCCCTGAGAAAGTACATATACAAAATCCACCTACAGTCAACAAACTAGGGGACTTTCAGACATAAGTAAATGGGAGAAGGAAAGGTCTACTTCCTTCTTAATCCAATGTAAGTAATCCAAACAGATGTTTCACAAAATGTTTCCATTTAAACCTATTTAGAAATGTACTTTTATTCCATTCATGTCTTCTTTAGATTTTTAAACTGGGCAAACTGAGCTTTTCTTTGTTGTTGTTGTTAGGTACCATCTAGATGAAACGTTGCCAATCCTATGTTATTCTCACAAAAGTAGGTATGTTTCAGCCTATTGTAGTAATTAATCACTGTGTAAGTCCATCTCATTGAGGGTCTTCCTTTCTTTGCTGACCCCTCTCAATTACCAAGCAGAATGCCCTTTTCCTGAGATTGGTACCTCTTAATAAAGTGTTCAAAGTAAGTGAGACCAAGTCTCACCACCCTCACTTCTAAGAAGCATTTTTTAGACACACCTCTTCCAACACAGATTTGTTTATTCTTATGGAAGTCCATGGTACAGTCAGTATTCTTCACCAACACAATCATTCAAGGGCACCAAGTCTCCTCTGGTCTTTGTTCATTGTCCAGCTTTCCCATGCATATGAAACAACTGAAAATATCATGACTTGGGTCAGGTGCACCTTAGTCTTCAAAGTAATGCTTGCTTTTTAGTATTTTAGAGATCTTTTGCAGCAGATGTGCCCAATGCAATAAATACACTGTTTGATTCCTGACTGCTTCTTCCATTGGTACTGATTGCTGATCCAAGTAAAAGGAAATCCTTGACTTCAATGTTTCCCATTTATCACGATGTTGCTTCCTAGTACCGTTGTGAGCTTTCTTTGGTTTTCTTTTTTACATTGAGTTGTATCCCCTTTGGATGGCTGTAGTGTTTGATCCTCATGAGTAACTGCAGTGTCTAGTCCCTTTACAACATTTTTTCTTAAAAGAATCTTTAGAAAAGTAAACTGTCCAACAGTTCAAAATAACCAACACTTAACCGGTATTAATGCTGAGGATAAAAACAATTCGTTGAGCAAGCTATTGTTCCTACCAAAAGTATAACAAACTAAACATGTATGCTCCCTCCCTGGCTCTTAGTTTCTATTTTCTTACTTGGAAGAGAATGAACTACAGCTGCCGTATCTACACACAGCAAAAAATAATGGAGGGAGAAGGGTAATAATATACAATTAAACAAAATACAAAAAAACACATACTTTATCTGGTAGAGAAAGCCAATTCGACCCAGCCTAACCTAGGTTCACTTGCAAGCTACCAGTCATGGGATCGGATCACCACCAGTGAATTTATGGCTTCACTCCACGAACTTCCTTCCATGAGGTCTTGCTAAGCTCTCACACTCTTCTCACCTTGGCTGCTTGCCTGGCTCTTCCGATGACAGCTAGAGCTAGCCTAAAGGCAGTGGAACCCTAGTTATCAAAATGACTCTTCCCCTCTCCCAGCCGTGAATCACAAGAACCACATGACAGTTCTTCCTTCTTTTCTGACCCTGTAACAAAAGAGTGTCAAAAACAAGAGTGTCAAATCGCATCCTGATAAGCTACACTTACAAATGAAAACAAGGATATAGATATGACTTCGGCTAGCTTTATGATGACACAACTTTTAGCTTTTGGCAATTACCTAACTGCTGAATCTCAGTTTTTTTCTTCTTTGTAAAATTAAAATATTAATAACACTACCCGCCGCCCCCCCCCAAGATTGCTTTCAGGATATATGTTGTTCTTGTTAAGTGTCGTCGAGTCGTTTCCGACTCAGAGTGACCCTGTACAGGGCTTCCAAGGAGCGGCTGGTGGTTTGAGATACCGACTTTGTGGTTAGCAATTCAGTGTTTCTCCTATAGCATCACACCAGGTTGAAAATAAAATGTTTTAAAGAAAGTATCATTGAAATAAATGTTTAGCCTCTTAAGATATGCCCCCAGGAAGAGCTGAGAGTTGGATACAGACAGGCAGTGCCTGCTCCCAGGAGTAATGATGGCTCATTTTAGTATGACTTACTTTTTGTTAAGAAAAGTATACACATCAAAACATACAGAAATGCCACAGTTTCTACACGTACCATCCAGTGGCAGTGATTACATTCTTTGAGTTCTGTACCCATTCTCACCCTCTTTTTCTAAGTTGTTCCTCTTCCATTAACTCACTGCCCCCTAAATTTCCTATCTCATCTTTCAAGTTGTTGTTGTCAATTTGATTCCATACATATGGATCTTATAGGAGCTCAGTGTTAAAGGTGGACATTCCTTACTAGTTAAACTAAACTACGGTTTGGCTTTAAAAGACTTCAAGGATATTTTTGGTTTAAGACTTAGAGATTATCTCAAGGTAACTAACAGTTTCACAGATTCATCCAGTCCTCTTAGCTCCAGAAAATCTAGAGTTCATAATTTGAAATTCTGTTCTGCATTTTCCCCTTCTGCTAACGATTCTTTTATATAATCTTTAATCAAAATGTTAAGTAATGGCAGCCAGGTAACAGGTCTCTTAGCAACAGAGGCAGTCATTCACGGAGGCAATTAGCACACATTCCTTATCTTCCTTCTATTCCTGACTCTCCTCCTTCCTCTGTTGCTCCAGGTGAACAGAAACCAATGACTGCGCCTTGGTTGGCTGTTTGCAAGCTTTTAAGAACCTGGGCACTATGCAACAAAATATAAGGTAGAACAGACGTACTAAATATGTCATTAGGCCAGCTAACTGGGATGTCCCATGAAGCCGTGACCCTAAACCTCCAAACCAAGGAACCAAGTCCCATGAAGTTTTTGGTTTACACATTGAAGCCTTAGCAGCCACTCTTTTATTTTTCTTTATTTATTTGGTCATTGTTATATATCTTTCAAACTTTTGCCAATCCAACTTTTCACAGGTGTGTAACTTATTATTCACAACTGGATCAATGAATAGCATCACGATAAATGAACAAAAGATTGAAGTTGTCAAAGACTTAATTTTGCTTGTATCCACCATCAACACTCAAGGAAGCCGCAGTCAAGAAATCAAAAAATGTATTGCATTAGGCAAATCTGCTGCGCAAGACCTCTTTAAAGTGTTCAAGAGCAAAGATTTCATTTAAGGACCTGACGCAAGCCATGGTGTTTTCAATCACTCATATGCATGTGAAAGTTGGATAGTGAAGAAGGAAGACCACAGGAAAATGGCTGCATTTGAATTATGGTATGGAAAAAGAATACTGAAAGTTCCACGGACTGTCAGAAGAACAAACAAATCTGTGTTGGAAGAAGTAAAGCCAGAATGCTCCTTGGTGATGACGGTGGCAAGACTTCATTTTAGACATGCTGTCAGGAGGAACCAGTCCCTGATAAAGCACACCTTTGGGGTAAAGTGGAAGGTCAGCGAAAAAGAGGAAAACCCCAAAACTAGATGGAATGACAAGCATTAACAGCTCAAGCATTAACAAGAATTGTGAGGCTAGTTTAAGACAGGGCAGTGTTTCCTTCTGTTGTGTATAGGATTGCTGCTATGAGTCCCAATAGACTTCATAGCACCTAACAATGACTACCATACAACTCATTGACGATGACTCTTACTGAGAGGGAGGTGTATGTGTACTGTTTGGAAAAGGCCTCCAATAGTCTCCATTTCCATCACCCCACCCCCAGCCCTCACCCATTCCCAAGTACTACTTGACAAATGTCTGATATCTAATTATGACCAAATTGTATGGACTTCATTGAGCAGATTCTAATTTTGCAAGTCCTTATAGCCACCTTAAACTATGTGGCTGTAAAGACGCCTCACAACAGTCCTCCAGTATAGAAACTAGCTCCCCCCTTGACAAAGAAGCTAGGGCTCTGAAGCCTTGTCAGATATAGGAGGGAAGGTCTGTAGAATTCTGACACTCCCTTTCTTTCCTCCTCTATGTACAACTTCTGTTACTTAACACGACCAGTGGTGGAGAGGGGTTCTACCTCAAACGAGTTTGGGGTAAAAAGTAGAATTAAGTGAGAATAAGAGCCTTGGTTCCATCCTAAGGAACTAAGCATAAAATTAGCTCATAAATCAAGAACACAAAGCAAAACCAAAAAACCCCCACTGTTTAGGGAGAAACATCCCATGATTGTGTAGGCACATTTACTCTGATAAGGTGATGCTTTCTCCAGTCCTATAAAACCTCTTCAAGCAAAAAGAGCTGACCAGATTTATAAGGAGGCCCTGTTGTTGCTGTTAAATGCCCAACTCACAGCAACCTTTTATTGAGTTTCCCAGGAGCAGCTGGTGGCTTTTAACAGCCAACTTGCGGTTCAAATCAACCGTGCAGTCCAGTGCTTATCCTGAGATGAGGAGAAAGTGGGAGGCAGCATGTGAATCTTTATTTGCTTACTACTTTCCCTAGTTGTATAAACACCTGTGTATATTTAAGAGCCTAGAGAGGTTGGTGGCTGAAGAGATTGGAGCTGGATGCTCTCCATGGGCATTGTTGTTAAATGATGTTGAGTTGATTTCTACTCATAGCAACTCTGTATAGGGTTTCCAAGGAGCAGCTGGTAGGTTTGAACCGGCGACCTTGCAGTCCAGCACATTATCTTGCAGTGCCACACCAGTGGATAGGATTCTTTCTGGGTCATTCCTAGCCCAAATGATTCTGAGGAAGCAGTTGAGATGGACTTGACTGCAAACCAACAGACTCAACCAAACTACCTTAAAAAAAAAAAAAAAAAGACGAAGAAGAAACATTAAAAAGTATTTTCTGGTGTGTGTATTTCTGTAAGAACGCTGAAGGTCAGTGAAGACAATGGTGGGTGGAGGAGTCTTAAACACAATGCCATCAAGTCACCTGGGACTCATAACCACCCTACAGGACAGAATATAATTGAATCCTGGTGTGGCACTGTGGGCTAAAGCGTCAGACTGCAAAGTTGTTTGAACTGCAAGGTTTGTGGTTCAAGCTCACCAGCTGCTCCTTGGAAACCCTACAGAGGATCGCTATGAGTCGGAATTGACTCGATGGCACTTCACAACAACAACATCATAGGCCTTACCTCTAAGACTATAGAGATTTACAGAAGCAGACTGCCTCATCTTTCTCCCACAAAGCACCTGGTACACTTGAACCACCACCACCTTTCAGTCAGGTGCCCAACACTTAACCCACGGCGCCACCAGGATTCCTGGAGAAGCTTTAGCACCATCTTGTCCGACCACCCAGCTCCAATCTCTTCAGCCGCCAACCTCTTTTTCTTACATTATACACAGGTGTTTATACAACTAGGAAAGTACTAAGCAAATAAAGATTCCATGCTGCCTCCCACCTCTCCGCATCCCAGTGAGACTGCCATTACCAAGCCCCTCCAAAATGGAAGCCCTCTAGAGTAGAGACTGGCAAGTCTGCCTCACATGTCAAGGCCAGCCTGGACCTTCCCCTGCGAGGTGTTTGCACGTCTGCTCCATTCTTCCCTCTCCGCAGAGCTGGCCTCCTCTGCGTGCTTCTTTTTCCCTTCTCCCTGATATGCCACTCATATATTTATTTCCTCAGTCATTTATTCAACACAAGCAGTACTTACCAGTGTATCAAGATATTAACTCATTAAATCAAACAACTCTGAGGTAAAAACTATCAAACCCTAATATTTTTGGAGGACAAAAATGAGGCACAGAGATGTAAAATGCATTGTTTCAGATCACAAAGCTTCAACTCTGCTAGAATAGGGTTTTGATACCTCTCTACATTATGACATTTTAGTTTCAAATAGTCCCAGGATTACTGTCGGTTCTTAGCTTAAATTCTCAAGAGAGAATTCACGAGCCAGCTCTGATCAATACTATAAATAACACCCTGCCTGTAGTATGACAGAATTACTGATAATTAGCACAGACATATCCAAGAAACATAATGATAAGCACCACTAAATGTGGTGAAGTTAGAAAATCTGGGTTGGCTGTTTTTTTTCCCCCTGTAATATTAGAAGACTATATTTTGATTCTAAGATGAATCTCCAAGACTGGGATGCATTCTGGGTTGTGGCTCTGAAAGTCAGGTGGTAGTTGTGATGTGTCCTCATTGCCTCTGTGTGTCCATAAGAACTTGCAACCTGGGTGTTGATAGCTTGGAAGAAAATCCTGGGGTACTACAATAGTAGAGCATTTCTAGGAAAGGCTGTTTCAACAATGCTCTTGAAAGCACAAAAGACTATACTGTGAGGAGAAACATAGCCATTTACAGATGAGTAGAAGAAGAATGCAGAGGGGATCAACTCTGAATGATAACACAAAATCAAAAACTTGTTTCCATTGAGTTGACTCCACCTGTGACATGGTCAGAGCAGAACTGTGCCTGTAAGTTTTTCAATGACTGTAATTTTTCAGAAGTAAATCACCAGGTCTTTCTTCCAAGTTTCCTCTTGGTGGATTCAAACTCTTGACTTAGAAATACTTTAATTTATTGCACATATGAGGGAAAATCAAAAAGCTCATAGAAAAATTCCTATTTTTAATTTCCATGAACTCCTAAAGCTCCCTTGTATATTCTCTTGCCCCAAAGTTAAAAGCTGTATCTACACACGAGGCAGTTGTTCTAAAAGAACAAGGGAATACTGAAAGATTTAAAATAAAGAAAGATGTGTGACAGGACTGTATCCTGTCACGATACTTATTCAATGCATAAACTGAGCAAATCATCCAAGAAACTGGATGGCATCAGGATTGGAGGAACACTCATTAACAACCTGAGATATGCAGATGGCACAACCCTGGCTTGCTGGAAGTGAAGAGGACTTGAAATACTTACTGAAGATCAAAGACCTCAGCCTTCAGTATAGGTTGCCCCCTCAATATAAGGAAAACAAAAATCCTCACAACTGGACCTATAAATAACATCATGATAAATGAAGAAAAGATTGATGTTGTCAAAGAGTTCATTTTGCTTGGATCTACTATTGACAGTCATGGAAGCAGCAGGCAGGAAATCAAAAGATACAATATTCCATTAGACATATTTACTACAAAAGATATCTTTAAAGATGTCAGTTTGAGCACTAAGGTGCACCTAACCCAGGCCATGGTATTTTCAATAATTTCATATACATGTGAAAGTTGGGCAATAAATAAGACTAGAAAAATCAGTGCATATGAATTATGGTGCTAAAGAATAATACTGAACGTACCATGGACTGCCCGATGAACAAACAAATATTTCTTGGAAAAAAATACAACCAGAATGCTCCTTAGAAGCCACGTTGGCGAAACTGTCTCTTGTTCTTTGAACATGTTGTCAGGTTGGATCAGTTGGTGGAGAAGGACATTATGCTTGGAAAAGCGGAGGCTCAGCAAAAAAGAAGACGACCCCCAAGGAGATGGACTGACACAGTGGCAGCACTAATGGGCTCACATAGCAACTGTGAGGATGATGCAAGCACCGGTAGGTAGTGTTTCATTCTGTTGTGTAGGGTGACTATGAGTCAGAACAGATGATGGTATTTAACAAAACAAACAAATCTCACAAGAACTTCTTTATCAAATATAAAATAAAATTTTAGGTGATAAAAGAACCCTGTGTTAAAATTTACTTAACAACAAAAAAGAAAGAAATGATGTTAAGTGTTGTCAAGTAAGTTCCAACTCATAGTGATCCTGTATAGGGTTGCCGAAGACTGGCTGGTGGGTCTGAACCACCGACCTTGCAGTAACCAGTCCAGTGCTTATTCTACAGCGCTGTGCTTAACAGTATACAAAGTGATAGAGTATCTTACACAATGATGCTTTTCTTTTATTTAATACAGAAATTATTATCATAATTAGCAGAATCTGTCTCACAGAGACTTAAACAATATCTGAATTCCAGTGGCGCTGTGGGCTAATAAGCTGGAATGCAAAGTCCATTTGAACCACAAGGATGGTGTTTCAAACTCACCAGCTGCTCCTAGGAAATCCCGTACAGAGTCGGTATTGGTTGGAACTGACTCGAGGGCACTTAACAACAACAACGTGTTCTTTGAAGATTCCTGGTGTAGTGTTGTAGGATCAGCACTGGGCTGTAAACCACAAGGTTGGCAGTTCAAACTCACCAGCTACTCCTCAGAAAAACCTATATGGAGTCACTATGAGTCAGAACTGACTCCATGGCACTTAACAACAACATGTGTTTTTTTGACAGGGACAAAAGACCCTGAGGAAGCTTAGTGGGGCAGAAGAAAGTTCTCAGACAGAGAGGAACACTTTGTATGTATTTTAACTAAGAATAAGCACTTTTTTTCTGCAATATTCAGGTAAGAGTTTGGGCTCTAGATGGACGGGCAGCCAAACTCCATCAACAACCATTAGATCCCCCTCTGTAAAATGGGGATAACAGTAGTGTTTAACTAGGCTGCAGTGGTTGGGAGAACTAAATTGTGTTTTCAACTCACAGTGACCCATGTGACATAATAGAACTGCTCCATTGGGTTTTCCACACTATAATCTTTACAGCAGTCTATCGTTCAATCTTTTCAACCACGGAGCAGCCGTTGTTATTGTTGCTGTTGTTAGTGTTGTCAAGTAAGTTCCAACTCATGGCAATCTTGTATGGGGTTTCTGAGGAGGGGCTGGTAAGTTTGAACCCTGACCTTGTGGTTCAATTGATCTTTTGGTTCAGTGCTCATCCTATACCACCACCACACTGGGACTCCATATAGCAGTTGGTGGGTTCAAAATCTTTCAGTTTGTAGCCGAACGCTTAGCCACAGTGACGCCAGGGATCCTTTTGTGAGGTCTAAATAACAACTGTAAAGAAAGCACACTGAATTAATACTCAATAAAAGTTAGTTATTAGAGTAACTAAATATAAAGAAAACATACCTTTTGAAAAAAATGAAAGAACCGGACAATATAACTTCTACCTGTTGCACTCAAGCACATTATTTAAATTCCTCCCATGCTCACGGTCTCAGACTGTTCACCAGACACAAGTTCTTTTTTTGAACACACAGAAGTCTTCCCTTAGATCCAGAAACAAAAGCAGCCCCTACTGCTGTATTACTTCCCTGTTTCTGTAATCAGATCCATATCTGAAAGGGCTCCTTCTTTGGAACACAAGCCAACCCACATGGCAAATCTCTCCCTGCACAGCCCACCCTCCCAACCCCACAGAGAAAGAAACGTGCTCTGAAAGTCATCTGGAGAAACAATGTGCCAATATTTTTGCTTGCATTACAAAATACAGCAAACTTCCTGTCCCTGCTACATACAGCCTATGAGATGGCTCAGGAAGGTCAAGGCATGACACTCCACGCAATTCACAACTGGCCCAGAAAGCTCTGGGTACATACTACAAGTGCAAATTCTAATTTCTGTTTTACAGAAGTCCCTCTGAAGTGATTGGAAAAGACTTGTCAAATATTAACCTACATGACTGAAGCGCTACATGAAAATCATATTTATCATTTAAAAATAAAAATCACTATGGAATATCTGTTCAAATTTATTTAGTGGTGATAAACTGTTACACAATTTTACCCTTTATATCACAATTATGACAATACTGAAGAAATTCTAGTGATGCTGTAGGATAAGCATTGGACTAAAAGCAAGGTCAGCAGTTCGAATCCACCAGCCACTTCTCAGGAAAATGATGAGGTTTTCTGCTCCAATAAAGATTGTAGACTCGGAAACCCCACATCGTGTCACTAAGAGTCAGGACCGACTTGATGGCACACAATCACAACCACAATAATATTGATCAGATAATTCTCATTTTTTATATTTATTACCATATAGTTAGCTATCAAAAAAAAAATTTTTTAACCTGAAAATAACAACTAAAAACCAAACTAACAACTAAAGAGTAAAAAACAATTTATGTGAATTTAATGCAAGAATTCCACTGCAGCTTTTTACTCATAGCTGAAACTCTGAAATACAAGTCACACTGAAATACAAGTCACACTGAAATACAAGTCACATTTTACGTGAGAACTGACACCCTTCAGTTTAAACCTGCTATTAAAAGAATAATCTCACTGAATGCTGAGTGAAGTGTATGAAGGGACTAGAAAAACATCCTGTTTTAATGAGAAATAATTTATAGATGGCTTTATAATAAAATTTCTGAAAAATTATTTGACAAGCAGAATATATTGTGAAGTTTCCCAAAGTCAGGGATGTTAATTTTCAGTACTCACAGCATATGGGAAGTAGCAGTTTCCAAGTCACCTGCATGCCTAAAGCTTTTGCCTGCTACTCATTAGCTTTGTTCATTGTGCAGATAAGAGGCTGATGGGAAGGGAGATGCTTTTATTGAAAGATCCCAAACAAATGTTCTCAGAAAAATGAAGATATTGTTCTAGAACAGAGACCAACTGTTCAGGTTAAACAGAGCAAGAGCCTTCAGTATTACACTGACTTGCATTTGCTGCTGTAGAAGAGAACATGTGTATTCTTCAACTCACAAGAGCATTAGGTTAAAACAAAAAAAAATTTTTTAAATTAATAACTCTGTAGAAATGCACTCCCCAAATGACCAAACATTGAAGAGCAGAAAATAGTTTTTCTTCAAACTTCATGTGACCTAATTTCATGTGATTCAAACACAAGAAATGCTTAAAGACAAGACAGCTGGGAGACACAAAAAAGGGCAGATAAACTAGGATTAAAAATTAACCTATACAATAATTGAAGTCCCAATGTGACACTGTGGGCTAATGCGTTTGACTACAAAGTTGGTTTGAACTGTACGGTGGGTGGTTCAAAATCATTAGCCACTCCTAGAAAACTCTATACAGAGTCGCTATGAGTTGGTACCATCCTCGAAAACCCTATACAGGGTCGCTATGTGTCAGAACAGACTCCGCAGAACTTAACAACAACAATATGTTGTGGATGGGAACATAAAATGTTGCATCCACCGTGGAAAACATGTTGGTGGTTTCTTAATACAATAAACACAAAATTACCATGTGATCCAGCTATGCCACTCCTGGTTATATCTCCCAACTGTAACCACACATGTGTTCAAACAAAAATATGAACAAAAGATGGAAACAATCCAAGTGTCCGTTAATTGATGAATGGCTAAACAAAATGTAATCTATCAAAAAAGTGAATACGATTCAGCCTTTTCTATCAAAAAAGTGAAAACGATTCAGCCATAAAAAAGGAATGAATGGCATGCTATAACATGAATGACCCTTTAAAACAGTAGGCTAAGTAAAAGAAGCTAGTCATCAAACCCTACACAAATGATCCAGCTTATATACAATGCACATAATAGGCATATTCACAGTAACAATGTCGATTGGTGATGGCTAGGTGTTGGCAGGGTGGGGAGGGAGTAGGAAGTGATTGCTTATAGGCAAAGTTTTTTTGTGTGGCGTTAAAAATGTTCTGGAATTAGTGGTGATGATTGTCCAACTCTATGAATATACTAAATACCCCTGAACGGTACACTTTCAAGTAGTCAATGATATTTCTGAATTATACCTCAATAAAGTGGTAGTAAATAACAATAATAATTAACAATGTGCAAAGAATAATCAGAAAGATGTTTACCTGTGCTCTATTGACTATACAAAGGCTTTTGATTGTGTGGATCATGACAAGCTATGGGCAACATTGCAGAGAATGAGTATCCCAGAACACTTAATTGTGCTCATGAAGAGTCAGTACATAGACCAAGAGACAGTTGTTCAAACAGAACAAGGGAATACCAAATGGCTCAAAATTAGGAACAGTGTGTGCCAGGGTTGTAATACTTCACCATACTTATTCAATCTGTATGCTGAGCAAATAGTACAAGAAGCTGGATTTTACAAAGAAAAATGTGGCATCCGGAGTGGAGGAAGACTCATTAACAACCTGCAATACGCAGATGATACAACCTTGCTTGCTGAAAGCGAAGAGGACTTAAAATATTTACAAAAGAAAATCAAAGACCACAGCCTTCGGTCTGGATTGCATCTCAATGTAAAGAAAACAAAAATCCTCACCACTGGATCAATAAACAACATCCATATAAACGGAGAAAAGACTGAAGTTGTTAAAGACTTCATTTTGCTCGGTTCAGCCATCAACACTCATGGAAGCAGCAATCAAGAAATCAAAGGACGTATTGCATTAGGCAAATCTGCTGCACAAGACCTTTTTAAAGTGTTGAAAAGCAAACATGTCAGTTTGAGGACTAAGATTCGCCTGACCCAAGTCATGGAGTTTTCATTAACCTCATATGCATGTGTAAGTTGGACAGTGAATAAAGAAGACCAACCATAAAAGAATTGACATATTTGAGTTATGGTGTTGGAGGAGAATATTAAAAGTACCATGGACTGCAAAAAGAAAAAAACAAGCTGTGTTGCAAGAAGTACAGCCAGAGTGCACCTTGGAAGCCAGGATGGTTAGACTTCGTCTCTCATACATCAGACATATCATCAGGAGGGACCAGTCCCTGGAGAAGTATAGCATGTTTGGTAAAGTGGAGGGTCAGAGACAAAGAGGAAGAACCCCAATGAAATGGATTGGCACAGTGACAGCAGCAATGGGCTCAAAAGTAGCAGTTATTTTGAGGGTTAGCACAGGACTGGGCAGTGCTTCGTTCTGTTGTGCATAGGGTCACTATGAGTCAGTACCAACTTGGCACCTAACTACAACAAGAAGAAATGTGCAAAGAATATGGGAGTCAGAGTTGGAGGTTTCGAGCCCTGCTTCTCCTTAGTATCACCTTTACCTGCTACCATCAAGTCGATTCTGAGTTACAGCCACACTACAGGACAGAATGAGAACTGTACCATAGGGTTTCCCAAGAAAGTAATCTTTAGGGAAGCAGACTGTCATATCTTTCCCCTCAGTGCGACTGGTGGATTTGAATCGCCCACCTTTTGGTTGGAAGCGTTTAATCATTGTGCCATGAGGGATCTTCCTTAAGATCACAGACTTACAAATGTCAGTGGTTCTTTGGCTCCCCATTTCTATACATGTCACAGAATTGGCTTGGACTCCAATGTAATGATTCCACTATCATATCAGGATATAGAAAAGCACCTGGATAGCATCACTGCATATTTATTGGTTGTTGTTGTTGTCAAGTGTCATCAAGGTGGTTCTACTCATAGAGACCCTGTATAGGGTTTCCAGGGAGTGGCTATTGTGCACAGACGCGGTTGTGAAGAAGAGTAGGAATTAACTCAACAGCAAATAACAAAAACAAAGAATTGTTAATGTAATTTTTTTTTTTTTTACCAATGAAAGCCTTGTAATAGATTTATTAAAACATTATCTTGTGCTTTAAGTGAACATTTACACTGCAAATTACTTCTCCATTTAATAATTCATGAACAAATTGTTCTGCAACATTGGTTGCAATCTCTGCAATGTGTCAGCA
>NW_006408533.1:12858915-12876941 GCF_000296735.1 Chrysochloris asiatica
TATATATATATAACAGGGTTTCCCTAGGAGCAGCTGGTGAGTTTGAAACACTGACTGTGCAGTTCAAACCAAGCTGTGGTCAAGTGCTTATCCTACAGGACCACACCAGGGCTCCCTGTTATCTTCTAGAACTGTCTATTGTATTATTCAGTCAAGTCTCACCAGTCGCTCCTTGGAAACCCTGTATAGGGTGGATAGGGGTCAGAACTGACTCAACACCACAATCATATATGAATGCAGGTGTAGTCTTGTAACATTCCACACCTCCTCAGCATACATATCCATTATGTGTCCACTCACAAATTGTTTAGTACTGTGGCTGCAGAATTATATATGTTGTAGTATGTTGTTGTTGTGTGCCACTGAGTTAATGCCAACCCATGTGATCCTCTTTAGGGTTTCTAAGGAGCAGTTGGTGAGTTGGCAGTGCTAATTCTACAGCGCCAAACCAGGACTCCAGTATCTACTGTAGTTGTCCTTTGTTTCTGAGTACCTCATCAGTGTCTTCTTTTGCCTTGGACACAGTAAGCTGACTTTCAATATGCTGTGTATTACCTTCCCTTCACCAATTTAATATATCCCTACTATCCAGTTTAGTGATTCTCCTTTCTCTACCTCACATCCCTAGTAACCATCAAAGAACGTTTCTTTCTGTGTTTACACCTTTTACAACAGTTATCTCAAACAATATTTGTCCTTTTGTGATGGATTTCTTTCACTCAGCAAAATGCCCTCCAGACTCATCCATGTTGTGAGATGTTTCATAGATTCATCATTATTTGTTATCATTGTATAATATTCCATTGCATGTATGTACCACAATTTGATCTTCAGTTCACTGACAGACACTTAGGTTGTTTCCATCTTTCTGCAATTGTGAAAAATGTTGCACTGAACATGGGTATACATCTGCCTTTTCATGCCATTGCTCTTATTTTCCTAAAATATATACGTAGGAGTTGGATTTCTTGATCATATACTATTTCTACTTTTGGGTTTTTATGGAAGTGCCTTTAATTTTGCATAGTGGTTGTACCATTTCACAGTCCTACCAGCAATGTTGAAGAGTTCCTGTTTCTTACAATTTAACGAGCATTTTCTGATTTCTGGTTTTGGGATCAGTGACATTATTCCAGGGTAAGAGATGTCATTGCAGTTTTCATTTGAATCTCTCCAGCGGCAAATGGACTACCGGTGTGGCGCTGTACGGTCAGCACTGGACTTCGAGCCACAATGTCGACAGTTTAAACCCATCAGTTGCTCCTCAGAAACCTCATACAGAGTCACTATGGGTCGGAATCGACTTTAGCAACAACAAAGGACTAATGATCCTGAGCCTCTCTTGCCATGTGTCTGGCAGCCTCCTGAATACTTTATTTGGTGAAGTGTCAGTTCATGTCCTTTGACCATTTTTTTACTGAGCTGTTTGTCCTTTTGTTGTTGATGTGTTGGAGTATTCTACAATTTTAGAGATTAGACCTTTGTCAGATATGTCTTTGTCAGAAACTTTTTTCCTAGTCTATAGTGTGATGTTATATGATAAGCACTGGACTACTAACCGCAGGTTGGTGGTTCAAACCTACCAGTTGCTACCTGGAAACCCCATACAGGGTTGCCATGATTCAGAACCGACTTGACAGCACTTAACAAGTCCTGTCTTTACTCTTTTGGTGAAGTCTGTTGATGAGCTTAAGTATTTAATTTTTAGGATGTCCAGTTATCTAGTTTATCTTCTGCTGCATGTATATTTTTAGTTATGTCTGACATCCTATTTATGCTGTAGATTAGGGCCCCTAGTTTTGTCCTAATTTTTCTTCCATGAACTTTATAGTTTTAAGATTTATGTATATGATCTATTTGAGTTTGATTTTTGTAGTATGAGTTATAGGTTTCATTTTTCTGCAAATGGGTATCCAGTTCTGCCAGCACCCTTTGTTAAAAACAGTACCTCTTTCCCATTAAATGGACCTCAGTCCTTTGTTGAAGATCAGCTGTCCATATTGTTGTTGAGCTGGTTCCAACTCAGAGCAACCCTGTATAGGGTTTCTGAGAGTGTCTGGTGGTTTTGAACTGCCAACCTTGTGCCGACCAGTACTTATCCTACAGCACTACACCAAGACTATGTCATATGTAGCATTCTACACAATAATTTAATTTGTATAGACTGAGTATACTGTGAAAGGGAGTTGGAAAACATGGCCTAGGATGAAAATGGTGCCATTTCACAAAATAGATAATATGAATAGGGACAATAAAGAACTGTCTTGACTATGTTTATTTATAAAGGGACTTACTTGATGATCTCTCATCTCCATTTTCAAAAAAACATCTTGTTGCTAGCTGCTGTCAAGTTAGCCCCCAAGTCATGGTGACCTCTCATGTGTTCTAACTGTTCCACAGCATTGTCTTAGCTGCGATCTTAAAGCAAGATCAACAGGTCATTCTTCCATGGAGGCCAGAGGCTGGGTTTGAACAACCACATTTAGGCCAGCAGCTGATCACAAACCACTTGCCTCACCCAGGCTCCTCTATGGAACCACTGCTACATAATTGTACACTGGTTTAAAAGATAAGAGTGATCTATAGCCACATTACTTTTATAGAATCAATAAGATATCTCTGCTTTCATCTATGCTAATAAGTACCAGTAGTCTCAAAGAAAACAAGCAAAATCAAGACTTTTTTTCTCTATAAAATGCTAGAGAGTTAATACATTAGGCTTTGTGGACAATAGAGTCTACTGCAACTACTCAACCCTGCTGTTGTATTACAAAAGCAGCCACAAACAACATGAAAGTGAATGGGAGTATCTATGCTCCAATAAAACTTTATTTACAAACAGCAAGTAAGCCAGATCGGGTCCATGGGCCACGCTTGCCAAGCTCTGGCTTGGGGTAAATTCATTGTTAGTTGGTTAAGGACATTTAGGGAACTCAAAACAAAATTAGATTTGTGTGAAGAATCCCACATATTTCCATTTTTAAGAGATTCATTCTGTTTCCCTCCCCAAGGTGCTGTACTTTCTCCCATTCCCATGCCCTGGCAATCACCACTGGTTGAATGCTATCTAGTAAGCACAATGGTGGGTATGTTTTTCCACTTTTAACAACATAAGAGCATGTACTTTGCTGCAGACTGTTTGCCCTTCAGCAATATAGGTCCAAGTACTGTGTGAGAACTTCTGAGACTCTGGCTTTAGGTGAGGAATGGGGATGATCTATATGAATACTTTGAAATTAGGTGGCAAATTCTATATTTGTGTACATATCCATTGGTAGCTTTTACATCATCAAAAAGTTAAGCAAGAGCTGCTGTTAATGTAGTTCTAATCTGGACACAAAATATCGCCCTATGTGGATGTGTTTTGGAGACAAGGGTGAATTATCTGTTGGGGTTGGAGCCTAAGCATGACCATAACCTTCATCGTGCCTCCTGTGTTCTTAATTCTCCACTGTCGATGGTACCAGTCTATTTCTGCCTGAGTTTCAGGGCTTTTGCTATTATACCTCAGGATCCTAAAATATGCCGCTTGTCAGTTAAGAGACACAAGTTGGGGTTTGTGGCCGACATATCTTAGAAATAGGGTTTCTGGAAAGAAGGCTGGATGGAGATTCTTCACACCTCTTCCTAGGGTGGTGAAGGATATTACTCGGCATATCTGTTTGGAGTGATAGTAAGCATATGTATCTGTGAAGATTTGAAGACAATTTGGAAACAAGCATTTTAAAGGCCAAGAAGGAAAAATAAAGAAATTTATTCTGCTTCTGCAAAATCCATGGCACTTTCACCCCAAGTCTTTCACTTTCTCATGGGGAAGAGGAGGGTAGCAAGACAACAAACATTTAAAATAGAAAACCTACCTCAGTTAGTAACCCCCAGAGTTTCACAATCCTCATGGTTGTAGAACACCTTGTCCATAGTGGGGCATGCTTATCCTTGGTACCTTGCCTATCAGTGGTTCAATTTTGAAAAGATGGGCTACAAAAGATTGTCTCATTCTCAATGCAAATGGAGAAACCCTTTACTGGTCCGAGTAATAGGAGTGGGAGGCAGAACAGAACTGGCCCAGCTGCTAGTCTCTCTACTTTTCAGCTATGTGACTTTGGGCAAATTATTCCCTTTCTCTCTGCTTCCATTCCTTGTATGTAGGTTTATGTCAAAGAGCTATTGGGAGAATTAAATGAGATAATATATATATCTCAGACAAAGTCCTCAATAAATATTAACTAACCTACCAGTTGCTCCTTGGAAACCCTATACAGGGTCACTATGCATTGGAATCAACTCTACAGCACTCAAGAACAATCCTTCAGGCGTAAACACCACTGACCTTACTTGTTTAAGGAGTACAAAACAGTTACTTTCCATTGTTTTGTGTGTCTGAGTTGATAAGGTAAAAGTTGTAACTTTACTTCTTTTTTATTTTTTAGTAACTTTTGTTGGGTGCTGTCCAGTCGACTGCACCTAATAATAATCCCCACGTGACAGCACAGAACTGCCCCATGGGGTTTTCTTTACAGAAGCAGCTCTTCAGATCTCTCTAACGCCACCAAGAAGTTTAAGTCCAATGAAAACTTATTCACTTGGGTTGTGAAGAGCAGCATTATTGTTTTTACTATTACTACGCCTATAATTCTTTAAATTTTCCTTCAAAGAGATAATGCAAATGCATTAAGCCAGGCTTGGTTTTTGTTTGTTTGTTTCCCTGACAAATATGCAATTCTTAGAGGAGGAGAGTTTATTTCGGTTGATCATATAAATCTACATTAAAAGTTTTAAAAGTGAATAATTAAGATGTAGATTCCTATGGGTCTTTGGCAGGAGAAAGCACAAGAACCTTTTAATAGGATGAAGAATAGAAAATACAAGTCTCCTTTATGTACAGATTCTGGTCAATGGGAAAAATGCTCTTAACTACCTCCCCATGCCAGTAATTGGGGCTATAAAAAGAATATCATTACAGCAAGGTTAAGCCAACATCTTACTGTCTGAGACACAACTAATCAGAAACCTTAAAAGGTATTCCAATCTTCTGAGTACTCAGTAATATTATTATCAATCAACTTATAACAGATCTTCAGTTTCAAACTACAATGGCTAGCCTTTGCAATACTTTACCTCCCCTGCTGGGTCAGTAAATTGGCTGAAATCCTACTGCAATTCTAAAGATACCTTTTAAGTTACTAAATGCAAGTCAGCAAATCTGGAGTCTAAAAAAGCTAAATTCTCTTTAAGTGATTAATTCAGCTCCTATGCCAACAGTTACTCAAAATTATTTAAAAATTGTAACAAGCTAAAAAAAAAAAAAAAAATACAGTTTAGAGGTTGCAACATTTATAACCACAAACTTACTAACCTTGATCTTTTCCCATCGTTAGCATTGGCTCTATTCCCTTCGGATCAAGGTTATTCACTCCTGTGGCTTGATTCATTGAAATCGCTCAGATTTCTAAGCAGTTGAATTGAATTTCCCTGAAACATCTCAAGCTCAACATATCCAGAAATTATGCTGCCTTCCACTTCACACCCACCCCTGCATAGTAATTAGAGTCATATTCCCAGAACATGGAAGGACTGTGCATCCTAAACCCTGGTGGTGCAATGGCTAAGCAGTCAGCTACTAACTGAAAGGTGGGTGGTTTAAACCCACCGGCCTTTTAGCAGGAACAAAGACAAGGTAACGTACTTACATAAAAATTTTTGCTGTTGTTATTATGTGCTGTGGAATCGGTTCCGACTCATAGTGACCCTGTACAGGGTTTCCGAGGCCGTAAATCTTTACAGGAGCAGAAAGCCTCATCTTTCTCCTGTGGAACAGCTGGTAGTTTCGAACTGAGCTCCATAAAGACTACAGACTAGAAAACCCTTAGGGTACTATGAATAAGAATCAACACCACAGCACACAGGCAAAGCAATTGTCTTGAGGATTAGGTGTGGCCATGGGACTTAACCTCTACACTAACAATGAAACATGAGAAGGAAATGCAGGGGCGGGCTCTGCTGTGCAAACACAAGTAGTGTCAGTACACCATCTAGCTTACCCTCTCTCTCCTGTGTGTAAGCACAAAGACAGGGCCTGTCAGTCTAGATCCCACGTAGAGGATGGTGAGAAGCAAGGCCCCCAGTAAAATGAGTGAGAAATAAGTCTTTGCTGTTATACATCACTGACATTTTGGACTTGTTATCACAGTTCAACCTAACCTACCCTAACACTCTCAGCTGAAATGGGTGCCTCAAGCTGTACTCTTGTCTGTGATAACAACATTAGCTCTGAAGCCAGTAAATAACCTCATCTCCCATATGTCCAACCAACAACCCTGGAAATCTTACCTTCAAAAGATGTCCAGTTCACTTCCTCTGAATTCCTAGTTAACCGCACTTCAACCATCTTTGTCCTTGATTATAACCCCATAGTTTCCAAATATGCTCCTCCTAGTTAAGAGTCTCCTGTTCTAAATGATACAGACAACAGAATAACCCTTCTAAAAACTAAAATTTGATTGGCCCCTCTCCCATATTTCATAACCTTTAACATTTTCCCAGTGTCGTGGTGCATATAGATACCTGGAAGGCACTTGGGCACAGGTACTGGGTTGGGCACTAAAACAAAGACGAGTTGGTTTCCAACACACTGATATTTAACTGCTGCAGTGACAAGGTTACTTCACTACTGGTATAGAGTAAAACAATCATTTGTGAGATAATTAATTCTTAAGTTATAAATTGGAGTGGATATGAGTTTTCCCTCTGAAAACATGACATGCTCAAAATCTAACATGCTCTTTTTTTGTTGTTGTGAGTTCTTCATTTGATTTTTTTTATGTTTTATTGTGAATTATGTGATAGTTTACATGGGTGAACATTAGTTTTACATTCATCCTATCGTATATCATTTCATTGCCATGGTTACAATCCTCTCCATGCATCATAAACCAACCAAAGGGTATACACTACAAGCCTGACCCCCGGTTGTCAGCACACAGTTCCTCTCCCTCTCTGGGTCTAAAATTCCCAACTGCTCCATCTCTCCACATCATCGTCTCTGCCTTCATCTCAGGCATCACTGCTTCTCTGGGTAGGGTCGTGCTCTCCGCTCTTCTGCCTTGATGGCCCCAGGGACCTCCGCTCCTAGACTGAAAAGTTAATCACTCCCTTCCTTGCTACAAAACATCTACCTTTACACTTCCAACCCTCACAAGCAGTCCTGGTAACAATTATTCTCTACTAACATGCTCTCTTGAGAAGACGCCAAGAGAAGGATGGAGTTTACCATTAACTGGCTCCAGATTCGACAGTGGACCTCTCCTGAGACTGTCACTAATACAACCTTAGTAGCTTACATGTCATTTAAACACATATCACTATGTTGTTGTTGTTGTTAAGTGCCGTCGAGTCGGTTCTGACCCATAGCAACCCTGAACAGGGTTTCCGAGGCTATAAATCTTTACAGGAGCAGGAAGCCTCCTCTTTCTCCCGTGGAGCAGCTGGTAGTTTCGAACTGCTGATCTTGAGGTTCGCTGCCTGAGCGCCTTACATATTACTATACGCTACCAGAGCTCCTTACATATCACTATAGTTCATTATTATTAATTTTCACATGGGAGTTTATCAAATTTGGGACCCCAGTGGACTTTGCTGTGGTCTATTTCAATACCAGCTGCTATTTATATCCTTGAAGGGGAAAAAGAGTTAAGAATAAAGTTCTTAACTTCAGCTTATTAAGGCTCAGATTTTAGGGCTGTTAGGCCTCATCTCCATTACCACCCTGCCTCACATACCTTTGTGCAGAATGTTCCTAACCGCGGTCAGAAATACCATTCTCCCTCTTCTAAACCCAGAGGAGCCCTACTGTTCAAAGACTAGTTCACTACTCAATGAACATGTTTCATAAAATCTATTCCAAGGCCTCTTGGAAATATTTACTGACCTCTGGGTTGGTACATTTCTATGTTCATCATATCATACTAATTAACTGTCTAAGAATCTACCTTCCCAGTGTGCCTGAGTGCTGTGGAGTTAGTTCGGACTCACAGCAACCCTGTACAGGATTTCCAAGGAGTCAGAACTGCCGTCCTTGTGGTCCTGTGCCTTATCCTGCAGTGCCACACCAGGACTGCCAGTGAGCCTAGGAGCTCCCTAAGTATCAGGAATACATGTATCCACTTATGTGTCACTAGTACTTGATACTGGGCTTGTAAGATAGCA
Source organism: Chrysochloris asiatica (assembly GCF_000296735.1). Classification (NCBI taxonomy): domain Eukaryota; kingdom Metazoa; phylum Chordata; class Mammalia; order Afrosoricida; family Chrysochloridae; genus Chrysochloris; species Chrysochloris asiatica. The sequence continues at coordinate 12,867,121 of NW_006408533.1, forward strand.
GGCATGTGACCCATAGGTGTTAAATGAATAACATTGTGAGAATATGTGTCATATTCTCACTCTTCATCAGGCTATTCCTCCTGAATGTTAGCATGAACTCTATTATTTTGGTAATGCAGAGAAGATTATATACCCTTTGCTATATATAAAAAAAAAAAAACTGATATGGATGTGTATGTTTTAGAGAGACAGCATGTGTGAAGAAGCAAAACCTGGTGGTATGCTAGTTAAGTGCTCAGATGCTAACCGAAAGCTCAGCAGTTTGAATCCATTTTGGACTTGTTACCACAAGACATGAGGATCTGCTCCTGTTTCTAGATTAAAGCCTAGAAAACCCTACACTGCAGCTCTCGTCTGCCACTTGGGCTCACTGTGAGTTGACAACTGACTTGCTGGAACCTAACAACATATATATATATATTCCACAAAAATGAGCGGTAGAAAGGTGACAAGGAGTCCCATCTATGAGTTCTGACAGGTTTTACTCAAGTTTGTGGAAAAATGAATTTAAAAGCCAATGGAACTTCTCCATGAACTTTTTGGAGTCCCCGTGTGTGTGTGTGTGTGTGTGTGTGTGAGTGTGTGTAGTCCCTAACTAATGACATATAAGAGTTATGAAATGCACACTTATGACTGTCCATTGTTTATTGTCAAAGTGTATATTTATCATGTATATTTTTAATGTATGTATTATGAAAATACATTTATAACTTTATATGTAATGTTTCCAACTCCCAAAGACAGATAAAGACTGGATTTATAAAGACACCAATGTTGTTATTGTTAAGTGCCATCAAGTCAGTTCTGACTCATAGCTACCCTGTATAAGATTTCCAAGGTGTAGCTGGTGAGTATGAACCATCAACCTTGTGGTTAAGCAATGCAGTACTTATCCTCTATTGCCACACCAGGACTTCAAAGATACAATTATAAAGAAAACTAAAACTGTTGTAACAAATTATCACAAACTGGGGGGCTTAAAACAACAGAAATTTATTCTTTCACAGTTCTGGAGCTACTAGTCCAGAATTAAGGTTTCAGCAAGGCTTGCTTCCTCTGAAGGGTTTAAGAGAAGATTCTGTTCCTTGTCTCTTCCAACTTCTGGCAGCTCCAGGAGAACCTTGGTTTGTGACTACATCACTCGAATCTCTGTCTACTTCATCTCACTGCCTCCTCCCCTCTGTCTCATATCTCCCTCTGCCTTTCTTTTATACCGGCACTTGTCATTGGATTCAGGGCCCAACCAGTAATCCAGGATGATGTCATCTTGAGATCCTTATAATTTAATCATGTCAACAAAGATGCTTTTTCCAGTCACAAGTTCCAGGGATATATCTCTTCAGGGGCAGCCATTCAACGGACTACAAAATGTATGTGTGTGTGTGTGTGTGTGTGTGTGTGCTGTGCACACATGTGCACGTATTCTTGTTAATGAGGCCTCAAACTTGGCTTCACTGACAGGCATGGCATTAGGTGCTGGGGCCCCGTGATGAACTTGACAGGTAGGCCTATCTTCAGAGATACAAAATGAAATAATGACTTAATGCTGGTAAGTGTGGTAGGTAATATACAAAAGGGCCTTCCTTTATCCATTGTTCAGTCTGCAACTCTGGCAATGTATTAAGATATGGTATTTCCAAGACGGTGCCTTGATTTCCAGCTTAGATTATCTGCCACTTCATCTTGGGGCACGGACTTTAAGTCCTTATTTCACATGGACTTAAAAGATATTTCATGCTACTTCTATAATTTATCTAATTGAGATGCTATCAATGACAAGATAATTAGGTATAAAAACCAAGAAAGAATAAACATTGCTGATCAAATATAAGATGCACCCCAATTTCAGAAATATTAAAATGTACACCTTAGAATCAATAATGAAATATGTGAAGGTCCATTTTGAAATATTTTCTCATACTACATCAGGACAAGATAAAGAGCTTTTGATTAAATATTAAAGCCAAATTTCAATTATCTACCTGCAAAATGTTAATGCTTCAGCTGGCCTAAAAATATGTTTCCATTTTTTTCCCACCAGGTTAATATATGTAAATATAATGCAATTTAATACCATGTCTTCTCTGGGCCTAAAACAGGTTGAGAAGCAAGACCCTGAAAGAATTCTAAAATCTCTTGAGCTGAAGTAGAATGGAATGGAAGCTGGAGACAGTACTTCGTTTCCTGTCCAGAATCTGCTAAAATGTAAAGGGAAAAGGGCTAGAAGGTCAAAAGTAGTGTGTATACTTGTGCTGTATATTTGAGAGGGCTGAAGTGCTCAACATTATATAGAGATTTACCAGTGAAAGAGTTTGGTATCCATTGAAAAAAAACAACAACATGATCCAAGGGTCTATGTCTTCTGGAGAAAGATGGTAATGATTGGGTGACATTTGAGAGGACAAGTATCTTGTTTTTCTGTAAAAAAAAGTCAGTGATACCGACCATTCTAATCAGAGCCACAATAGATGGACACTAATACAGAGAAAAAATATGTGGAACAGAACATCAAATTACTAAAAACAAAAATAGGTGTACTGAACTCGTTGAAGCTTTAAGATTCCTCAAGACCATTGCCCGGAGACACTCCAAACCTCAAACTGAAATTAACCCTAGGTCACAGTGAGTCACTAAAAATTGGCTAAAAAAATAATGAATATTACTTGTAAATACAGTACTCCTTTAGCAGAAAAAAAAAAAAAAAGGCACCTATGCCTTTTTTCCCCGTACCTAGACCAAATGTTCAACAATTATTTTAAAACAAAGATGAGCATGTGACAGGGCAGGGAAACTAGAGGAATAAAAATGAAAGAACCAGAAGAGAAAAAATGAGCCTATTAACACAGTGAAGACTGTAACCAATGTAACTGAACAACCTGTTTATAAATTGTTGTATGGAAAACTAATCTGCTGTGTAAACCTTCACTGAAAACACAAATATTCTTTTGGAAAGAAAGGACTGAGTACACTTATTGTCCAACTGTCTTTGTAGTAGACTGTATAGAGTCTCCATGGAAGTAACTACACTTCCGTTAGTGTCAAGAAAGAAGCCCTGATTTCCCCCAACTGGCCTGCAGTCATTCAACCTCTCCTACTGTATAGAATTAGAGTCATTCTACCCCAACTCCACAGGAGTAAAGAAGGTTCAATGAAGACACTGAAGGTAAGGTGTACAGTTACTTGATAAGGAGTGTAAGGCTCTAGGAATGAAGTGTTCCACAAATGTAGGTTAAGAGCACTGGTAGCATAGTGGTTACGAATTAGGCTATGAACCTCAAGGTCAGCAGTTCGAAACTACCAGCTGTTCCGTGGGAGAAAGATGAGGCTTTCTGCTCCTGTAAAGATTTATAGCGTCAGAAACCCTGTACAGGGTCACTATGAGTCGGAACCAACTCCATGGTACATAACAACAAACAAATGTAGCTTGCCATGTTTATTGGGAATTCATACTTTAATCACTCATCTGTCAGTTTGTCTTACTGTGGCAGCTTGTGTGGTGCAGTGATGCTGGAATCTATGCCACCAGTATTCTAAATGGCGGACAGATTATAGTGAAACTTCCAAGCTAAGACAGACCACAGACCAAGAAAAAGGAGAGGCAGACCACTTCTGAATGCTTAGCCACTGGAAACCTTATGAATAGCAGCAGTACACTGTCAGGCATAGTGTCAGAAGAGGCACCCTTCAGGATGGAAAGCATTCAAAATATGACTGGGGAAGAGCTGCCTTCTTAAAGTCAAAGATGACATTAACAATATGAATGAACAAAAACTTTTGGGACCTTCATGCGCTAATGTGGCACAGCTCAAAATGGAAGCAAACAGCTGGAAACAACTATTTATATCTAATTGGAACATGGACTGTATGAAGTATGTCTCTAGGGAAACTGGAAGTCATCAAAATTGAAATGAAGTGCATAAAGACCAATATCCTAAACATAAATGAGCTGAAAGGGGCTGGGAATTAGCTATTTTAAATCAGACAATCATATGGTTTATCATGTAGGAACCTCACATGGAAGAGGAATGGTGGAGTAGCATTCATCATCAAAAAGAGCATTTAAATTTTTTTCTTGAATTGACTCCATGGCACTTCACAACAACAATACTAATGATAGGGAACTTTTTAACAACAACAACAATGATAAGGTAAGGAGTCCTGCTGTGGCGCTGTGGGTTAGTGCACCAGACTGCAAAACCGTTTGAACTGCAAGGTCGGTGGTTCAAACTCACCAGCTGCTCCTTGGAAACCCTATACAGGGTCACTATGGGTCAGAATCCACTCGATGGCACTTAACAACAAAAAATGATAAGATAATATCCATACACTGACAAGGAAGACCACTTAATATCACTATTATTCAAATTTATGCAACAACCACTAAAGCCAGTGATGATGAAACCGAAGAATTCTACCAACTTTTTCCAATTGAAATTGATCAAACATGCAATGCAGAGAAATTGATAATTACTGGCAACTGGATTGCAAAAGCTAGAAACAAGGAAGGATCAGTTGGAAAATATGGCCTTGGTGATGCTGGAGACTACCTGGTAGAATTTCGAAAGACCAATGACTTATATACATTAAAATACCTTTTTTATTTTTTAACCTCACCAGATGTAATACACAGAAATCAAATTGAGTAAATCTGTGGGTAGAGATGATGGAGAAGAAGTTCAATATCATCAGCCAAAGCAAAGCCAGGGTCTGACTGTGGTACAAACCATCAATTGCTCATCTGCACGTTCAGACTGAAGCTAAAGAAACTAAAAACAAGTCCATGAAAGCTAAACTATAACCCTGAGCATATCCCACCTTAATTTAGAAACCCTCTCAAGAACAGATGTGATGCATCAGACACTATAGACAAGATACCAGGAGAGTTGTGCAGTGACATCAATAACATCATTGTTGTTGTTGTTGTGTGCCGTGGAGTCGGTTCCGACTCATAGCGATCCTATACAGGGTTTCCGAGGCTGTAAATCTTTACGGGAGCAGAAAGCCTCATCTTTCTCCTGTGGAACAGCTGGTAGTTTCGAACTGCTGACCTTGCAGTTCACAGCCCGATTCGTAACCACTATGCTACCAGAGCTCCTTAATAACATCATATGACTATTAAAAAGAAAGGGAAGAAAGAAAAGACAAAGTGGATGTCAGAAGACACTCTGAAGCTTGCTATTTATCATAGAGAAGCTAAAGTGACTGGAAGAAATGATGAAGTAAAAGAGCTGACCAGAAAAATTTCAAAGGGCAGCTCAAGAAGACAAAGTCAAATATTATAATGAAATGTACAAAGACCTAGAATTCAAAAGCAAAAAGGGGGCGTGGGAAGCGCTCAGTATTTTTCAAGCTGCAAGAACGGAATTTAAAAAATCTTGTCTTGATTTGGAATATTGAAGGATTCTATTTGGGGCACTGTAAGATACACACCGGACTGCTAACAACAAGGCTGGCAGTTCAAACCCACCAGCCACTCCTTGGAAAGTATGAGTCAGAACCAACTCAACAGCACTTAATAACAACATCAAGGGCAAAATACTGAATACTGCAGAAAGCATCTAAAGAAGATGGAAAGAATACACAGAGTCACTATATCAAAAGAATGGGTTGATTATCAACTATTTCAAGAGGCAGCATATGATCAAGGAAGAAGTCCAAACTGCACTGAAGGCATTGGTGAAAAAACAAGGTTCCATAAATCAAAGGAATACAAATTGAGAGGCTTCAACAAAATGAAGCAGTACTGGAGAAATTTAGAAATCTATCCCAAGAAATTTAGAAGACCAACTGATTGAGAGAGATCCATATTCATGCCCATTCCAAAGAAAGGTGACCCAGGAGAAATCAGATATCACTGAACAGTATTATTGATATCTCATGCAAGGAAAACTCTGCTTAGGATAATTAAAAAATGGTTGCAGCAGTACATCACCAGGGTGATGCCAAAAATTCAAGCCGGATTCAGAAGAGGTTGTGGTACAACAGATATCACTGTTGATGTCAGATGGATCTTGGCTACAAGCAGAGAATCCAGAAAGATGTTTACTTGTGCTTTATTTGCAATGCAAAGGCATTTGATTCTGTGGATTATAACAAACTATAGATAACATTACAAAGAATGGATATTCCAGAACATTGCACTGTGTTCATGAGGGAGCTATACATAAACTATAAAGCAATTGTTCAAAGAGAACATGGGGATACTGAATGGTTACGATCAGGAAATGCGTGTGTACCAGTGATGTTATCTTTTCACCATACTTATTCAGTCTGAATGCTGAACTAATTAATTCAAGAAGATGGATTATAAAAAGAACACACATCAGGATTAGAGGAAGATTCATTAATTTCCTGAGATATGCAGATGATACAACCTTACTTGCTGGAAATGAAGAGATTTACTGATAAAGATCAAAGACTTTAGGCTATATCAAAGATAGAGCCTTCAGTATAGACTGCACCGCAATGTAAAGAAAACAAAACTCACCACTGGACCAATAAATAACATCATGATAAACAGAAAAACTAGAACTTGTCAAAGACATTATTTTTCTTGGATCTACAATCAACCTTACAGAAGAGCAGCCAGGAAATCAAACAACAAATCTGCTCCAAAAGACATATTTAAAGCATTGGACAACTCTTAAGGAAGCCAAAGAATCAATGGATGTGGATTATGATGTTGCAGAGAATACTGAAAATACCATGGATTGCCAGAAGAACAAACAAATCTGTCTTGGAAGAACAACCAGAATGCTCCTTTAAAAACAAGTACAGCGAGACTCCATCTATCATACTGTGGGCATGTTGTCAGGAGAGATCGTCCCAGGAGAGCATCATGCTTCGTAAAGTGAAGAGTCAAAGAAACAGAGGTAGGCGCCTAATAAGATAGACCGACACAGTGGGAGTAACAGTAAATTCAAGTATAACAATTGTGAGGATGACACAGCGCGGGCAGTGTTTCGTTCTGTTATGCGTGGGGCCACTATGAATCAGAATCAACTTGACAGCACCTAACCACCAAAACAACTGTAACATACCTTACACTTCATTAATTCATTTTCAATTGGGTGAGCCAGACAAACTATTACTGTTTATGCCACTTTATAATATATTCATAAGGCTATTTAATATCCGACACATGTTGTGAGAAAATTTTATTTTGATGCCTCCAGATACTTTAGTGATAAATCAGAGTGTCAGTGTGTTCTGACAACCCAGTGGTAAGAGGCATCCAAACATCTGGTGGAACATCACAGTAGACCTTGTGAAACATACAATGGAGAAGCAAGATAGTATTCCTGCACTGGTACAGTTTAGAAAAACATGAGAAAGTGAAGTGATACCAAAGTTTTAAAAATGTACAATTCCAGTTACTAAAGCTCCCCATGATTGAGGTTTTTATTATATTTTTACACAAAAATCGTATTTTAATCAACTCACAGAGGATAATTTACGTTAAAAGTTTCCTTCTCGCACTTACTTCTCTTCTACAGTCTGGGTTTTGACATTGCGATGTTAGGACCATGTTGCCTTACTTTTTTTTTTAAAGACGTAATATTGTGTTCCTTGCATTTGAGACTAAGAAGAATCAGGAAGACAATGCTGTCAAAGGTTTTTTTGTTTTGTTTTGTTTTAGGTTTTATTGTGGGGAGAGTAATGTGAGTGAAATATAAGCAAAATTTAAGTTTTTTTAAACGGGCAAATGTGGAACATTATGCAATCTTTACGACACACATAGTGGAATGGTGGACTGGGAACCTTTGGAGCCCAGTAGCCACTCCATGGGAGACTTTCTGCTCCAACAAAGATTTACTGCCTCAGAAACCCTATGTAAAGTTCCTATGATTCTGAAGGGGCTTAACACTCAAAGGGGCTTAACAACCACCACAACAGAAGCAGAAGAGTGTATAATAGTGTGTTCCTTCTATAAAAATGGTGAGGAAGTTCAATTAAGTAAGTGGTCTAAAATTGAGCGCAACTTTGTAAATGCTTCTTAAATTCTAAAATACTCACAATCTCTCTCTCTCTCTTTCTCTCTCGTAAACACACACACTTACACTCAAATACACACACCCCAACAGCAGCTTAGTCAAGCCTCCTTTTAAAACAAATTCTTCCCTGGAGAAAACTTATTGCCAAAGCATCTGGACTATGCTTCCAGGAGGCATTTAACAAGTTACTATCATTTCCCAGACTCACCAGGGAAGCACTGGCTTTAAAATGAATTAGAATTTTCTTTAGAAAAACAAATCTCAGGCCTCCCACAACACTGGAAAAGGAGACTAAATCAAGATTAGGGGCAGTTCTAGCCACAACTTCTCTCCTTTTGGGGAACAAAAGGATTGTTTTTAGCTTTTACTAACCTTTTGTGTTCTTGAACCACAGCCCAAGGCCTTCTCTAAAGGGCAGGTGTGGCTGAAGAGTGTTTTTCTACAATTAAAGAACAAAATAAAGGAATCCTGGTGCCCCAAAAAGTCCTGGGTGCGGCAGTTGTTAAAGCGATCAGCTCTAACCAAAAGGTCCGCAGTTGGAACTCACCAGCCACATCACAGAAGTGATGCTCAGCTTCCATGAAGATTGTTGTTATGTGCTGTGAAATTGGTTTCAGGACCCTGTATAGGGTTTCCAAGGAGCAGCTGGTGGGTTTGAACCTGCCTTTGCAGTAGCAGTCCAGTGTTTATCCTACAGCGCCACACCAGGACTCCTCCTTAAAGACTTTCATTATTGTTAAGTGCCGTCTAATTAGTTCTGACTCATAGTGACCCTGTACAGGGTTTCCGAGGAGCCACTAATGAGCTTGAACCCCTAACCTTTCGGTTTAAACCAACTTGGCAGTCCAGTGCATTAACCCAGAGCACCATACCAGGTAGAAGTCTTCGAAATCCAATGGGGCAGTTATACTCTGTGCTACAAGATCGACGGTTCAAACTTCCCAACTACTCCTCAGAAACCCTATACAAACCAACTCAATGGCACTTAACAACAGCAACTAAAATCATTATGATCCGGAATCAAATCTACACCAAAGGGTTTGGTGTTTTTGGTTTAAAGAGCAAAATAAACGCCACAAAGATCGTTGAATCTTACTGAACTGAATAGACTCTGAGTAAGTGGGCTGTCACAACAGGTCTGGAAGAATTTTTAAATCTTATACCACATGCAAAAATTATTTCCAGATGGACTAAAAGCAAATTAAAAACATCAAAAATCTTTCTAGTAACTCTAAGAGAGTACATGTACAATCTAGGGGTCAAGGAGACCTTTCTTGGATTGACAAAACATGGAAAAAAGAGACTTGTTTGACCACGTAACAATTAAAAATTCTTAAGTAAATATTACAAAGTCAACAGACAAAACCAAACCTACTGTCATGGAGTCAATTCTGACTCACAGAGGGACCCTAAGATTCTAACCCAGAGGACACAGTGAAACTGCTCCATATGACTTCAAAGACGATCAATCTTTATGAAAACAGCCCGATCAAGGGCCTGCAGGAACTACATCTGGATTGAATACTTTAACATAGATCAGACTTAAAGGAACTCCACCTAGGCCAGGAACTCCACTGTCACATCCCTCCCGCACCCATCTTGTGGACTCCTAGGCTTGCAGGAGGTCCCCAGAGTTTTCTGATCTCGGGGTTCAACAGCTGGTTGTTTTTTTTGTTTTGGAGTTTGTTTTATTCCTTTTGTTGTTTCACTGTTTTTGTCTTTATTCTTTCTTCTCCTCTTTCCAGTCCCTTAAATTTTATCTTTTCTATCTCTGCTTTTGTTTTTTCTTCTTTTCTTACAGTTCTCATTTCCCCTCTTCTTTTCTCT
>NW_006408533.1:12878251-12878833 GCF_000296735.1 Chrysochloris asiatica
TCTTTCTTTCACGAAGTATATTCTGTTCTTCTAGTCATCCAGGCCGGTCTACTCGTTCTTTCCAGTGGAAATTTCCCACATCAGTCAGTTCTGGATGGGGTTCTGGATTCTACCTATGGTCTTGTGCAATGTAAAACCTCTTTCACTGGGCAACTTCTAAGCCTCTTAAATCATATCGTCTGCAAATAGGGAGAATTTTCTTTCCTCTTTGCCAATTTGGATGCCTTTAATTTCCCTATCTTGCCATAGAGCTCGGGCTAATATTTCCAAAACAATATTAAAAACGAGTGGTGACAAAGGACATCCTTGCCTGGTTCCCATTTGCAGAGGGAAGGCTTTCACTTTCTCTCCATTGAGAGTGATGTAGGCTGTTGGTTTTACATATGTGCTCTTGATTATGGTGAGGAATTTACCTTTAATTCCTACTTTGTTGAGTGTTTTTATCAAGAATGGATTTGGATTTTGTCAAATAATGCCTTTTCTGCATCAATCGATACGATCATGTGGTTCTTTTCCTTTTTATTTATGTGGTGGATTACATTGATTGTTTTTCTAATGTTGAACCATCCTTGCATCCCTTTT
>NW_006408533.1:12886652-12887178 GCF_000296735.1 Chrysochloris asiatica
TTTTTTTTTAATTTCTTCCTTTCATTTTCTTTCTTGTTTTTCTCTTCTATAGCTCAATTTCCCCTTCCCTCGTTTCTCTTTTTAGCTATAATATTTTTGTTTTCTGGTTGCTATCTGGTTTTATTTCCTTTTTCTCCTTTATTATTTTCTCTTTTCATTGTTATTTCCTTGTTTGTTTATTTTGTTTTGTTTCCCTTTTTTTTGGGGGGGGCGTGTCTCCTTGTTTCCAACCAACAGTTGACAGTAACCAAGACCATGCAGTCCAGCCACAATCATACCCTCTACAGCTGTACCCAACAGACAACACAACCTGATTAATGATGGACAGCAGTCAAAAACACCATAAACCAAGGTGCACTAATGGAGTCCAGGGGTGGTGCTGTGGGTTAATGTGCTGGGCTGCAATGTCAGTTTGAACTGCAAGGTCGGCAGTTCAAGCTCACCAACTGCTACTTGAAAACCCTAAACAGGATCACTATGGGTTGGAACTGACTTGGCACTTAACAACAACAATGGTAAATGTAGA
>NW_006408533.1:12888383-12912259 GCF_000296735.1 Chrysochloris asiatica
GTAGTTTTCAAGATAAAACAGCCTTTTCAAATGGTAGAAAAATTAATTATAGGGCAATCTGAAAGAAAATCAATACATCTTAACATCAAGATAAAAAAGAAACTCAAAAAGGTTTAGTAAACATTAACACAACAGAAATAGAGTCATACTTTTCAATAATTACACAGAATGTAAATGGATTAAATGCACCAGTCACAAGACAAAGAGTAACAGAATAGATAAGAAAACAGGATCCTTCAATATGCTTCCTACAAAAGACACACCTTACACACAAAGAAAGATATAGGCAAAAAATCAAAGGAGGGAAAAATATATCAAGCTAATGACAGTCAAAACCGAGCAAGAGTGGTGATTTTAATCTCGATAAAATAGACTTTAAGGCAAAAACCAGCATAAAAGGGGAAGAAGGATATTATATCATGACTAAGCGGTCAACTGAACAAGGAGACATAACCATAATAAATATCTATTTCCCCAATGAAAGAGCTTCAAAATATATAAAATAAACTCTTGTAGAACCGAAGAAAGAAACAGAAATCTCTACACTAATAGTTGTTATTAAGTACCGTTGAGTCAGTTCCAAAGAATGGCTGTTGGGTCTGAATTGCCAACGTTGAGGTTCAAACTGACCTTGCAGGCCAGTGCATTATCCTGTAGTGCTGCACCAGGACTCCTAACACATGTTAACATGGATGACAGGGCAGGCTACACATAACAAGAGGGAGTTTGGCAAAGGAAAGATGAAGGCAGCAGGATAAACATGGAGGAGTGCATGAGTTAAAGGAAATAGAGTTAAATACCACTAACTGATGATACATGGAGGGGACTGCAAGCAAAGCATATGATTTGTTGAATGTAAAATGTATGATCTGCTCTGTAAACCACTCAATTCAGAATAAAATGCTTAAAAAAAGGAGAGAGAGGGAGATTCTGAAACTTGCAATAGCTACAGCACATGGAAGAAATGAAGTAAAGGAGCTGAACAGAAAATTTTAAACAACAGCTTTATAACACAAAGTATTAAATTGAAATGCACAAAATCCTGGAGTTAGAAAATCAAAAGGGAAGAACATGATCAGCATTTCCTAAGCTGAAAGAATGGAAGAAAATATTCAAGCCTTGACTTGCAATAATGAAAGATTCTATGATCAAAATATTGAACGATGCAGGACACATCAAAAAACGACTGAAGGAATACACAGAGTCACTGTACCAAAAAGAACTGGTTGACACTCAACCATTTTAAGAGGTAATATATGATCAAGAACTAATACTGTGGAAGGAAGAAGTCCAAGGTGCACTGAAAACAGCACAATACAAGGCTCCAGGAATTGATAGATACCAACTGAAATACTTCAACAAAATGATGTAGCACTAAAAGCACTCACTAGTCTAGCCAATAAATTTGGAAGATAGTTAGTTACCGGGCCATCTGATTGGAAGGGATCCATAATTTTGCTCATTCCAGAGAAAGATGACATAAACAGTGTGGAAATTATTTAACAAGATCATTATTATCATATGCAAGTAAAATTTTGCTTCAAGTAAATTAAAAATGGTTACAGCAGTACGTTGACAGAGAACTGCCAGAAATAATTTTAAAGAGGACTTGGAACACAGGTATGTCAGATGGATCTTGACTAAAAGTAGAGAATATCAGAAAAAGATTTACTTGTGTTTTATCAACTATGCAAAGGCATTCAACTGAGTGGATCATAACAAACTATGGATGACAGTGTGAAGAACATAAATTTCAGAATACTTCATTTTGCTCATGAAAAACTAGTACATAAACCATGAAACAGTTGTTCAAACGGAACAAAGAAATACTGAATTGCTGAAAATCAGGAAAGGTGTACACCAGGATATGTCCTTTCACCATATTTATCTGGATGTTGACAAATAATCCAGAAAAGTGGGTTATATGAAGAAGAATGTGGCAGCAGGATTAGAGGAAGATTCATTAACAACTTGCAATATGCAGATGATATAATCTTGCTTACTGGAAGTGAAGAGGACTTGAATGCTGATGAAGATCAAAGAATACGGCATTCAGTATGGATTGCATCTCAATGTAAAAAAAAACAAAAACAAAAGCTCTCACAACTGTACCAATAAATAACATCATGATTAACGGAGAAAAGATTGATATTGTCAGCAAGACTTCATTTTACCTGGATCTATAATCAATGCTCATGGAAACAGCAATCGAGAAGTCAAAGAGCTCTTTAAAGTACTGAACATCAAAGATATCAGTTTGGGGGCTGAGGTGTGCCTGACCCAAGCCATGATAGTTTCAATGGTCTCACAGGCACGTGAAAGTTGGACAATGAATAAGAAGACCACAGAAGACTTGATGCATTTGAATATGGTGTTGGCGAAGAAAACTGAAAATACCACAGACCGCCAGAAGAAGAAGCAATTCTACTTTTGTTGTTGTTAAGTGCTGCCGAGTCAATTCCGACCCATAGTGACTCTGTATAGGGTTTCTGAGGAGCAACTAGTGAACTTGAATCTCTGACCTTGCAAATCAAACAGATTTGCAGTCTGGTACATTAACCCACAACACCACAACAGGATTCCAATTCTACCTTGTTGTTGTTGTTATGTGCCGTGGAGTCGGTTCCGACTCATAGCGACCCTGTACAGGGTTTCCGAGGCTGGAAATCTTTACAGGAGCAGAAAGCCTCATCTTTCTCCCACGGAACAGCTGGTAGTTTCGAACTGCTGACCTTGCGGCTCGCAGCCCTATTCGTAACCACTACACTACCAGAGCTCCTTAGAAGAAGTAAAATCTGAACGTGCCTTAAAAGTGAAGATCGTGAGACTTCATTTCATGTACTGTGGCCACATTATTAGGAAGGACCAGTTCCTAACAAGGGGACATCATGCTTAGTAAAGTAGAATGCCATCAAAAAATAGGCAGACTCCCAACAAGACAGATGGACACAATGGCAGCAATGGACTCAAACGTAACAGTGACTTTGAGGATGGCTTAGGACTGGGCCAATATATTAACAACAACAACAACATACGTAAGGGTTTCCAAGGACAGCATTCTGACATCTGTTATCTATCAAGTCAATTACATTTCTGTGAACTGGGTTTTTGACACTTGGATATAAAATCTACTGTTTTATACATTCTTTGTACAACTTTTAATTTTGGTCCTTGCATGTAAGATTAAGAGGAATAAGGAAGCTATCTAAGATTTTATTGGGGCAGGGAGAGAAGAGAGACAGAAATCACAAAATTCTATAAAAACAATGTAAAAAAAATGACATATTAATATTTACTATAGCATGATTCACAAAATCAATAACTGGATACAAAGTAAACACTAATTAATATAAGACTGGATGAACTGCTGTATTTCTATATCCATGGAATAGTGTTAAAAAAGAATTTGTGTTATAGCAGATAATTAAGAAAAATTTACATGAAGGTGGGAAGGAGGGAAAAACAATAAAGTGAATAGAGGTATATACTGTTAACTGATAAAGCAGCTTACAATCATTGTAAAGGAGCTCTGGTAAGGTAGTGGTTACGAATTGGGCTGCTAACCTCAAGGTCAGCAGTTCAAAACTGCCAGCCGTACTGCGGGAGAAAGATGAGGCTTTCTGCTCCCCGTGAAGATGTGTAGCCTCGGAAACCCTGTTCAGGGTCACTATGAGTCGGAACCGACTCCACGGTACTTAACAACAACAACACAATCATTGTAATTACATGAAGTGTATGATTGTTGAATGTGGGACTGATGACAAATTGAGTAAACCTTCACTCAATTCACAATAAAAAGTTTAAAAAGTAGATTTATAGGCACAATATTAGCAAGAAGATAAAAATACAACGATATGAAAATATGCATAATAACAACAGAATTCTGTGTATATCTATATATACAAGATGGCTCTAAAAAAATTCATGAAAAAATTCCATTATCTTTTAATTACACTTTTCCACCACTTTTTGAAGCCCTTTTATGTGTGTTTAATGCCAATGGAAGATTATATGCGTATGGAGAAAATAAAATGAGGGACACTAGATTATGAACATGGATTGTGTTAGTACACAAGGCTGTAAGAGTGGTGGTTGACGTGAAAGGAAGGAAAAAAAATTAAACAAAAAAGACAACTGTAGATATGTTGCCTCATGTAACATTATAAATGTAAATGTGTGTATGAATGGACGATGCATAAAAGAAAAATGACCAAAATGTTGTTTCAGGGACTTGAGATTTCAGATTACCTTGTTATATTTTTCTTTATAGTTTTATATACTGTTACAAGTCTTAACAAGCATACAGTACTTATAATCAAGGGAAATAAGGTTCTATTGTGACAACTAAAAAAAACAACAATAAACTATAAATGGTATTGATCCTAGTACTTAGCTCAACCATTTCTCCCTGTTCTTCCTTCTCATTTCCTCTTAGCATGAAACTCTCCTCTTGTATCAGGAAATACTCAACTGTATATAATCTGTTCAAAAGATATATTTCCAAATGAATTTAGACAACAATGAAGTTGTGGCAGGGGGGTTGGGGTGAACACAATTCACAAGTTACAGGATGTACTTCAAAGTTAGTGTTCTGTTCTCTTCAGTGCTGGTGAGTCAGTTCCAATTCATAGCAACCCTGTATAGGGTTTCCAAGGAGCAACTGGCAAGCTTGAACCACCAACCTTGTGGTGCAAACCGACCTTGTGGTCCAGTGCTTTATCCCAAACACAGCATCACACCACAATTCCACTTCAATGTTACTCTGAAGCTTTTCGTTGACATTAGAAGCTGCTCTTAAAAGTATCTAGAACTTCATTTTCAGTAACTGTCACCTCAACTCTTTTGATAAACACAATCCTCATGGAGTCCTTAGGTGTTACATTAACAGACTGATATGTATTTCATTCCATATCAGTCCTAGTGTGGTGCTTGCTATAGGATAAACACTGGACTGCTAAACACAAGGTTGGTAGTTCAAACTCCTTAGAAGTCCTATACAGGGACACTGAATGTCAGAACCAACTCAACAGCACTTACCAACAATAACACCATCACTCACTGGTTATATGTGCAGAGAGAGGTAAGCTGAACCTTTCCTTCTCTAATCTGTTTCTCTTCCTCAGTCATTACCATGAAGTTGGAAAAGCGACACTCAATCACTTTTGCTTTTCAATGTCTTCAAATTATCTGTGGAGGGGCTCTCATGATGCAGTGTCTAATGTCCGTGGCTATTAATCTTAAGTTTGGTGGTTTGAATCCACCAGTTGTTCTACAAGAGAAGGATATGGCAGTCTGCTTCCATAAAGACTTACAGCCTTGGAAACTCTATGGAGAAGTTCGCCTCTGTTCTTTAGGGTCACTATGAGTTGGAATCAACTCCAGGGCAGTGAGTTTTGGTTTACTCAGATTCTGCACGTCAACAGATGCTAAAGACACTGTAGCCCATCTCTTAGAAGAAGGAGAATAGGGGCTATGACAGGAAACCCTAACTACCAAAATGCAGCACTTATGAGTTTGTTACAGATTATACATAATAAGAATTAAATTGTTTTTATCCATTTAATCTTCATCTTCAAAGTGGTACAGTTATAAACTAGTTTGTCAGCTGAGTTTTATGTAATACCCAAGAATTTATCAACAACAAATTAGGGTATTCTACATGTTTTAAACTCAAATGTAATTGTAGTTATCGGTAAATTCCACAAAATGGAATCTGAAGTATGTTCTTTGATGGTTTGAATGATTATATTATTCCTGAGTGTTTTGGTATACATACAAAAAACAAAACAAAAAAAAAAAACAACCAGAGGCAAATACTGTTGAATGATGATGCACGGAGGAGACTGTAATCATTGCAATGAAATGATGAGTGTAAAACCAATGTTCTCCTAAGTAAACTATCAATCAATTCACAGTAAAAACTTAAAAAAAAAAAAAAAGAATCCAATTCAGAAGAACTTCTGAATGTTCTGAAAGTTTAAGCACTTAAAAAAAAATAATTTGTTTCCCCATTGATTGTCAGAAAATCTGATGGGAAATATAGAAAATTTTCACTCACCATTATTACTTTATCTTGAGAGAAGTGGTGTCATGTCTGCCTATTGTTGTTAAAAGTACCATTGAGCCAGTCAGTTCTGGCTCATAGCAATCCTGTATAGAGTTTACAGGGAGCAGCTTAACAACAAGATGTTATATAACCTTTGGAATTAAAAATGATATTCAGTTTTGCCTTTTTTCCTGTCTGTCTTTTTCAAATTCTCTATAGGAATGGTTTCTGGAAAAAAAATAATAAATGTCGTTGTTGTTGTTAGGTGCCATCAAGTTGGTTCCGACTCATAGTGACCCATATAAGGTTTCCAAGGAGTGGCTGGTGAGTTTGAACCACTGACCCTGCAGTTCAAACTAACTCTGCAGTCCAGTGCATTATCCTACAGCACCCAACGACGATTCCTGATTATATATATATATATATTTAAAACATATCCACAAAGACTTTGGCAAAAAGAACAGTAGGAAAAAAGGTACCTTTGAAAAACTAGACAACTATGTCCGTTGTAGGCATCATGTGAAAAAGAAAATCTGAAATTACAGAAGCTAAAAAAGAACATGAGGAGAGCCTTATAAATACAAATTCCTTTCAAGTACATAACACTTCATGGCTCAAATAGCACTTTTACCTCTAACAGTGGGTTTCTTAAGTAAAATGGCTTTATAGTTTTATCTCCTGCTCAAGTTAATAAAGAGAACAGGGAAGTTGGAGCAAGAAGTACACACTACCTCTGCTGTGGAAAAACCTGAACAAAGGTGATTTCAAAACGCATGGTTGTTTTGAGACAGTCCTGAGTGGGAGACGAGGAGCAGTCACCAGTGGTAGTACAGTGATGGACTTCTCACCTTCCATGAGAGACCAGGATTGGAGTCCCAGCCAACACACCTCATATGTAGAAACCACCCAACTGTCAGTAGGGCCAACCTGTGGCTTTGATGCTAAACAGGTTTCAGAGGAGCTTCCTGACTAAGAGGGACTAGGAAAAACAGTCCAAAAATCAGTCCATGATCATACAATGAACACTGCCGGCCTTGCAGTTAGCAGGCCAATGCATAACCTAACTACGCTCCCAGGGCTTCTTACGTAACAACTGAGTAGGAGGTAAAAGATTTCAATTCCCTGTTTCCTGTACAGTCACACACAGTGTGTGGGATAGAAGTAACGTCCTATGGTGT
The DNA here is from genome assembly GCF_000296735.1 of Chrysochloris asiatica. NCBI lineage: Eukaryota > Metazoa > Chordata > Mammalia > Afrosoricida > Chrysochloridae > Chrysochloris > Chrysochloris asiatica. The sequence goes on from NW_006408533.1 coordinate 12,895,608, forward strand.
TGTTAAGTGCTGTCAAGGCATTTCCGACTCATAGTGACCCTGTACAGGGTTTCCAAGGAGCAGTTGGTGAGTTTGAACCACCGACCTTATGGAGTATCCTACAGCACCATACCAGGACTAATAAGGCACAGCTTAGCCTTTTCTGCTCTTGGGATGCAGACTAAAGAGCTAGAGCTTTTGCAGCCATCCAGGTCCATGAGGTGACTTTGAGAGTAAAACCTCCCTGCTGAGGATGACAAAACAGTAAACACACAAGTCTGAGTCCTTGACACTGGGTTACCATGCCAGTCCTAAACCAGATGCCTTTTGGATTTCTTCAAAACGTAAAAGAAATTGTCATCTTGGATAAGCCACTATTCAGAGGGTTGGAGAGTATAGGGTAGGTTATACACACCGGTGTTAATCTTGGCTCTGGTGTCCTGACCATGATGTGAAGCTTTCTTCGAATCTTGTCTACTCTCAGTGTCTCCCTTCCTTTAACTGGCCCAAAGATGGGACCAAAATAACAAGAAGAATAAGAGTATAGTGAGTGACCTCATAAAGCACCATGTCACTTGTTATTTATTTACTTCTTATTTTTATGCTATTTATTTTTAGTAGGTAATGTGAACTTTTCAGAGCTCTCTCTAGACTAAGTAATGCAATTGTTTTTAATTTAGGTCTGGTGCTTGATGAACTTCGTAGGCCAGCGGTCCAAAGTAAAGACAAATCCTCAATCTTTTTTAAGTATTAACAATCAAAAACAGACTGAAATTGAAGCTCTTGAAGCATAAACTACTGAGGACCAAGAATGCCAATAAAATACTGTATGTTAGTTCTTTGATTCTATCCATCCCTTACTTGCCTTGCCTATTGTTCTTAAAGGAAGAGGGTGGCAATCCAAAGTAAATATGAATCATGGAACATTTATATTGTAGGTAATTAGGAAGTGTTGGTTATAACACTTATGTAGCCTAGTAAAAAAAAAGACAGAGTAATGACAAGCCCTCTTGAACAACTCCAGAGCCTCTGCACTGGTATTTTTTAAAAAAGAAAACAAAACACTTAGCCCTTCTTCTATTGCTTTTAGATATTTGAATATTTGGATCTGCTAGGAAGATACTGTCAAGGTAAACTAATTATCAAGGGTAAATTCTCATTTCTAACATACCAAAGTCTGGTATTAAGAAAACAGTCATTGAAAAAAAATAAACAAATCTGGCTAATTTTTCCCTACTGAGTAGAGGGACAAAAGCCCAGAACAGAACTTATTTTAGATCTTTTTAAGGATACACACATAAGCATTGCTCACAGACAATTATATTTCCCTCAAAGCTATAAACAGCTTAATTATAATAGCTTACTGTATGTGTGAAATATTAACTTGAAAAACAAATATCTTCATTACTTTAAAGACTTCATAGTTCATTTTAAATTCAATAACTCAATATTTCTTAAACAACCATTAAGCCATCAAACCCAAGTGGTATTTAAATACTTCAAACTAAGTTAAGAATTAGGAGAACCAATGAAAATAACTTACCCTATAATTGCAATTCATACATGAAACTGGAGAAAGGTTTGGGAGCACTGTTTTTGGTACCCTTCTTTACTACAATATAATGTGTACACAATGACTTTACAGGAAACACATTGTCTGGAATTAAGATACTATGGTTTCAAGTCAATCTTGGGGCTATTCTAGGAAGATGACAACTGTCCAAAATTAGCAGTGGTAGTTTTGTAACAGTCTTTGAATCAAGTGGCTTGCTTTGCTCAGAAATAAAGTTACTACTAGTGCTCAGAGAAGAAGGGACAATAGATAGTTGAATGGTTAACTTACTAACCAATTGGCTCTTTTTTTTTTTTTTTTTTTTTACTGTAATTTGGTTGACTAGTTTTTAAAAACTGTGACATTCTAATCCATGTACTGTAGTCTATGGGTAATGCAACTGCTATGCTGTGAACCCAAAGGTTGGACGTTCAAGTCAGTGCCATGACTGAAGAGACTGATAATCTACTTCCAAAACTACCAGCCACTAAAAACCCTATTGACCACAGTTCTACTCTGACACACAAGGTCACAGGTGTCTGAATTGACTTGACAACAATCCATATACTCGGGAGTCACTTAACCAGCATGATGACCAAAGATTAAGAATTTAATAATTCAAACAGGAATATGTAAAGCAGGCGTCTTACTTAATTGCAGAATGAGAAAAACCAGTGAGAGAGTTAATAATTTTTAAATGAGTTCTAAATACTAGAAATAATTTATTTAAAATATTGATCAAGACTAACTCTGTTGTCTGTTGTTAAGCCCCGTTGAGTCAGTTCCAAGTCTTAACAACTCCGTGTAGGATTTTTGAGGCTGTTAATCTTTGCAGGAGCAGAAAGCCTCATCTTTCTCCTGCAGAGCAGCTGGTAGGCTTGAACCATTGACATTGTAGTGAGCAGTCCAGTGTCTATCCTAGAGAATCACAGCATCCCCCAAAAGACTGACAACGAGGACCATTGTTTCACATCATAATGGTTTACTCCACCACTCATCTACTAGTGTGTTGCATTACAGTAGCTTGCATGTTGCTGGGATACTGCTGGAAGCTATGCCACTGATAATTGAAATCCCAGCAGGGTCACCCATGGGAGACAAGTTTCAGTGGAGTTTCCAGACTAAGGCAGACCAGGAAGAAGGAGAGGTGGACCACTTCTGAATGTTTAGCCACTGATAACCTTACAAATAGCAGTGGAACATGGTCAGATATACTGCCAGAGGATGAAAACATTATGAATAGCAGATACTCTCAGATTCTCCCTTCTCATCTTTACCAAGAAATCTGGAAGCCGGCTACCTGACCGAATGATTGAAAAGATCCATATCTGTGCACATTCCAAAGAGAGATGATCCAGTAGAATGCACAAATCATGAACAATATCATTAATATCTCATGCAAGTAAAATTTTGCTGAAGATCATTCAAAAATAGTTGCAATAGTATGCCAGAAACTCATTCAAGCCAGATTGAGAAGAGGACGTTGAATGAGAGATAGTGTTCCTAACGTCAGATGGATCTAGACTGAAAGCAGAGAATACTAGGAAGATGTCTACTTCTGCTATTTTGACTATGCAAAAGCTTTCAACTGTGTGGATCATGACAAACTATGGATAACATTGCAAAGAACAGGTATTCCAGAAGACTTAATTATGCTCATGAGGAATCTGTACTTAGACCAAGAGGCAGTTGTTCAAACAGAATAAGGAATACGAAATGATTTAAAATTAGGAAAGGTGTGTGTGCACCAGGATTGTATTCTTTCACCATTTGTATTCAATCTGTATGCTGAGCAGGATTTGAGAAACTGGATTATATGAAGAAGAAGGTGGCATCGGGATTTGCATCATTAATAACCTGCTGTGGCACTGTAGGATCAGCATTGGACTGCTAACCACAAGGTTGGTGGTTGGTGGCTCAAATCCACCAGTCACTGCTTGGAAACCCTATACAGGATCGGTTGCTATGAGTCAGAAGTGACTCAACAGCACTTAACAACAACACATGCAGATGACAAAACCTTGCTTACTAGAAGCCAAGAGGACTTAAAATCCTGATGAAATTCCAAGACTACAGCCTTCAGTATGGGTTGCACCTCAATGTAAAGACATAAACATTGCTCCATACCTGGACCAATAAATAACATCATGGTAAAGGGAGAAAAGATTGAAGTTGTGAAAGATTTCATTTTGCTCAGATCAACTATCAACACTCATGGAAAGTAGTAGTCAAGAAATTAAACTGCATATTGCATTAGGCAAATCAGCTGCAAAAGATCTTTTTAAAGTGTTCAGGAGGTAAGATATCAATTTGAGGATTAAGGTGCACCTGAATCAAGCTATGGTATTTTAAATCACCTCATCATACGCATGTGAAAGTTGGACACTGAATAAAGAAGACTATAAAACAACAGATGCATTTAAAATATGGTGTTGGAGAAGAATACTGAAAGTGCCATGGACTGCCAGAGAACAAACAAATCTGTATTGGAAGAAGAGCACCCAGGATGCTCCTTAGAACCGAGGATGATATGACTTCATCTCTCATACTTCAGATATGTTAGGAGGTATTATAGTCCTTGGAAAAGGGCATCATGCTTGGTAAAGTGAAAGATCAGTGAAAACAAGACCCCCAACAAGACGGGACTGACACAGTGGCAGCAACAATGGGATCAAAAGTAGCAATTATGAGGTTAGCACAGGACTATGCAGAGTTTCATTCTTTTGTGCACCATTCTCCTAATTGTTGTTATGCTTGAATCATTAATACTGCAGCCATTGTTTCAATTCATCTCATTTCAATCCATCTCACTGAGGTTCTTCCTCTTTCTCAATGACCTTCTATTTCACCAAGCATTATGTTCTTTTCCAGTGCTTGCTGTTATTGCTACTCATAGTGACCCTGTATAGGGCTTCCAAGGAGCAGCGGGTAGGTTTGTACCTTGAACCTTGAGGCAGTCCAATACTTATCCTATAGCGCCACACCAGGACTCCAGTACTAAATTGCCTTCAATTCCTGTTGTTAAGTGTTGTTGAATCTGTCCACACTCATAACAACCCTGTAAAGGGTTTCCAAAGAGCCTGTCATGGTAGGTTTGAACCACCAACCTTGTAGTTTGAAGTTCAGTGCTTATTGTCTAGTGCCACACCAGGACATCACCTTCTTTTCTCTCTTCTCCATTAAGTCTATGCCACTTCAGCCTTCTTTTTCCTTTCATTAACTCAACCTTTACTTCTCTACACCAGCAATCTTCAAAGTGAAGTACCCAAGGCGATCACCATCACAATTGGAAGGAATCCCCAACTCTGAAATGTACTTGTGCCTAAAATCTGCCCAGCCTGGAACTGGAAATGAGGTGTAGGGACAGGGCCTTGTCCTTCACTACCACCCACCTCCCCTTCATAATAAACCTTCTCCCACTCAAGTAATGCATTTGTTTTACGTACCTTAGCTCTTTTAAGATGTAAAAACCTCCAAGTGACAAAGTGGCAAATAAAAATGTTGATGTAGGTTGAACAATCAAGGACACCAATATTTGGGTAACAAATCCTTTTGTAAGTCATTTTCCAATTCTTTGTTTTAAATTACCTAAAACATTTAAATATGAAGAGCCTTATGGCCAAAAGAAAGCCAAAATAATTCTATTTATATACATATATTTATTGACAGGGTGATCAATAAAATAATTTGAAGCATAAAAATAGTATGAAATTCTATGCTACTGCTGCATCAAATCGGTTCTATCTCACTGAGACCCTGTATAGGGTTTCCAAGTTTGCAAACCTTTATGGAACCAGAAAGCCTGATCTTTCTCCTGAAGAGCAGCTGGTAGATTCAAACTGCTGACCTTGCAGTTAGCAGTGTGCAAAATTTCTAACTGTTAAGGAACTTTTTAGTGCATTTTTAAATTAGTGATATTGGGAATCAAATATAAATACTATCCAAGTTTTTTAAATGATGTAACAATTTAATGCAAAATTGCAGTTACAAGCTATGCAACTATTTAGGATGAAAAGTTTTAGCTATCAATTTTAAAACGTATGTGCAGAGTTTTATAGAATCTTTTAAGAATGACAGGAGACAAAAGCTGCAAGAATGCTGCTCTAGACCAAGTTTTCAGAGCTTTTCCAGGGAGAAATGAGGAGACAAAGACTAAATAACTACCAACTACCCAGTTTTGAGCCAAGATAACTTGGGGATGGAATAGGGATCAGTATTCTCCACACATTCTCCTTGGTCCTAAACACATTTGCAGAACCTACTTCCAGAGCTAACAGTTTCTAAAACTAGTGATCAGTTTCAATATTTTATCTTCATTTCATTGCTGGAGTCCTGGTTAGACTGTCACTGCTGAGATTTAGTTCACTCTCAAGGATAATCACTGGAGTGCCTGCTTTTCTTTGAGTTTTCCAGAAAGATCCATGAGACAATTCCATGAATGGTTACCTAATTGCATTTATTTCAACTTATGCTATTAAGACAAATCTCCCCATTGGGGATATAATAGTGAATGCATATGTCAGATGGACACTTCCTGAGTGCCATCTAAAATGCAAAGAATTGGAGAGTTCTTTACTTATTGTTTGTTGTTGTTAAGTGCCATAGAGTGATTCCCACCCACAGCGACCCTGTACAGGGTTTCGAGGAGCAGCTGGTGAGCTTGAACCACCAAAGCAGTTCAAATGGCTTTGCAGTCTGGTGCATTAACCCACAACGCCACACCAGGACTCCTTATTGTTTAGTGGGTGGTGGTTATGTGCCATGGAGTTAGCATCTTAAATATACAGATTGAGGATTAATCTGTAGATACATTTCCGTATCCTATGCACTCCTACACCTCCATTTTTTCCCTTCTTTCTCTCAGATTCCATAACCTCTTCTTCCCTACTGTCCCTCACCTCCTTTGAGCCATTCCTTTGGGAAGTAGAAAAGCATCAAAATATGATGGATCACTTGATTCCATGTCTATACTGTTTTAAAGGAGCTCTGGTAGCATAGTGGTTACGAATCGGGCTGCTAATCTCATGGTCAGCAGTTCGAAACTACCAGCTGTTCAGCGGGAGAAAGATGAGGCATTCTGCTCCCGTTAAAAGATGTATAGCCTCGGAAACCCTCTACAGGGTCCCTATGAGTCAAACTGACTCCACGGCACATACCAACAACAACACTGTTTTAAAAATAATGACTTTCTGGTCCTCAAATTCTGAGACAGTGGCGTTCTTTGAAGTAGACATTAAACCTACACTAAACCCATTAACATTTACTATGAAAAAGTACCAGTTTGTGATAAGAGGTCGATTTTCAGATTCAGAAAGATCTGCTTCAAATCTCATCCCATCATTTACTAAGACTAGACGAGTCTCCCTACAAGTCACTTTAGCTTCTTGATTCGCAGTCTTTAAAATGGGTTTGTTGAGGATCTGAGCCCACAGATGTCAAGCACCTATAAATATGCCCGCACATAGTAGAGGTTGTTGTTGTGTGCCCTAAGTCACTTCTGCCTCATAGCGACCCTGTATAAAGTTTCCAAGGAGCAGTTCGTGGGTTTGAACCACCAAGCTTGCAGTTAGTGATGCTGTGCTTATCCTACAGGACTCCAGCACATAGCAGATTGTTGTTGGTAAGTGCCTTCCAGTGGGGTTCCTACTCATAGTGATCCAGTATAGGGTTTCTGAGGAGCGGCTGGTGAGCTTGAAACACCAATCCTGCGATTCAAACCACCCTTGTGGTTCAGTGCTTTATGCCACAGCAACACACCAGGACTGGATAGGCAATTAATAATCAACAGTTAGGAAAAACAGATTTTCTTTAATGTTTCACAAAGGCTGTTCAAAAATAGGCAACAATTTCCAGTTTGCATAATGTTTTCCAATTTCTTTCTCATCTCTTTTAAACAAGTGATTTGGAAAATGACTACCTTTCATGTCTAACTATAGTGTGGCATGTGTGTTGTATAAATTCTACCTGCAGTTCTGAAACTGGCAAAGGACCATCACAGGACCTTGAAACTTGATATTTCATATATCATGTTTATAAATATGTCAGCATAGTATCCAATCATTACTGTGAAACATGTTTAAAAAGATGCACAGAATCTATAATTGATTTTTTTTAATCTACCCAAATTTAAATGTTAGGAAACACTCTCCTCCAAAAATACTAACAAATATTTTTAAAAGAGATACTCAATATTGTTAAGATGTGCTCATGGGAGTGTGTATGAATTTATAGCCCCTTTCTTTAAAGCAATCTGGCAATGCGCATGAAAGACCTTAAAAAGGAGTCACATATTTACTTGGCAAGTTAGAAATATAGCCTAATAAAAACAGAGAGATTTATGTAAAAGAGGATTCATCATATCACTAATTGTATCTACAAAAAGCTGAAGCAAACTAAAATTTACAGCGGTGATGGTTGTGTGCCGTGGAGTCAGTTCCGACTCATAGTGACCCTGTACAGGCTTTCCGAGACTGTAAATCTATACAGGAGCAGAAAGCCTCATCTTTCTCCAGTGGAACAGCTGGTAGTTTCGAACTGCTGACCTTGCAATTAGCCGCCTGATTCGTAATCACAAAAAACCAAACTAGTTTTCACTGCGTCAGTTCTAACCCATGGCTACCTGATGCGTGGCAGTGTAGAGCTGGGCTCCACAGGGTTGTCTATAGTTATTTCTGTTCTCCAGAGCCGACTGCCAAGTCTTTCTTTTGAGGTGCTTTTTGGTAGGTGCAAACCTCCAACCTTTCAGTTAGTAGTCCAAAAATTTGCCATTTGTACCATAATGTCTAGTATTGTAATTTCTGTTGTTAAGGTGCCTGTCGAGTTGTTTCCAATTAATAGTGACCTTATATAAGGTTCCCGAGGAGCAGCTGGTGGGTTTGAACCCTTAATCTTGGGATTAGCAGTCCAGTGCTTATCCTCCAGCATCACACCAGGAGCCCATTTGTCAAATGTTGTTGTTGTTTACTGCCATTTAATCGATTCCGACACATCGCAACACTGTATAGTTCCAAGCAGCGGTTGGTGAGCCTGAACCACTGACCTAACGGTCTAAATTGACCTTGCAGTCCAGCGCATTAACCCACAGCGCCACATCAGGGCTCAAAGGATTTGTAAATAAAAGCAGCAAGATATAAAGCTGTATTTGGCTATGGTTCTAAATATCTGTGTGTCCCTGTGATTCTCAAGTGGTAAGAAGAAAAATAAGAGGCACTTACAATAAAGAAAAAGGCTTACACAAAGTGTTCAAAATCCAGCCCATGGTTTCAAAGGGCCCAGTGTTAATACCTACTACCCACAAGCTAATTTAAAAAGAAGTGTGGGATAAGCACACTGCTGATTCAGACCCTTTTTATGAATGGCAGCAAGAGGAAAGTGGACAATAATATGAAAAGTTATATTTGAAACGGATATTCAGCTCTTTAAACTTCCAGTTTAATGAAGCCTTGAGGTGACTTTTACACCTCTTGTATCACTATTCTCTGCCTAGCTAATGAGTTTGTCAGAGTGTGCAGAGCTGAGAGGTCAGAAAAAGGTGAGGATTCAAAACTTTCCAATGTACACAATTTTGTACAGCAGAGGAGAAAATGAAATATTATGATTTTACACGCATACAGGTCTCCATACAAATATTTAAGTACCAAACACTTTACTATCTCCATGCTAAGCAGAAATGGATCGCCACACCACCTGTCTCCCCAACCCTTCCATTCAACAGCTACTGTCCTCCCCACTTCATCAGTGGTTTTACAAATCTTAGCATATTCCAATAACCCACCACCATCACCACCGGAGTCCTGGTGTGATGCTGTAGGAGAAGCACTGGACTGTTAACTGAAAACTGGTGGTTCAAACCCACCAGTCACTGCTTGGAAACCCTACATAGGGTTGCTATGAGTAGAAACTTGAATTGATGGCACTTGAAGAGCATCACCACCAACAACAACCAAACAAGACTAGCAAGGATGCCCAGATTATTTTCCAGCTTCCATGAACTTTCCTGCATTTAGTATTCACACCAGGATACTTCAAACGTTTAATCTAAATCCAGAGATAAGAAATAGAACAAAAATTCCTTTGGACATTTACACATCTCATGTTACCCACTCTTTTACTCCAGAAAACAAAGAGTAACCCAAGACGCTGTGATTGAAATGACATCTTTGTGCTCAGTGCACTGTGACTTGGCCTGCGTGGCTATAGTCTATCTGCCAGCCTGCAGGCCTGGGCCCAGGTGTTTTCAGCTGCCCCACTCTTTTCTGCAAACAGGCTAGAATCCAACGAACCCAAAATCAGCTCAAGTTATTCTGAAAACACAAAAGAAGGCAAAACACAGGTAAATTGCCACCTTACATGTTACAACTCTCTAACAGAAAGGTGTCTACTTGTTTGCTAGAACACACAGGCGGATCTACTTGTTAGCTGATGTCACACAAAAGAACAAACAGTTGGGGATGTTTGTTGGTGTCTGGTGGTCAATTTCAGGAAACACAAGAGTTTCTTAATTCTGAGCTCAGGTTCCAATTAATTTTCTTGATGACTTAATTTTTTCTTCCAGGCTGGAAATGCGTTAAGCTAATAATTAACCTAAACATGCCATCACGTCTGCTGTAAACATTTTCTACAGATAGCCCTAAATTACTTTCAGTTCAGTTAAACAAACCAACAAGCGGTAATAAAAGGTCTGAGAAACGTGATCTCTTTCATTGGTCACCCAGGAGCTTTCCTCTTAAATCTGCTGCTGCGCTCAAAATAAAGATGCCACCCAGAGTACAATTATTTTGGTAAGAAAGTTGCCCAAGATAACTCTTCAGGGTTTCCCAGGTTGAGTAATGCTTGCAGGCGGGTGCGAATGGACAGCTCGCCTCCAAGATTACAATCTGCGGAGGTTTCCCCTATGTTGATTTTCTTTCTTTTTTTTTTTTTTTCAAAGCGTCCTTTTTAATTACACTGCAAGGACTCTGCTTTCCACATCTGACCCTCTGCTGGGGGGGGGGGGGGGGGGGTTGAGAACAACGCCCCAGGGCTGCGGCAGTCACCCGAGCCAACTCCAGGGGTTGGAAGCCCACTCCCCCACTCAGTCCCACCCTCTAGGGCACACACCCGCAACCAGCCTGCGGTCCGCACCAGTCTCCCCTGCGCGCCAGGGCGGCCGGGACTCACCGCTGTCCAGCCGCGCGATCTGGGGCAGCCGGTAAGTGCTGACCAGCAGGTCGAGCGGAACGGCCACCGGGTTCCACTTCACATCCTTGAGGCTGCAGCCCATGGAGGGAGCAGGGTCCATCTTCCCCGCCTCCTCCTGCCCCGCGCTCCCTCCGCTGCCGCCGGCACCACCGCGTCTCGGCGGCCGCCGCAATTCGCGCTCGCGATCTAGGGCGCACGGGAGGCACCGGGCAGCTACGGCCGCTGGCAGCCCCGGGGCGCCGCAGCTGAGCCGGCCCGGAGGGAGGGGGCCCGCTCCCGGCTCAGCTACTGCTGCGGAGCATGGCTAGACGCCCCAGTGCCCTCAAGCCCGGGAAGGACTCAGAGCAGCCCAGCTGCCGCGGACGGCGGCGGTCGGGGTAACTGCGACGACTCCCGCTCCGCCTCCTCCTCTGGCCCCGGGTCTGCAGCTGCGGCGGCCGCCCGCTCGCCTCCTCCTCTTACCCCGCCTTCCCTCTGCCTCGAGCGTGTGAGGAGGAGCTGCAGGTCTGAGAAACGCCATAGCAGCGCTCCCAGCACTGACTAATCAGCAAGGTGCGAGCAACGCCTGCGCAGCTCCGGGAGACACCGCCTCCTCCTCCGCCTCCCCGGCGCCGCCCGCTCCGCCCTCTGCCCGGCCTCTGCCTCCCATGGCTCCCGCCCTGCAGCCGGGCCGGCGGGCGGGCTCCGCGCGTCATCATCCGCCCGGCTCCGGCGGCTGGCGCGCGAGCTCGGCGCGCTCTGGAAGCTTTAGCTCTCGCTCCCCCGTCCGACCGCTCGGGCGCCCTGCAGCCTCGCCAGGCTCTCCCACTCGGTTCCCTGCTCAGCGCCCTTCCCAGAGACCTGAAGTTGCGGGGAGAGCTCCTGACTCTCTTAGTCGTGGTGTTGGGCACCTTCTCCCCGCCACTTCCATCATGGCACTGGAATCACTAAAAGGGGGACGAAAGTGACCTTTTTGGTGTTCACCTCTTGCTGGGTAGCCTTGACTTTTAAGAAACTAGGCCAGAAGATTTCCGCAGAAAAGGCTGGAAAAGGCAGGAGTTGTGCATTACATGATATTCCAACTATCCTCAACCCTTCTACCCCCAAGCTTTACGACTCTACAAACAGAACTTGAAGTGACTTCCCCATTCTAGACTCTGACAGCTTGGAAAGATGAAAAAGGCCGAAAAACTAAGAAGCAAAATGGCAAAGGATGATAAGTACCACAGAAGAGAAGATGACTATTGTGTTTACTATTTAATAGTATAACCCAACAGCTGGGGACCGCCTTAGACACACGTAGAGAAAAGGGAAACTTTGATTAGTTGATTGTGTGCCCTGGAGTCAGTTCTGACTCATGGAGACCCTGTTGAACACGTGGCAGTTTCAAACTGCTGGTTAGCAGCCCAACTAGTAACCACTAAGCTACCAGAGAGAACTTGCATAGGGTTTCCAAGGAGCGGCTGGTAGGTTTCAAGATGGCCTACTGGAGTGATTTCATGTGCTCTTCACACTAATTCTCTTCCAAAACTGAAAGGTTGGAATAACTCCCGTTTTATACATATGTGTACCAAGACATTAGGCAATTTGACAATATGTAGATGGCAATATTATTGAGTGCCGTCGAATATATTCCTATTGATGGTGGTTATATGTGCTGTGGAGTGGATTCTAACTCATAGCAACTGATAGGATTTCAAACTGCTGACCTTGAGGTTAGCAGCCAGACTTGTAACCAACCACTACGCCACCAGAGCAACCTTGTATATAGAGGGTTTCCAACGCGTGCTGGTAGATTTGAAAATGGCTATGGTAAGGTTCAAACTTTCCATGATAAATCATTCTTCTCCCAATATAGCATGGCCTGCTTAGGGGGCAAAGCTCAGAAAGTATCCTGTTTCTCTAGGCACATCCTGTTTGTTATGTGTTATGGGTGTTTGGAGGGGTGCAGAGTGACTCTGTAGGATAAGTATTGGACTGCGAAACACAAGATCAGCCGTTGGAGCCCACCAGCCTCTTACCGGAGAAAGATAAGACTTTCTGCTCTGGCAAAGATTTGCAACCTCAGGGACCCTATACAGGATTAGTATGAGTGGGAACTGACTTGATGGCACTTAACAACAACAATGGGTTTGTTTCGTTTTGCTTTTTCATTAATGTTAGAGTAACAGAGGTGAGTGATTGCTGAAATGAAGGGATTATCTACATATCAACTCTTTCCTATTTTCAACACATACTTGGGCTCAGTGCAGGCTAAGGCAAGAACAAGCATCCCTGTGGCCCTGTAGGATAAGCAAGCACTGGACTTCTAACTGCAAGGTTGAAGGCTTTAGGAAACACTATACAGCTTCACTGGTAGTGTAGTGATTACGAATTGTACTGCGAACCACAAGGTCAGCAGTTCAAAACTACCAACTGTTCCGCTGGAGAAAGATGAGGCATTCTGCTCCTGTAAAGATACACAGCCTCAGAAACCCAGTATAGGGTCGTTATGGGTTGCTATGAGTCAGAACTGACTCCGCGGCACACAGGCACCACAACCATACAGGGTCACTGGACTCCTGGTGTAGGGTCAGCACAGGACTGCTAACTTCAAGGTCGTGGTTCAAACCTATCAGCTGCTCCTCAGAAACCCTATACAGGGTCACTATGAGTCCTAACCAACTCGAGGTCACTTAACAACAACAACATACAGAGTCACTATGAGTCAGAACCAACTCTATGGCACTTAGCTGCCTTAAGCCAGCTGACCTTTGTGCCAATGAATAAGCTACCTCATTAGCATTTGAAGAAAAATACCAATACATTCACCTTCCTTGTCCTCTCAACTTTGAAGTATTGCCAATAATTTTCACAAAGTCTTTCAGCAGAAAATTCTGGCCATTGTGTTATTCACATTAATTAATTTTTTTGAAGTCTAGGGGGAAAGGTGGGTAATATGTTAGTATTTATTTTAATCAGAATCAGATGTCCATTAAATTTAAAGATTTGGACACAAAGAAATACTCTTTAAAACCTTAAGGAGCTAAGTGCCAGTTATTTTTTTTTCCCTCTAGATAATTAATCATGTCTGGAAATAAGCTCAAACTCCAAAAACAGAATGTGAAACATTTGAGTTAATAGGGCCAAGTTTCCTTACATCAATTCTTATATGGTAGTAGTGATGTTGTTGTTAGGGGCTGTAGAGTTAGTTCTGATGCACAAGAGAATGAAACAATGCCTAGTCCTGTGCCATCCACACAATTGTTACACTTGAGCCTATTGCTGTTGTCACTGTGCCAATCCATCTTGTTGGGGGCATCTACTTTTTTGGTGACCCCTCCACTTTACCAAACATAATGTCTGTCTCCAGGGACTGATCCCTCCTGATATGTCCAAAGTATGAGAGACAAAGTCTAGCCTTCCTGGCTTCTAAGGAGCATTCTGGCTGTACTTCCAAAACAGATTTGTTTGTTCCTAATGGGAGTCCATGGTTCTTTCAAAAAGAACAACTTTCTGCTACTATTATATCATCTTTAAAACTTCATGAAATATGAGAACTAATTCCCTCTCACAAAAGGATTGATGACTTATGACCTTTGTTGTTGTTGTTGTTGTTAAGCACTCTCAAGTTGGTTCTGACTCAGCAATCTTGTATAGAGTTTCTGAGGAGCAGCTTGTGGGTTTGAACCTATAGGCAAGATAAAAGGTAAAAAGATTAATGCAATCAATGTTTTTCTTCCTATCAGTAAAAGACAAGGAGCTCTGGTAGTATAGTGGTTATGAATCAGGCTGCGAACTGCAAGCTCAGCAGTTTGAAACTACCAGCTGTTCCACAGGAGAAAGATGAGGCGGTCTGCTCCCGTAAAGATTTACAGCCTCGGAAACCCTGTTCAGGGTTGCTATCAGTCGGAACCGACTAGACAGCACTTAACAACAATCAATAAAGGATACTTTATATTTGCTTTTATTACCACGTTGAAGAAAAGGTTTAATTTCTGTCTTTTTTTTTAATTCAACTCTTTATTTTGAAATTTTCAAAACTTTAGAAAAGTTAAGATTTGTACAAAGAACATACCCTACCGCTCACCTAAACTGACCAATTATTAAAATTTGGTCATATTTGGAAATAAATTGCACATGACATTTCATCTCTAAATATTTCAGCAAGTACCTTTTATAGATGACACTCTTCTACATACCACAATACTATTATACTATTAAGAACAGAAAGGAACTCGGGTAGCGTAATGGTTATGAGTCGAGCTGCTAACCTCAAGGTCAGCAATGTGAAACTACCAGATTTACAGCCTCAGAAACCCTATACAGGGTCGCTGTGCGTTGGAACCAACTCCACAAAACGCAACCACCACCGCCGTTAAGAACACAACTAGTAATATATTACCATGCATTATTGTTGTTGTTATTCTTAAGTGCTATCAAGTCGATTCCAACCCATAGGCACCCTGTATAGGGTTTCCAAGGAGCAGCTGGTGAGCTTGAACAAACGACCTTGCAGTGCAAACAACTAGGCAGTCTGACACATTAGCCCACAGCGCCACACCAGTAAATCAAACAGTGTTGGTATAAAATATAGAAACATTTTATAAATAAAAGTATCAAAATATGAAGCTGTTGTTTCTTGAAATATCTCCTATCTAGGTCTATTCACTTCTTAAGGTGGTGTTTTTATCTCTTTAACCGTTCTCTGGAGTCGTGATATGGCACTATAGGATAAGCACTTGACTGTTAACTACAGGGTCAGTGGTTCAAACTCAACATCTTCTCCTTGGAACCCCGATACAGACAGGGTCTCTATGAGTTGTAAGTTAACAACAAAAACAACCCTTCCCTAAGGAGCTCTGGTATCCTAGTGTGTTCTATGTTGAGCTGATAACAGCAAGGTCAGCAGTTTGAATCCATGAGCCGCTCTCCACAGGGGAAAGATAAGGCTTTCTGCTCTAGTTAAGATTTACAGGTCCAAAAACTGTACACAAGGGTTGTAATGAGTCGGAACCGACTTGAAGGCACAAAGCAGCAGCAGCAAACCTTTGGCTAAAGAATTCATTCTGCCATCTTTGATTTACATCACATCAGACAGTTTGTCTCCTCGAGGGACTCAAATATTGTGTTTCTTTTCAATGTTCTTTGAGTTTGAAGAATTGAAAGAAATCTAAAGGGACAAGCTCAAAGCTGTACAGTAGATTGGGTAAAATTTCCCAATGAAATCCTCTTAAGACAGTCCTTGCTACCCTTGAAGAATGAGCAGGTACAATGTCATGATGAAAAAAGTTCCTCAGCACAACTTCCGTGGCCTTTTTCTCACCAACACAGTTTTTAATTTTCTGAAAACTACTTCCTCATAAATCCCTGTTGATCATTCTGTGTCCTTCAAGAAAATCTATTAAGATTACCCCTTTGCATTACCCCAATATAGTCACCATAAGCTACTAACCTTACCTCTTTACCATGAATCTAACTGGACCAGTGCATCTTCTCAGAATCCACTATTTTGATTGTACCTTGTTCACTGTATCATATTGGTAAATCCAATAATTGTCCCTTTATATTGTTCCATAAGATTGCCTTCATTACTTTCCATTTTGCTTTAAAAGGCTCATGGAAAGCAAGATCAACTCTTTGAGCTAGGTGATTTTGGTACAACACTTTTGTTAGTTATTAAGTCAAAAGCCAGGATGTCTACTTAAAATTGCAAATGCTAAACTTTGTGAGATCCCAGCTTCAGTAACTATCACATCAATGGTCATTCTAGTGTCTTCTTGCACACTTTCTGGACTCCAGCCATAGTTTCTTCATTCGTTGTGTCTGAGAGTCTTCCCTCTATTGGCTCATCTTTGAGGTCTTCCTGACGTTCTTTAAAAAGCCTGATCCATCTAAAAACAGTCATTATATTTTGAGCAGCATTCTGTAAACTTGTTACAAAGCCTTGATGATTTGGAAATATGTCCACTTGTTGTTGTGT
>NW_006408533.1:12913262-12923049 GCF_000296735.1 Chrysochloris asiatica
GAACAACTGCCTCTTGATCCATTTACATGTTCTTCATGAGCACAATTAAGTGTTCTGAAATACTCATACTGCGCAATGTTGTCCATAGCTTGTCATGATCCACACAATAGAAAGCCTTTGCCTTTGTCCACTTAAGTTTTGTTAAAAATTTGACATTAGCCCTGATCACAAAATCTTTTTAATTTTTTTTCCATTAACCAACCTCCTTGGCTCAACTTTCAGCCAAACAATAGGCAGGCGTATAAGGTGGACAATAACACTAGGGAGGTAGGCATACATTCACTAGAATGAACAGCCATATGAGTTCATTTCAATCTTGACTATTAAGGGAAGATATTTTAATGAACTACAAATTTTTAGTAAGTTTCATGAATTGACAAGCATCTTTCTGGTATTCTCTGCTTTCAGCCAAGATCCATCTGATGTCAGCAGTGTTATCCCTAGTTCCATGTCCTCTTCTGAATCTGGCTTGAATTTCTGACAACTTCCTGTTGATGTGCTACTGCGACCCTTTTTGAATTATCTTAGCAATATTTTACTTGCATGGAACTCTAATGATATTGTTCAATTATTTCTACATTCCACTTTGGGTCAGTCCAGCTCTGGTAGTGTAGTGGTTACAAGTTGGGCTGCAAACCTTAAGGTCAGCAGATCGATACTACCAATGGTTTCACAAGAGAAAAATGAGGCTTTCTACTCCCGTAAAGATTTAAAGCCTCGGAAACCCTTTAAGTGGCTATTATGGGTTGGAGCCGACTCGATGGCACTTAACAACACATTGGGTCACCTTTCTTTGGAATGGGCACAAATATGAATCTCTTCCAATGAGTTGGCCTGGTAGTTATTTCCAAATTTCTAGGCATAGATAAGTGAATGCCTCTAGTGCTTCATTAGTTTATTGAAACATTTCTATTTCTATACCAACAATTCCTGAAGCCTTGTTTTCTCCAATGCGTTCAGTACACCTTGGACTTTCTCCTTCAATACCATCAGTTCTTGATCATATGGTACCTCTTACCTCTTGAAATGATCAAACATTGACCAATTCTTTTTTGAAACATTGATTCTGCATTTCTCCCATCTTCTTTTGATGCATCCTGCCTCATTTAGTATTTTGGCCCTAGAATCCTTCAATATTGCAACTCATGGCTTGAGCTTTTTCTTCAGTTCTTTCAACTTGAGAAATGCTGAGCATGTTTTTTATTTTGGTTTTCTAACTCCAGGTCTTTGCACATTTGATTATAATATTTTACATTGTTTTCTTGAGCTACCCTTTGAAATTTTCTTTTCAGCTCTTTTATTTCATCATTTCTTCTAGTTGTTTTAGCTTCTCTATGCTCATGAGTAAGTTTCAGAGTTCCTCTGACATTCATTTTGTTCTTTTCTTTCATTCCTGTCTTTAATGATCTTTTGTTTTCTTCATGCATGATGTTCGATTTTTCTTTTTTGAAACTTTTTATTGTGAATTGAGTGAAGGTTTACAGAGAAGATCATCAGTTTTACATTCAACAAATCATACACTTTGTTTCATCTCAATTATTGTAATCCCCTCCAGGTAACAACAGTTATGCCATTTCCTCCATGTGGTTCTTATTTTCCATTCCATTATCCTTGTCATCCTTTCTCAACTTTGCCTGAGGTAAATGTTGCTCTTTTGATCTTGAATGGTTGACTATTTCATGGTTAGCATGCCTTACTAGGGTTCTTGTTCCCAATATACCTACCTACTTATTGTTGTTAAGTGCCTTCCACTACTTGACTAGAAATTGAACATGAGGGTGAGTTCCATTCCATACCCGAGGAGTGGCCCAGGGCCATAGACTTGATTCCTCCTGTCTCTTTCTGACCAGTAAGCCTGGTCTTTGTTTTTGTTTTTTACAAAACTCACATATTTGTGGGTATTGTTCCACATTTTTCCCCACTCTATCCAGAACCTTATAATTTGATCCCTTTCAGAGCAGTTGGTAGTGGTAGCTGGGCCTCGTCTAGTTCTCCTGGTCTGAGTCATGGAGACTGATGTCCATGTGTTCCATTAGTCCATTGAACTGATTAATTCCAACTGTCTTCAGTTTGCACCACTCTTCTTTCTTCTGCAGATGTAGAAAACAGTAGTTGTACTGTAAGTGGCCACTTCTGAGATTTTAAGATCCCAATCACTTATCACTAAAGTAGAATGTAAAGCAGTTCCTTTGTGTTATGCTAGTTGACAGTGATGTCCCTTGAGAGTGTTGTCCTAAGCCCATAGGGCCAACAACTCATCGCCTAAAAATGTTTGTTAATATCTAAGAAGTTTCCATTATTTTGCTCCCTCTAAGATCCACCACGGAGTCCTGGTGTGGTGCTGTGGGTTAATGCGTCAGACTGCAAAGTCGTTTGAACTGCAAGATCAGTTGTTCAAGCTCACCAGCTGCTCCTTGAAAACCCTATATAGGGTCACTGTGGGTCAGAAGCACTTAACAAAAACAATGACCCACAACATTCATAGGAGTACTTGCAGCAAAGGTAAATACCTGTGTACAAATACCCTCTGTCAAACTCACATATTTGTGGGTATGCTCCCATTTTCCTTCCCATACCCATTCAGTCTGTGTATCTATCCGTGTATCTACCTGTAGAACGCTGTTGTTGCAGGGTTGTATGTATTTATATCTATTCCTTTTAACCCTTGCATTCCTTCCTGTGTCTTTTGTCATCTTTCTTCCCTTTTGTTGTATATTGCCACCCCCCTCACCTGAGTTAGCATGTGTCTACCCTCTAGGCAGTGAATTTCTATCCTTTCTCTCCCACCCCTGGTAATCATCAAAGAATGTTTCTTTTCACGTGAAAAGCTTTCCTTGAGTTTTTACAATAGTGGTCTCAATAGTTGTCCTTTTGTGATTGACTAATTTCACTCAGCACAATGTCCTTCAGGTCCACATGCATAATGTTCTTGATGTCATCCCATAATTCGTCTGGTCTTCAATGATTCGTGTCTAATGCATCAACTCTGTTCTTGAGTTGGTCTCTAAATTTAGGTGGGATATGATCAAGGTCATATTTTGGCTCTCATGGACTTGTTTTAATTTTCTCTAACTTCAGCCTGGACTTGCATATGAACAATTGATGGTCTGTTCCAGAGTCTGCCCCTGGCCTTGTTTTGACTGATAATATTGAGTGTCTCATTTTCTCTTCCCACAGATGTAGTCAATTTGATTCCTCTGTATTTCATATAGTGAGGTCCATATGTGTGGTTGCTGTTTATGTTGTTGAAAAAATATATTTGTAATGAATAAGTTGTTAATCTTGTCAAATTCTACCACGCAATTTCCACGCATATCACCAAGGCCATATTTTCCAAGTATCAGTCCTTATTCTTTGTTTCCAGCTTTCACATTGCAATCACTAGTAATTATCAATGCATATTGCTTGCATGTTTAATCAATTTCAAACAGAATAAGTTGGTAGAATTCTTCTTGTACTTCAAGAGAGATCTTGTAATGCTCTTGCTGATGATAAAGGCAGCACAATTTCTCTTCAATTGTCATTTCTGACATAGAAACCATTTGATTGATTCAAAGGCCAATACCAGTCCTTTTCAGCTAACTAGCGTTTAAGATATCAGTCTTTCTGTGTTCCATTTCATTTTGATGACTCCTAATTTTTCCATATTGTATTTCACACATTCCATATTTTCATTTTGGAGTTCTGATGTGGCACTGTGGGTTAATATGCTGGACTGCAAAGTCATTTTGAACCACAAGGTCAGTAGTTCAAGTTCACCAGCCACTTCTCGGAAACCCAAGGTCACTATGGGTTGGAACTGACTCAATGGCACTTAACAACAACAACAGCAAATATTCTTATAATTAATGGATGCTTACAGCTCTTTCTTCTCATTTTGGGCTTGCCCCATCAGCAAATGAAGGTCCTAAAAGCTCTACTCCACCCATATCATTAAGTTCAACTCTGCTTTCAGGAGGCACTTCTTCCCCAGTAATATTTTGAGTGCTTTTCAACCTGAGGGGCTCATCTCTGACACTATATCAATACTTCACTGTTATTCAAAAGGTTTTCAGTGACTAACCATTCAGAAGTGGTCTGCCTCTCCTTTTTTCTCGTCTGTCTTAGTCTGGAAACACCACTGAGATCTGTCCATGCTGATATTTAAAATATCAGTGACAAAGCTTCTAGCATCTCAGTAACATACAAGCCACCACAGAACCACAAACTGACAAACAAGTAGTGGCTATTCCTACTAGTTACATTTAAGGGTAGATTAATGGGAGAAAGACTCTGAAGAGAGTCATAGCCATGGATGGATTCCAGAACCAGGTGGCTTGAGTGTAACTTGTCATTCTGCTCCTATTTAAGATCTTAGGCAACTCACAGTTTAGTCAGCAGCAAAATTAGGATATGACGTGCTGGCAGCATAGGGTTAATATGAGGATTAAATTATCTACTATGTGCTGAGCCTTTAAAATAGTACATGACACACGGAAGTATTATTGAAGCACTTGTTATTATTATTAAAAGAAACATTGGCCTTGAGAAAAGGTAAGGAGATGAATGCAAATATGAGAAAATAATTTGATTTGGGGCAGTTAGTTATAGCAAGCCAGGAATAGAGAAATATTCCTTCTATGGGAAGCCCAAATACTTACATCCAACTGTAAGACAATTCCCAAAGTGTAGAGCCTGTAGAGTTGACTTACTCCATATGGGAACTTACCAGCATGTGAACTAGTCCTGCTACCCAACACATCCAGGTAGGGGTGATGATAATTTCTGATATGCTGATCTAATGGTGTCCAAACAGCCAAAGGTAGATCAGCATGTGATACTGTAGAACTCCTATGATGGACACTTCTTAGCTTCCTAACTCTTAGTCTGCCGTTTATATAAACACGACTTGTGAATTTTCTTTGTTATCAGCTTTGCAAGATAAAAATATTACATGTTGGTTTTCCTCATATCAGAGTGTCCTGGGTCACATAATATGCTCTCGGTCAAGTATGATATCAAAATTAATAGCCCTAGTAGTTTTCTTGGTTCCCGTGTGCTTTTCCCCCTTCAATTATTGTCCACACTATCACCAGCGTTAACATATTTTTATGTTTTCCTCATTGTATCCTCAATTGTCTATGGCATACAGTTCTCTTCTCTCTGAGGCTTGTCTCCCCAGCCTCATTTCTGCCTCCTGGCCAATCTTGGTACTTTCTTGCTGAGGCCCAAGTGTGCGTGCTATGCATCCACTTGCCCTTGTGATGACTTCCCTCCCTTCTCTTCCTGTGAAACTCCTATTCTAAGTCTAGCTACTTACACCCCCCACTATAAGATATGTTGTCTCCTCATCTTTTTTTCTGTATTACCACTGTACTTAGCAATACTCTTTTAAAATTGTGCTAATTCTCTAGAGATTCTTGGTGCAGTGCTATTAGATAAGCATTGGACTGCTAACTATAAGGTTTGTGGTTCAAACCCACTGGCTGCTCTTTGGAAACCCTATGCAGGTCTCTATTAGTCGGAAACAACTTGACGGCACTTAACAACAACAATGCCAAACTGTCACTATGATTTAATTATCTGTTCTTACGTTAACATTCTCCATAGTTAACTATGATGACTGTACATGTATCTTGTTCACCTTTGTTTCTCCCGCACCTGTTCCATACCTGGCCCATGGAAAGTATTCAGTGAGTATTTGTTGCATTAAATAATCAATGAGCTGAGTCATCCTCTTACTCTACAGTATTCTGTAAGTCACTGCATCTCTTGGTTATAAACTTAATTCATATACTTCAAGTCTATACATTTTCAAGTTTTTAAGATTCCAGTCTCAAACAACATTTCCTGTTAGGTTGGTTTCTGGTTCTTTTCATTCATTTGTGAATCTGAGTTTCATTAAAATCAAATCTGCACTTCTGACACCTAAATGGAGATTATATCTCTAGACTAGCATTACTGCACTTATTAAAACTGTTTGCATATTTCTTCATTTCTTTAAGATTATTTATAGACTTCCTTACTAGGACTTTGCTCCTGAGAGGTGCTTGTTACTATCTTTGCATCCCCCAGCACCTGGTACATAGTAAACCATCAGTTGCTGTTAAAGTAATTCTGACTCATGATCACTTCATATGTGTCAGAGTAGAACTGTGGTCCATTCGTTTTCAATGGTTAATATGTTCTGAAGTAATTCCCCAGGCACTACTGGATGTACCCAAACTGCCAACCTTTGGTTCATTCATAGACAAGCAATTAACCATTTATACAATCCTTTTTAATACAAGACATACCTTTCTTAACTGGTGGTAGTTATGTGCAGTGGAATCAGTTCCGACTCATAGTGACCCTGTACAGGGTTTCCGAGGCTGTAAGTCTTTATGGGACCAGAAAGCCTCATCTTTCTCCCATGGAACAGCTGGTAGTTTCGAACTGCTGACTTTGAGGTTAGCAGCCCGTTTCGTAACCACGATGCTACCAGAGCTCCTTTCTTTCTTAACTAGAACACCAAATAATACAAATATTACATTGCCAATGTAGGAAAAGTATGATAAAATATCCTAAGTTGCACATTAGATTTCATGGGCATGTTTGCTTTTCAAAACAATACAAAATAAATCCCCATTAAATAACACATATTACACTGTAACCATGTACACACATGCATGTATAACTGAAATGAAAGTTTTATAAAATAATACATATTTTGTATATTGATAATACAGTCTGTCTGTTAATATACTCCTTCAGGTCTAATTCACTCAACACTTGTCATAACCCACTGTATTTATTTCATAATCCATAATGGATCCCAACCTATAGTTAAAAAAAATTTTTTAAATGTGACTTTTAAAAACAATTTGTTTTGTATTGTATTTGTTATTAAGTGCTATTGAGTTGGTTCTGACTAATAGAGACCCTGGGTATGGTTTCTGAGGCTGTAAATCTTTACAGGAGCAAAAACCCTCACCTTTCTTCTGAGGAGCAGCTGTGGGTTTGAACCTTCAATCTTGTAGTTAACAGTCCAGTGACACCAGAACTCTCTCAGTAAGTGTTTATAGGTCATCAAAACAGTACAATGGTTGAAGTTCTAGAAGCTTTTACAATTCAAGAATAACCAGAAATAAAAAGGTAAGAATTTATTTAATTCGGCAAAATTATATATAGATACTCATGTACACACAGATGCTTACATATAAAATGTGCATATATACAAACATTTCAGGATTATTCTCTTAAATGAGAGGGTTTTAAAACGCATATGGGAGAAAAATCCATTATTTTTGCACTTCATTCCTCCATGAACTTTTTGAAACTCTCTCCTATATGACCTTATAGGTTTAGTTTTATGAAAAAGCTGGAGCTAGTTCTATGTGGGTAATGTTTTTCCTCCTAAGCATAAGACTCTATTTTCAGAAGCTACTAGTGAAAAGTGGCCTTGGGTCTGGTGTGGTACCAGACATTAGGTACAAGGTTTCCCAAAGCAGTGGCTAAGTAAGTCATGTTGTTGTTGTCAAGTGCTGTCGAGGCGGTTCTTACTCATAGCGACCCTGCATAGGGTTTCCGAGGTGCAGCTGGTGGATTTAAACTGCTGACCTTGTGGTTCACAGTCCAGTGCTGATCTTACAGCACCACACTAGCAGTCCAAGTAAATCATAAATTGGCTATGATAATGCAATTTGAAGAAACTCTTTACTAAAATGTTGTTAAATGCTCTTGAGTTGGTTCATACTCATAGCAACTCTGTATAGGGTTTCCAAGGAGCAGCTGGTAGGTTTGAATTGCTGACCTTGTGATTAGCAGTCCAGTGCTTATCTTATGTATTTGTGTTAGAGGCAGTTACAGATAGTGTCCATTTTTAAGCCTCTCCCTAGAAAGATAATGAGATTTCAATGTCCTGTTGACAAATCTAAAGAACAGCCATAGTATGTCTTCTCCTCAGTTGAACATTCTTATCCCTTCTTTTGTAGCAAGCAGTGTGAAGAAAAAGTAAAGGGAGATTGTGGTTATACTGGGCACCTCTACTTGACATGTGACTGTCCTTGTCTAAATTGGATGCATTTTTCCTCCCTGTTCAGGTTTCTGGTCTGTGAAAACTGAAGGGTATCATATCAAGTTACTTAGAATTGCTGAAGATTATACTTAAACTTCTGTAGTAGATTTTCTATGCACCCCTAAGCCTGCATCTGAAAGAGTTAATGCTCTTCCTTACCACGGAAGCAAATCTTCATTGAAAAATAATGTTCAAATACCTGTTTTATAAAATTTTTTAAATATAGAAAATTTTATTTAAAAAAGGGTTTATAATCCTGGTGTGGTGCTGTAGGATAAGCATTGGGCTGCTAACCACAAAGTCAGTGGTTCAAACCCACCAGCTGCTCCTTAGAAACCCTATACAGGGTCACTATGAGTCAGACCTGACTTGACAACAACAACAATCTCCTCAACAGGAGTTCAAGTTCAGTGTATATTATTGTACTTTTTGAGTGTACAAATGTGTGTGTGTATCTATATAGTTTGGATCGAACTACATTATGATTTTCTTACTTAACAATATATTTTGAACATTTCCCATGTTGAAATGTATTCAAAAATGTGATTTCTAATGATTGCATAATAATTCATCATAAGAACACACCATGTTTTATCTAATACCATATAATTGGGCATTTTTATTGTTTATAATTTTTCTGCTTTCAATAATACCTACATGACAATTCTTATAGGTAAATCTTTAGATACACTCACGATTTTTTTTTCTTTCTTAATGTAAATTCCTCTAGGGGGAAATTACTGTGTTACAAGGTATGAATATTTTAAAGTCATTTGATACCTATTGACAATTTATCTTCCAGAAATACATTGATTTTCATTTCTGCCGCTTGGAAACTGAGGTTCTACATTACTTTTTCTATTTATACAACTAGGCAGAAACATTTAGAAATATTGCAACAAGTATTAGGAAGTGTAACAGTTTTAGTGTAATTAGCAATTAGTTCATGTGATTCTATGAGTGGACACAGTATTTTATAATAGTCATATCCCTAGATGAAACATTCTGCCTCAAGTTAATAAGAACACATATAAATAGAGGAATAAAAAGACATTTTGAATTATTTGGGGAGGCCATATTTAACAAGAAATTTTTTATTTTTTAAATGGGGTAGAATAAGCAGCCATCTTGACTATCAAGATAAAGAATAGGGAAATATTTATGTAGATAATTTTAAGGATTATAAGGGCATTTTTGTATTTCCAGACCTACATTGTATCATTGTATTTTCTCTACAAAATGATCCTGAGTTTGTACTTTTTTTTTCTTCTGTTCCTTGGATTTTATTATTGTAGATAAATAAATGCATTTTTTCCCAATTCTCACCATTGGATCTAAGGGAAAGATAAACATGCCTATAAGAAAATATCTTGTTTAAGTTGATCTACCCTTGAAATCACATTACATTTAAATAGCCAATGGGGAGTCATGGGGGGGAGAGACCATTGAGTTCCACTTTGCTCTAAACTGTTCAAGCTAATGTACTGGAAGATGGTATCATTAGAATGGTTAAGGCAACTCTCTGTAGGTCCCATCAGAGGTACTGACTCTGAACTTATTAAAAAAAATTCTTTCTTCCTTCCCAAACTCCTACCCAAATTGTCTTTCAAAATACTTTTATCTAGCACTACTTTCTAGTGGTTATGAATCAGGCTGCTAACTGCACAGTCAGCAGTTCGAAACTACCAGCTGTTCTGCGGGAGAAAGATGAGGCTTTCTGCTCCTGTAAAGATTTACAGCCTCGGAAACCCC
>NW_006408533.1:12923589-12924152 GCF_000296735.1 Chrysochloris asiatica
TTTATTAATTTATTTGTCTTTCCAGGAGTTTAACATAAGAAAAATATTTGTATTATCACAACAGTAGCCAGATCTACTGTGAATATGTTTATAACAGTAACTAATGTCCTTTCAAAAGATAAAAATACTATTGGTTGCTTATGTGCCATGGAGTCGTATGCCCATTTTCTTTTCATTACATTTTAAGTGTACTTTTATGAAATTGCTATAGAAATGTTCCTAGTTCATATCCCTCTATTCACCCATCCATCTATCCATCTATATAACTATCCAGTCATTCAATAAATATTTATTGAATACTTATGTGCCAGGCACGATTCAAGCCAGTAGATGCGTTCTTGTCCTCAAGTGTCTTAATCTAATTGGAAAGCCCAAAACACAATAAATAATTGAATCACAATCTCATATGAGAAAGATTAGAGGTATGTAGTGGTATTTTGAGACTCCAAATGGAGTCTCTTAGCTGGTAGGGAATTAGAGGGGAACAATATAGTCCCTATACAGGGTAGCGTAGTGGTTACGAATCGGGCTGCGAACCTTAAGGTCAGCGGTTCGAAACTACC
>NW_006408533.1:12924426-12925007 GCF_000296735.1 Chrysochloris asiatica
TGTGTGGTGCTTCGGGTTAATGCACTGGACTGCAAGGTGGGTTTGAACCGCAAGGTTGGTGGTGGGAGGCTTTCTGGAGGAGGTGACAGCCAGAGAAATGTGCTACAGAAGTTTGCCAGGTTAAGGCAGGGAGTGGGGAGAAGGCTGAGAGAGTACAGTAGGTGGCAAGAAGCAACATATTATGTGAACGTAACTATCGTCTGGTGCTGCTGTGTCTTGAGATTTAAGAAGGGAGTGGTTGAGACGAGGTGGAAGAGTTAGACAGGATTCAGATCAGAGATTTGTTTGAAAGAGCTTCAATTTTACCTTAAAGGACCTGTAATTGATGACCCACTGTACTGGTAATGAGCAACTATAAGGAGGTTTGAAATAGGGAACTAATAAGATCAGGTTTGAATTTTGAAAGAAATATTGTAGCAAGAGGAGTGCTGTGGATCTCTAGAATAAGCACTGGACTGCTAACCACAAGATTGATGGTTGGAGCCCACCAGTTATTCTGCAGGATAATAATGAGGCTTTCTGCTCCTATACAGGGTTGCTATGAGTTGGAACCAACTCAGTGACACACCTAACAATGATAA
>NW_006408533.1:12926237-12927171 GCF_000296735.1 Chrysochloris asiatica
CTGTGGATTAATGCGCCAGACTTCAAAGCCGTTTGAACTGCAAGGTTGGTAGTTCAAGCTCACCAGCGGCTCCTTGGAAACCCTATATAGGGTCACTATGGGTTGGAACTGACTTGATGGCACTTCACAACAACAACAACAGTTGCATAGTGGTTACAAGTTGGGCTGATAACCTCAAGGTCAGCAGTTTGAAACTACCAGCTCCTGCAATGGAGAAAGATAAGGTTTTCTGCTCCCACAAAGATTTACAGCATCGGAAACCCTATGCAGCGTTGCTTCAGCTCAGAACTGACTCCACGGCACCACCACCATATAAGATATTTATTAAGGAAGTAAAATCCTGAGAAGTTTTTTATTAGTTAATTTTAGAAGATGAAGCAAATCTCCAAAAATTTTATGAATCCATTGAACACCAACTAAATTTTACTGTGTAGAATCTAATAGAGATAAGCACATAGTTAGTGCATATGGACAATAATGAATAGCAAAACAGGAACTTGGAAATAAGAACAATAATTATGAGCTATTGAGTCAACTTCTAATGGATTAGAGAAAGCAGAATTATAAAGCAATAACAACTTGAATGGTCAGGACAGCTCCTGAGTCAATATAGTTCTGTATTGACAATATCTAAGTTTTCCAGACAGAAGACTATTAGATATTACAACTAACTTTGAAATGGATTACTGAGTGGATAGAGGGATAGGTAGATGCATGTTGTTATTGTTGTTAGGTGCCATCGAGTCGGGACCAAACCATAGCAACTTTATGCACAGCAGAAAGAAAGTGCCTGATCCTGGGCCAACCTCACTACTGTTGCCATGCTTGAGTCCATCAATGCTGACACTTGGCCAATCCATCTCATTGGGGGTCTTCCTCTTTTTCTCTGACCCTCCACCTTACCAAACATGATATCCTTTTCTAGTGACTGGTC
>NW_006408533.1:12928226-12934961 GCF_000296735.1 Chrysochloris asiatica
AGTCGGCCATATTGGAGGAAGACTCACCAACAACCTGCAATATGCAGATGATACAACCTTGTTTGCTGAAAGTGAAGAGGACTTAAAATACTACTGATAGAAGGTTGGGTGATGAGTCTCTTAGGTTGGAAAGCACTACATAAAGAATGCAACAATGGACTCAAATATTTTAATGGTTATGATGATGATGCGGGGCCAGGTAAGGCTTCACTTATGTCTTACATACAGTCACTATGGATTGGAGCCAACTTGATGGCCACTAACAACAACAACATGTAGAGGATTTAAATATTGGTATCGCTGGACCACAAGGTCAGTTTCAGCCATAAGGAAGCGGTTCAAACCCACCAGCTGATCCTCAGAAACCCTATACAGGGTCTTTATGAGTCAGAACTGACTTGATGATACTTAATTACAACAACAAAAACATGTCTTTCTTAGGCCTCTTTCATTTCTTTTAATCTGTGTTGTTTGGTGCATATCTGTCTATAAGAAAGGTAGTAAAGTTCTCAATCGCTTCATGTTCTTATATGGGAATGAATCATCTAATATAGTGATGCTCACCAGAAAGAGGGGGATCAAATTTCTGGGAGATGTGTCTTCAATATTATAATATTTTAAATTTCTAATAGTGAGGTAAAGAAAGTATAGACTGCACAATTATTTCAGCCTTTGGAAGGTTGTTTCTTAAACTTTCAGAATAGAACGATCCAATGTTATTTGTATTTACTCATAGACATAGCCTATCAAGTTATACCATATTATTCTGCCCAAAAAGGTGTCAGCAGGTCAGATCCAATCAAGACATGGAGGACAAAGGGCAAGAATGCTGACATATAAGACTTGTTAAATGTAAAAGTCTCGAAACCTGATGAAATACACTTGGTATTTCCAAAATTTTATTAAATGTTGCCAATGGGTTTGTGCAATGGCAAAACTAGATGCCACATCTGGACAGAAAATGTCAGTAATTTAATAAATCATTTGACCTTTTCATATTAGTCATAGTCCATCCAGAAAAAAAAGTTAATGGAGTTCTTTTTATTAATAAAACTTTGAGATGCCAAGATATACATTGGCATGATTACTTTACTTTTGAAGTAAGCACTCTTGGATCTCATTAACATCCACGTGGGATGTAGAACCTTTAATTTTCAGGAAACACTCTAAGTAAGCAGCTTACCACCTTTTTCAGAATAAAGAAAGACACACATAAGTGCAGTCTGTCAAGATGAGTTTTACTGCTTTCATTATATTTATGTCATCATGATATACAATGAAACATTGACACAGACACACAAAATAGAGTTATTACCTTCTGGAGTGAATCTACCTCAGTTCTCCAGAAGTAAAGTTGACCATTGTTCCCTTTCTTTTATTTTTCTACCACTCTCAGTCAGTTTGTTGTATTGTGGTGGCTTAAGTTCAAGTTGAAGCTGAGAAAAATTAAAACAAGTCCATAAGAGCCAAAGAACAATCTCGAGTATATAAAAACAACCCTCACTGCCATCAAGTTGATTTTGAGTCATAATGATCCTATGTAGGGTTTTCCAAGTCTGTAAATCTTTATGGGGGTAGAAAGTCTCATCTTTCACCTGTGGAGTGGCTAGTGGGTTTGAACTGCCATCCTTGTGGTTAGCATTCCAGTGTTTATTCTACAGTTCTCTAATCTTTAGTCTATCCCACCTGAATTTAGAGACCATCTCAAGAATAGATTAGATGCACCAAGCACTAATTATCAAAGACCAGACAAGTTGTGGATAACCTCAAAGACATCATACATGAAGAAAACCAAAGGTCATAAAAAAGACAGGAAAAAAGGGTTGGGGGGAGACCAAAGTGGATATCAGAAGAGACTTCAACTTCCTTTTTAATGTATAGTAGCTAAAGCAAAGGGAGAAATAATGAAATAAAAGAGCTGAATAGAAAATATTTCAAAGGGTAGCTTGAAAAGACAAAGTAAAATATCTTAATGAATTGTGCAAAGAGTTGGAGTTAGAAAACCAAAAGAGAGAACAAAAAGAATGGAATAGGGAATGGGGACAGAAAAAGCTTTGTCTCTAGTCTCTATTTGTTTATTTTGCTAAGTACATCCTAAACAAATAAAGCAAAATATTAGTATTTGTTTAAGCTTTGTTGTAAATACATAGGTATTCACTATGTTGTAGTTGTTGTTACGTGCCGCTGAGTTGGTTCCGACCTATAGCGACCCTTTATAGGGTTTCCGAGGAGCAGCTGGTGAACTTGAACCACCGACCCTGCAGTTGAAATAGCTTTGCAGTCTGATGCATTGACCCACAGTGCCACACCAGGACTAGTCTGCATACTTTTTATATACTTGAAATATTTCAGTAAAAACTTTAAAATAAAAATAATTTCAATGAATCAATGTTATTCCCCTTCTTTCTGTGCCTATTCTATCCCACAACTATAACTCATAGGTCTTAGGTTTATTAGGCTATGTCCACACGAGGTTATGCAAGTATGAATATTAGGGTGCTCCAAAAGTTCACAGAAAAATAGATGTCTGCGTGCATGCCTGAGAAACATCAAGATCATTTCGGGTTTTGCAGGAACTTCAAGACTGGGGGACTATCTCCTTATTCAGGTCATAACCACAGCCTTTGAGTCAACTTGTTGGATCTATAGATAACAGAAAGAGGTGGGCCTGACAAATTATTAAATACAAATGATTTTTGACCTGAAGCTTTCAAAGCTACCTTAGGAAAGAGGGATTTCAGGTTGTAGAGAACAAATGGCAACCACAAGTATTTTCCACTTCAACCACCAAGGCCATGATCTTTTTCTTTTAATCCACTTTACTCAAGGGATGGAGAGCAGTAGTGGTTCTACAGTGAAAAATATCATGCTCAATAAGAGAAACGGATTCTATTCCCAGCCAGTGTGCCTAAAACACAGCCAACACCATCTGCAAGTGAAGGCCTGCTTGTTACTGTGATGCTGATCAAGTTTCAATGGATTCCTAGGCTAAGACAGATCTACTTCCAAAACCCAGTGAAAACGCTCTGATCCTGTCGTACATAGGGTTGCCATGAGCCTGGAGCCAACACCATGACAGCTAACACCACCACCAGCACCACTCCAAGAACAGATTCCCCTGGAATCATCTATCGATTATGTTTCCACCCCGCCTGCTCTGCCCACCTCCTACCTCTACTTTCCACAGCTCTCAGAGGCAGATGTCTCATCGTCCTACCCACAGTTCCTCTGTGCAGCCGACAAGCCTTACATATGAGTGAGAACGGCAGAAGGTCCTCTTTTCTTATAACCTGTGTGGGACAGGTTTTTCTTCTGAGTTGAATGTTGGATTTCAATAGAGTTGGATGCAAATTCCAAAACGATTCCTCACTTTCCTGAAAAGTAAAATATGTAGTTATCTGTACTAAATAATCTGTTGTACTTATTTAAGAAAACTCTATTATAAAACTGTTCACAACAAGAATTGAGATCACTTTATACAGTATGTATCTAACAGCTATATTAACACACTTCATGACCATACCCATACTGTGTTCATTGCAGATTACTTTTCACCCCATTCTTGAAACATAGAACAAAGCTAAAACATAAAACAAAGCCCAAAAAAAAGAACAATGGGTGCTCTATCATTAAATGACAATAAAAACCTACTTTTAATAACTATTTTAAGTTAATAGCAAATGGAAGATCTTTTGAACCACAAACAGATACTAGATTGATGGACATGAGTGTCTCCTGATTAGCAGCTCAGAGCTTAAGCATTGCATCACCATGACTCTTATTTAGATGAAATAATATTGCACTGGGGAACACTTTTAAAACCCCTGCAGTCTAGTCAATTCCAACTCATAGAGATCCTAAGGGACATAGCTGTTAGTTACCATTGAGTCAGTACTGACTCATAGCGACCCTATACGCAGCAGAACGAAACACTGCCTGCCCATTTCTGGGCCAACCTCACAATCATTGCTTCCCCTAAGCCCATTGCTACTGCCACTGTGCCATTCCATATAGTTGGGGTCTTCCTCTTTTTTCTCTTCTTTTTGAGCATTAGTGGAACTCCTCAATAGGGATTTTAGAGAAGAAGACTGCATCATCTTTCTCCCTCAGAGTGGCTGGTGGGTTGAACTATCAGCCTTCCATTTAGCAGCCTAGTGCTTAATTTACTGAGCTACTAGGCCTCCTGGTGAATGTTTATCAAGTCCTAAATAAATTGCATTGCTGGAATTTCACCATGAAGCAAATGGTAGATGAATGACGGCTTTTAATATGACTTTTACAGTCATCTTATAAACTCTTAATAATGTTTTATAATGAAAGGCTGACCTAATCTTTCTCAGTCCTGTCAGGTGGCATATAATGTAGTCCACGTTGTTTGACTAATAGTTTCCATTGGACACCAAAGGGAAAATGTTTGTACTCAAATAACTAAAATAGAATATTAATTGGCTTAAAGTAGCATTTATATGTTAGAAGCAATATTCTCACTGATGTATAATATATACAGCTGGAATAAATTTAGTAGGGAAGTCTCAGACACAATAATGGATTCTAAGGATATAGGGAAATTTTGCATTCCCACACTTACTTAAGGAGTCCTGGTGTGGTGCTGTGGATTAATGTGCCAGACTACAAAGCTGTTTCAACTGCAAAGTCTGCGGTTCAAACTCAGAAGCTGCTCCTTGGAAACCCTATGTAGGGTCACTATGGATCAGAGCCAAAGTGGTGGCACTTAACAACAACAATAACACACTTACTTTCACATCACGAAAAGGAAATAATTATTGACATGCATTTGTCTGGATCTTATGACTCTCCTTCCTAACTGCCCTTTCCTCTCTCCTCTCCTCTCACAAAACCTCATCCCTTATTTTTTTCCCCTGATAATTTTTGCTTACCCCTTTCCCATTACTACCAAGTTGATTCTGACTCATTATGACCCTATATTTCCCCACTTAATTCCCAGTAACAGCTCATTTCCATTTCCACAGCCCAGTCACTTTCAATACACGTTTTCCTGAGGGATTCCACAGCCCTTCATTTCCTTTGTTCCACCACTTTTTTCTTCACCACGTTCCCACTTCTAGTTTTTTTCTCGGACGCCTGGTGTGGTGCTACAGGATAATACACTGGACCACGAGGCTGGTTTGAACTGCAAGTCTGGTAGTTCAAACATACAAGCTGCTCCTCGGAAACCCTCGATAGGGTTACTATAAGTTGGACCGACTCAACGGCACTTAACAACAACAAGGATTTCCCTCAGCACCTACACATTCTTTCACATTTTTTCTCAGTCTAGTCAGAAACAAAATGTTATTGTTCTTGTTGTTAGGTGGTGTCAAATTGGTTCTAATAAAAAATGACTCTATGTATAACCGACAGAAACAAAGTCCATTCTTGTACCTTCCTCACAATCTTTCCTATGCTCGAAGCCATTACTGCTGTCACTATGTCAATTCATTTCATTAGGTGTCTTCCTCTTTATCACTGATCTTCTACTTTACCAAGCACACTGCCATTTCCCAGGGAACTACCAGAAACTTGGCCAAAGTATGTGAGACAATGTCTTCCCATACTTACTTTTAAGAAGAATTCTGCCAGTATTCCAAGACAGGTTTGTTGATCCTTCTAGCAGTCCATGGTACTTTCAGTAGTCCACACCAACACCATAATTCAAATACATCAATTATTTTGGGGTCTTCCTCATTCATTTTCCTGCTTTCACATGCATCTAAGGGGACTAAAAGTACCATGGCTTGGGTGAGGTGCACCGTAGTCTTCAGATTGATATCTTTGCTCATTAGCACTTTTGCAGTAGATTTATCCAATGCAATATGTCGTTTGATTTCTTCACTGCTGCTTCCATGGTGTTGATTGTGGATCCAAGTACAACAAAGTCCTTTATAAATTCAAACTTTTCTCCATTTATCTAGATGTTTTTTATTTGTCTGGTTGTGAGGATTTTTGTTTTCTTTACATTGACGTGTAATCTATCCTGAAGCCTGTGTTTTTTGATATTCTTCAGTAACTGCTTCAACACCTCTTTGCTTTGAGCAAGGAAGGTTATTTCATCTGCATATTGTAGGTTGTTAACAAGCCTTCCTCCAATCTTTCTTCATATTGTCCAGCTTCTCAGTCTATTTTCTTTAGTATCCAGATTGAATAAGTATGGTGAAAGGATACAACCCTGATGCAAATCTTTCCTGGTTTTACATATGCACACACATATACACAAAGAGACTTTAAAAAAGTTTATGGAAAAGTGAAATGAAATCATAAAAATAAAAAGCATAAACTTTATTTCTCAACATAAGCTCCATCGAAATCAAGACAGTTTTTGTAAATATCAATACCAGCCATTTAGTTCATTCTAAAGAACTGAGGATCCTGGGAATTTACCCACATCAATGCATTCTTTTTAACATTATTAACCAAGGAAAAATGGGTGAGCTTAAAAGATGTTTTTAAGATTAGGAAACAAAAAGAATTCAGGAGTCAAATCAGTATGGTAAGGAGGATACCTAATGACTTTTACAAAACTGCTCTTGTTTGATGAGAGAATTGAGCAAATGGAGGACTTTCTGTTGAAACTTTCCTGGGCATTTTTCTACTAAAGCTTTGACTAACTTTCTCAAACCACTCTCATGATAAGCAAATGTTATCATTCTTTAGACTCCTGGTGTGGCACTGTAGGATAAGCACTGGACTGCGAACCACAAGGTTGACCATTCAAAC
>NW_006408533.1:12936446-12973052 GCF_000296735.1 Chrysochloris asiatica
GTATTGTTGACTGGTTCACTTTTGCTTTGACTGTACCACTTCCATCTCTTGGCAGTCATTGCTTTGATTGTGCTGTTTCAAGGATTGTACTTTTGAAGCCACTTTTAATCTACTGTTACAATTCTTCACAGAAATACTTCTGGATCTTGATCCCACTAGTTTATAAGTTTCCACTGAAAGGTGTGGTCTTCTCTACAGGAAATCTGGATCAACGGCTTTGGCATCAAACGACAGAAAGTTTGTTCAACTTTAATTTCTCAGTCAGAATTGTACAAGCTGAACCAACTGAGATGTCTATGGTGTTGACTATTGTTTCTATTGTTAATCCTCCTCATTTAGAGCATTAACACGATTAATTTTTTTTAGTGGAACTCAGATATCAAAAGGTCTCAGTATAGTTTTCTTTCCTTCTTTCTCTTTAAAGCTTTTATTGTGAATTGAGTGATAGTTTACAATGATTACAATCCCCTCCACATACTATTGGTTATGTCTCTTTCTCTCTCTCTCTTTTTTTTTTTTTTTGATGTACACATATGCATAGAAACATATATTTGTTTAAACAACCAAACAACCAAAGGGCACATTTTGCAAGCCAGCCTCCTGCCCACCACCACACAGCCTTTCTCTTTCCATGGATCTAGAGTCCTCAGCTGCTCTATCTCTATGACATCACCTCTGCTTCTGTCTCTGTTGTCGCTGCTTCTCTGGTTAGGATCTCACACTCCACTCATTCTCTTCTTTCTTGATGGTACTAGGATCCTCTGTTCCTGGAATGAAAGATGCACTACTCCTCCCTTTTGTTTATACACCTTCTACCTTTACAGCTGTGACAATTGCAGTTAGTCATGATAACAATTACTCACTACTGAATCAAAAGAATCCTATGCCCATCCTCACTTTTCACCAGACCCATCTAGACAAGATGAAAACTATTCAGGGAGATTCTACCCTCCCCCCACCCACTCTGAAACTAAGCACATTCTTGGAAACTTGTAAGTCAGCCACTTTGTGCCTTTGTAGCCCACCATTTTAGGTAGCCGATTAACATATTTTTATGGTAAATTGTTCCTTTTACTGTAGTGCTTTCCATCTTTATCTTCATTTGTCTTACTTGCTGTTTTGTCTGATATTACCTGCCAACTGTCTTTTGAATGGTATTTGCCTAATATATCTCTTTCATTATTTTTCTTTGTATTTCTATGGCATTATGTTTTAGATGTGTCCCTTTAAAACAATGTGGAACTGAATTTAAAAAAATACAACCTGGTCTGAGAAGCAGGAGAGCTCTCTTATTATGGAATGGTGCCAGGTCTATTTAAGCCATCCCAATTTGTTTATTGCCTTAATGTCTTTTGTCTATTCTATATAAATTTTCTTAGTGAGAAATGCAAGATGCTTCTGTCTGGAAGTTCCAAGGAAACAGAGACTTAAGTTTACACAGTAGCATGTCAAGATGCCCAAAGCAGGCAATAAATCCAAGACTTAATTTGGTTTTCTTGTGTGCCTAAGGAAATTAGGGAAGAAATAATTCTGCAGGTACACTAAAAGAACAATTTAATAAATCCTACTTTGCTTTCTATTATTTTTCCCATAAGTTTTCATTGAAGATAAGTCTTAGGAAGGAATTTTACCTCATCAGTGCAGATAGATGATTTCATATGCTCATTAAAATGGTAAGTTCTTCAAAGTTAGATGTGTCTTGTTCATACTTGCATATATAGTATATGCAGCTGAAGCTCAGCATTGACCTGAACTGAAATCTTAATTTTGTGAAGGGAGAAGGAAATAAGAAAGTGAAACTTTACAAGATGATTTTTTTTTTCTCTTTGTGAGAGGATGAAAAGGGTGCTAGAATTTCTACTGCATTTTATTAATGATCTGAATTATGCCTTCAATGATTATGTTTTCAAATATGCCCAAGCATTTTATCAATAATTTAAAAAATAAGCAGTGAGATTTCTGAGTACAAAATGCACAGTGTCATGGAATTAATTCTACTCCCCGTCCCCCAAATATGTGGCCAGGCTGTGATTTTCAGTGGTTTGGCACTTATGTAATGATGTAATCATGCCCCATGATGTGATCTAATGTAGCCAGACCTGATGTAATTATCCTATGTGTTGCAAATCATCACTTCTATGATGTTAATGGTAGTTCTGGTGTTGCGCTGTAGGACATACATCGGTCTGCTAATGGCATGATTTGCTCCAACTGGTCCTTGGAAACCCTATACAGGGTAGCTGTGAGTTGGAACTGACTCCAAGGCGTTTAAAAGCAACAGCAATGATGTTAATGAGGCTGGATGCAATCTACAGGATCAGGCTGTATCTTCAGTCAATCTCTTTTGAGATATAAAAGGATTAAATAAGCAAGTAGAGCTCAGAGGGACCTAAAACTACAAAGTAAGAAGATCCAGCAGTGGAGTACAACCTTTGGACCTGGGATCCCTTCACTGTAAAACTCCCAGAACCCAAGGAAGATTTGATGCCAAGATACGTGGAAATTTACAAAGAATACTGGGCCTACAGATGCTGAAAGGAGACAAGGAAATTTCACCAGAGCTGACAAAGAGAGAAAGTCTTCCCCTAGGGCTGGCACTGTGAATTTGGACTTGTAGCCTCCTAGCCATTGGTATGTGATATTAATGATAATGTTCTATGATTTATGTGTTTCCAAAGAATACAGATATGGATCTCTTCCAAT
The DNA here is from genome assembly GCF_000296735.1 of Chrysochloris asiatica. Classification (NCBI taxonomy): domain Eukaryota; kingdom Metazoa; phylum Chordata; class Mammalia; order Afrosoricida; family Chrysochloridae; genus Chrysochloris; species Chrysochloris asiatica. The sequence continues at coordinate 12,939,150 of NW_006408533.1, forward strand.
CAGTTGACCTTCCAAATTTCTTGGCACAGATGAGTGAGTGCCTCCAGTGCTACAACAGTTTGTAGAACAATTTCTGTTTGTATTCTGTCAATTCATGGAGCATGTTTTCACCAAAGTGTTCAGTGCAGCTTGCACTTCTTCCTTCATTATCATTGGTTCCTGATCATATGCTCCTTCTTGAAATGGTTAAACATTGACCATTTCATTCTGATACAGTGATTCTATATGTATTTTCCATCTTCTTTTAATACTTCTGCATCATTCAATATTTTGCCCATAAAATCCTTCAATATTGCAAGTCAAGGCTTGAATTCTTTTCTTCATTTTTTTCAGCTTGAGAAATGCTGAGTGCGTTCTTCTCTTTTGGTTTTCTAACTCCAGCCTTTGCACATTTTATTTTATTATAATATTTGACTTTGTTTTCTCAAGTTGCCCTCTGAAATTTTCTGTTCAGCTCTTTGACTTCCTCATCTCTTCAATTTTCTTTCTCATCTCTGTGCTGGACAGCAAATTTAAGAGTATCTTTGGCCATCCAGTTTGGTCTTTTTTTTTTTTTTTCTTTCCTGTCTTTTTAAATTACCTTTTGCTTTCTTTCTGTGCGATATTCTTGATGTCATCTCACAACTCTTCTGGTCTTTGATCATTAGTGTCTAATGCATCAAATCTGGTCTTGAGATGGTATCAATTCAGGTGGGGTATGTTCAAGATCATATTTGGCTCTTGTGGCCTTGTTTTAATTTTCTTCAATTTCAACATCATCTTGCATGTGAGCAATTGATGGTCTGTTCCACAGTATGTCCATGGCCTTGTTGTGGCTGATGATACGGAGTTTTCCACCATCTCTTCACACTGATAGTCAATTTCATTCTGATACATTCCATCTGGTGAGGCTGAAAAAAGGTATGTTTGTAATGAATTAGTTGTTGCTCTTTCAAAATTCTACCAGGCAATTTCTAGTATCACCAAGACCATGTTTTCCAACTACTGATCCTTTTCCTCTTTGTTTCCAACCTTCACATTCCAATTACTAGTAATTATCAAAACATCTTGATTGCCTGTTTGATCAATTTCAGATTGAAGAAGTTTATAAAATTCTTCAATTTCATCATCACTGGCTTAGTGTTCAGCACGTAAACTCGAGTAACAGTGGTATTAGATGTTCTTCCTTGTAGGTGTCTTTATAGTATCCTGTCTCAGACAGCATTGTACTTCAAGATAAATCTTGAAAAGTTAATTTTGTTGATGAAGGTGATGCTTTCTTCTTCAATATGTCATTCCCAGCATAGTAAACCACATCATTGTCTGATTCAAAATGGCCAATACCAGTCCATTTCAGTTCACTAATGCCTAGAATATAAATTTCTATGCCTTCCATTTCATTTTTGGCAACTCTAATTTTCTTACATTCATACTTCGTACATTCCATGTTCTGATAACTAATGGATGTTTAAAACTGTTACTCATTTTGAGTTGTGTCCCATCAGCAAATGAAGGTTTTTACTCAAGTCATGTCATCATGGTCAATTATAGTTTGAGGAGGCATATTTTGCTTTCCTTCCAATCTGAGAGACTCATCTCCTGGTACTATATCTGACAATGTTACACTGCTGTTCAAAAGGTTTTTAATGGCTAAACAGTCAGAAGCAGTCTGCTTCTCCTTCTTCCTAGTCTGTCTTAGTTTAGGAACTCTGCTGAAACCTGTCCACCATGGGTGACCCTTTTGGCATTTAAAATATCAGAAGCATAGCTTCCAGCATCACAGCAACATGCAAGCCATCACAGTATGACAAACTGACATATAAGTCATGGACTGTAGCATGTACTAAGTTTTTAATATATATTCAAGTGGATGGGAGGATAAAAGACATGAAGATCTATATTGTATAATCTTGTCTCCACTTAAAACTTTTCAAATTCATATAATTTCTTTCTTTATCTTCAAAAACAGCTTGAAATTTTATCATTTATGCAAAAGATTTCTGACATCCCAGAGGAAGAATTAGTCTTTCCTTTCTGTGTTGAGGTAGCACTTAAAAAAAAAAAAAAATCCCATTGACGTAGCTAGTTTTATATCCAGCTTATGGAGGATTTCGTAATCACTTAAGAAACACTTAAAATTGTTTCTTAAACACTTTTAAAATTTGTTTTTGTAGTTGCTGCATGAGGCAAAACTTTCTTGAATTGGATTTTAAAATAGTGAAAATTAAATGCCAACACTAGTTGAGTATCTACTATGTTTTATACCCTGGTCAAAAAAAACCATAAAGAGGTTTTCCTTTTGGTTCTCATAATAACCCAATAAACTACACAGTGTTGTTGTTGTTTTCTTTAATGTGTGGTCAAACTAAAGGCCAGTAAACGAGGGAGGTAAGACTAACCCATTTATTCCTTTCATCTGTGGGTTACTGTGCTAGACTGCAAAATTGTTTGAACTGCAAGGTCAGTGGTTCAAGCTCACACCTTCTAAGTGTGCTGTGGCACTGTAGGATAAGTACTAGACTGCTAACAACAAGGCTGATGGTTCAAACCCACCAGTTGCTCCTTGGGAACTCTATACAAAGAAACCCTATACAAAGTTGCTATGGGGTTGATAACTGACTTGATGGCACTTAACAACAATGAACAACTTCATTACTCATAAGTTTTTTGTTGTTGTTAAGTGCCGTTGAGTTGATTCTGACCCATAGCGACCCTGTATAGGGTTTCCGAGAAACCGCTGGTGAGCCGGAACCACGGACCTTGTAGTTCAAACTGCTTTGCAGTCTGGCGCATTAACCCACAGCGCCACACCAGGATTCCTAAGTTACTCCTAAACAAAACTGATCCCAACATGCTTTACTTCATCCACCAGCAGCTTCCAAAATCACATTGTATTGAAAATAGAATATTACTTATTTGTCACTAAAGTTTTTTAAAGATTATACTATTTACTTCTAAGGATCCCTGGTAGCGTAATGGCTAAACACTTGACAGCTAACCAAAAAAAGTAGCAGTTTGAACCCACCAGTTTCTTTACAGGAAACAATACCTGGTGATTTTCTCCTATAACGATTACAGCCTAGGGAACCCTAGCAGGAGGTTCTACTCTGTTGCTATGAGTTGGAATCCACTGGACAGTATACAGAAACAACTATTTTCTTCAGAATGTACAATAAGTATAATATTGTTTTTACTTGAGACATGCTCTTCTCCAAGAAAGAAATTTCTCCTATTCTAAACACCTGTTGTTGTTGTTGTTGTTAAGACTCATATTGACCCCATATAGGGTTTCCGAGGAGCAGCTGGTGGGTTTGAACCACCAGCCTTGTGGTTAGCAGTCTAGTACTTATCTTACAGTGCAACACCATACTCAGAATGTAGGAATTATGCCTATTGATACTAAATGAACACCAAATCATTTGTCCAGAGCATTTATTGATGTGGTTTTAGCTAAAAATCTGCCCTCTAGATCCATAATCTATGAGAGAATTTTAAGCATACTTGGTAATGGGGATGATACTGTTGAAAATATATAAAGTTTTATAACATCAAATTATTTCCCCATTTCAATATTAGATACATTGAAAAAAATTTTCAAAACTTACTTTTCCCCAAAGAAATAAAGCTTTCCATTTTGACACATGACACTTGATACATAAATATAATATTAATTTGTATATAACAATGCACAATTCAATAAATGATGAAGAAAGACTTCTCAGTGATTCAGGAGGCAGCCATTATAACCAAACAGTGGTAATTTCCCAGGATGCTGCACGAGGGATTCCTGCTTCCTACAGCATGAGCTCTAAGAGTTCTAAAGCCAATTTAAGTCATTTTGTTGCTTTCACTTTCTTTCTAATCATCAAATACAAACTATAGTTTTGACTTTCCAGTTCAATTTTTAAAGCAAAAAGACAATTTCCCTGCTTTTGACATATATTGTGTTCCCATTTAGAGGGAAACATCTAAAAGGTGAAATGACTCTATTTACAGTTTGTTTCTTGGGAACCCCAGACATCAAAATTCAGTTTTAACTTCAATAGTAATAAAAAAGGGTTTCAGGGTGAGGTCTTCTAATTCGGGAGGGCCTTCAGAGTCACATCTGCCCATTTCTCTTTCGTACATAAACCCCTAAACAGGCACAAATGCCTGTGACGCTAAGAATACCACACCTAACAAGAGAGCAATTGAATCTCCTGCTTCAACTGCTTGGACAACAGCCAGCACCAAAAGCAATGAAATCATAACTAACAGCAACTGTGTTGAAGCTGAGGTCATGATGCTGGATTCTCGATGTGAATGGATCTTGAGGGCCAATGGTCCCAAAATAAAAGGGGTGTAGATAGAAGTCTTTCTGATTTAAAAATTCTCCATTGTTGGAGCTCCAGATGCTGAGGTTAAGAGGTTCCAGGCGATACTACCATCTTCCACGAAGCAGCCATTACAGGAATGGCCGATACTGTTGAAAATAAAGAATATTCCTCATATCACTTGGCTTTGTGCTCAGATACTTACGCGCTTGAATCATTGTTCTAAATTCCTTACTAGCCGAATGCCCAAGTCAGCTTCCTCAATTGTAAAAAAACAAGATAATTGTAGATTAAATAAAATAATGCATTATTGTTTGCACTCCAAAAAATAGTAAGTAAATTATATTTATCTGTATGGATTGAGTGTTTCTATATAATATCTACTTATTTAATATCATCTATTGGTTTGGGTACTACTCCCAAACCAATACAGGGAAAAGGGGTACAGAAGTCCTCTAGGATGAGGCTAACACCCAGAGAGAGAGATGAACAAGAACATGGATGCAATTTCCTCCTATTTCTTTGTAGCAGTTTACAGGGGCATTTGAATAAGTTGCAACATCAATTTTATAAAGATATTGTACATTAAATATACATACTATTACACCCCATCTAGAATTACAACAACATCAATTATGAACATTAACTGTCAGTCACTATTACTGGTGGTCTGTCTATAAACAAGCTTAGAAGTCCTGTGGTGATCTATTAGAGGTTTTCTGTATCCTTCCTCTACCCACTTCTGATCCTTTTAAGCTCTTAGGAGCAAACCGTTGATCATGACTAAAAGCAACTAAGTGCTTTCTTTCTTGGTGCTTAGCAGTTTCCCTGGAAGTCAGCAGACAATAATGTAGCCTTTAATACAGTCTGAGACCAAATTTAGTGAGAGGAGGAAAGAGCATGATATAAAGTTAAGGAAACATGGCCTTTCAAGAAGACTAATGAAGACACATATTCTGAAGGTAACCTTTCAGTCACATGGCTGTGAGTGTTGTCCTTTTCAAGTTTCCTTTAGTAATTACTTCTGAACATTAAGTTCTGCAGGAAAAGTGCTGAAAAATTAAATGATCTAGTTGCCAAAATAACAGATAAAGACATTTGTAAGTTGCACATATTAGACATAGATTTATTTCTAAGGTGTTCCAACAAATTCCTCTAAATCCTGGGATAAAAATAAAAGTAAATTCGGAATTAGCCTTCTCACTGTTCACTGTTCTTGCTATTGAAGAACCCTTTCATAGAAAATAATTCTGTCTTTTGTGGGTACCCTGTTAAAACAGAGTATGTGTGCAGTACTTTTACCTTATTTTCTTGGTGATCATCCACTTTGACATCATCAACATCATCATTACATTTTGCGGTACAACCTAAAGATGTAGTCGACCTCAATGTTGGTTTTAGCTGCAAGGTCTGTCATTCAAACTCACCAGCTGATCCTGGGAAACCCTATACAGGGTCACTACGAGTCAGAAGTAACTTGACAGCACTTAACAACAACAACAACAAATGCTTTCTTTTGATCCTGAATTATCCAAATTTAAAAAATATTGTGAGATAATTGGAAAAATTGGAATATTGATTTATTTTTTATTTTATTTTTTATATTAAGTAATTATTGTTAATTTTAAGACCTGACAATGTACTATAGAACTCATGAAACTTGTTGTTAGGTGCCATCAAGTCGGTACCAACTCATAGTGACCCTATACACAACAGAACGAAACACTGCCTGGTCGTGGGCTAACCTCATAATTGTTGCCACGCTTGAGCCCATTGATGCTGCCACTTGGCCAATCCATCTTGCTGGGTGTCTTCCTTTTTTTCTATGATCTCCACCTTACTGAACATGATATCCCTCTCCAGTGACTGGTCCCTCCTGACAATATGTCCAAAGTATGAGAGACATAGTTTGGCCATCCTGGCCTCCAAGGAGCACTCTGGCCACACTTCTTCCAACACGGATGTTGGTTTTTTTTGGCAGCCTATGGCACTTTCAATATTCTCCCCCAACACCATAACTCAAAAGCATCAATTATTTCACCATCTTCCTTATTTATTGTCCAACTTTCACATGCATATAAGGTTATTGAAAATACCATGGCTTGGGTCAGGTGCACCTTAGTCCTCAAGCTGACATCTTTGCTCAACACTTTAAAAAGGTCGTATGCAGCAGATTTGCCTAATGCAATACTTCGTTTGATTTCTTGACTGCTGCTTCCATGAGTGTTGATGGTTGATCCAAGCAAAATGAAGTCTTTGACAACTTCAATCTTTTCTCCATTGATAAGAATGTGGCTTATTGGTCCAGTAGTGAGGATTTTTGTTTTCTTTACATTGAGATGGAATCCATACCGAAGGCTGTGTGTGTTCTTTGATCTCCATCAATAAATATTTTAAGTCCTCTTCACTTTCAGCGAGCAAGGTTGTATCATCTGCATATTGAGGCTGTTAATGATCCTTCCTCCAACCCTGATGCTGTTTTTCTTCATATAACCCAGCTTCTTGGATTATTTGCTCAGCATACAGGTTGAATAAATATATTGAAAGAGTACAACCCTGTCGCACACCTTTCCTAATTTTAAACCATTCAGTGTTCCCGTGTTGTGTTCAAACAAGAAGCCAAGAAGTCAAATACTATATTACATGGAATAAATCTGCTGTGTAAGACCTATTTAAAGTGTTCAAGAGCAAAGATATCAGTTTGAGAAATAAGCTATATCTGACCCAAGCCATGGTATTTTCAATTGCCTCATATGCATGTGACAGTTGGGCAATACATAATGAAGATCATAGAAGTATTGATGCATTTGAGCTATGGTATTGAAGAAGAATATTGACAATACCATGGACTTCCAAAAGAACAAACAAATCGGTGTTGGAAGAATTATAGCCCAAATGTTCCTTATAAGCAATGATGGTGGGACTTCGTCTCTCATACTCAAGACATTAATAAGGAGGGACCAGTCTCTTGAAAAGGAAATTATGTTTGGTAAAGTATGTTGTTGTTGTTGTTATGTGCCGTGGAGTCGGTTCCGACTCATAGCGACCCTGTACAGGGTTTCCAAGGCTGTAAATCTTTACGGGAGCAGAAAGCCTCATCTTTCTCCCGCGGAACAGCTGGTAGTTTCAAACTGTTGACCTTGCAGTTCGCAGCCCGATTTGTAACGACTACGCTACCAGAGCTCCTTTGGTAAAGTATAGGGTCAGAAAAAAAAAAGAGGACACCAGTGAGATGGATTGCTGCAGTGGCAGTAGCAATGGACTCAAATGTAACAACAATGGTAAGGATGGTCAGTATTTCATTCTATTGTGCTTATGGCCACTATGAGTCAGAACTGACTCGATGGCTCCTAACAACAATGTACTGAAGTTATGTTTTAAGACAGTCCTTAGCTTTTAGAAATATATGGTGGTGGTGGTGTGCTGTGGAGTCATTTCTGACTTACAATGACCCAGCATAGGGTTTCTGAAGTTAGATTATGAAGTTGGACACATGGGGATTCATTAAACTAGTCTCTGTATTTTTGTATATGTCTGAAATTTTCTACAATAAAAGGTTTTAAATTGTTCTGGAAGCATTCTATTAGCTATACTGATTGTGTGCCATCCACATTGTCTTCTTCTCTGCTGCTTATGTCCCTCCTCATATAAGTCCTTTCCTCCTAATACAGACTCAGGGTACCTCTTTATTGCTATTATAGTGATTATTAATAATGATGATGCAAAGAGTGATTATCATAAAGAGAAGATCATTGTCCACATGTGGGATGCTGCATCTTGACGCTTTCCCAGCTGCTCATATCTTTCCATGTTTTGCTGTTGTTGTGAAGTGCTGTTGAGTCGGTTCCGACCCACAGTGACCCTGTATAGGGTTTCCTAGGAGCAGCTGGTGAGCTTGAACTGCCGACCTTGCAGTTCAGATGGTTTTGCAGTCTGGTGCATTAACCCACAGTGTCACACCAGGACTCCAGCTTATATGTTATAAAATAGAGATCATTCACTCCATGCTCTTCTGCTTCCTGATATATTTTGCTTAGGAGATAATTATGTTTATCTGTTTATTTGAATAAATATATTTTTGATAAAAGAATTCTGATAGTGTAGTGAATTGATTACAAGATGTTCTGCTAACAGCAAGGTCAGTAGTTTGAATCTACCAGTCACTGTGCTGGAGAAAGTTGAGGATTTCTGCTTCCACAAAGATTTACAGCCTTGGAAAACTTATACAGGGTCCACGTGAGTTGGAGCCAACTTGTTGGCACACAGCCACCACCATTTTTTTCCTTTTTTTTTTTTTTTGTAAGTGTCCTTTATTTTAAGTTTTTATTGTGAATTGAGTGATAGTTTACATGGGAGTACATCAGTTTTACACTCATCATTTCATTGCAATGATTACAATCTCCTTCGTGCATCACCATTCAACAGTATTTTTACTTCTATTTCCTATGTTTTTTTGTTTTGTTTATTTTTTTTTGGGTGAGCAGATGTACACAAAACACTAGGGAACATGTAATTATTTAAACAACCAAAGGGTACATTATGTAAGCCTGCCTCCTGGCTGCCAGCACCTGGCCGCCAGCATACAGCCTTTTTCTTTCCTGAGTCTAGAGTTCTCAGCTACTCTATTTCTTCATGTCATCATTTCTGCCTCCATCTCTGGTGTTGCTGTTTCTCTGAGTAGGGTCCCACATTCCATTCATTCTCTTCTCCCTTGATGGTCCTAAGGTCCTCTGTTCCAGGACTGTAAGATTAACCGCTCCCCCCCTTTTTGTTACAAAACTTCTACCTTTACAATTGTGACAGTCACAATTAGTCATGATAATAGTTACTCACTATTGAATCATAAGAATCTTATCCCCATCTCTTTTCACCAGACCCGTCTAGGCAAGATGGAAACTATTCAGTGGGGATTCTACTTTCCCCTGCACACTCTGAAACTAAACTCCCTCTTGAAAACTTGTCAGTCACTTTGTGCCTTTATAAATGACCCCCCCTCCCATTTTAGGTAGCCAGTCTAAGTTGCCCATCTCTATCTACCCTGTATACAGAGGGGGTAGGATTGATACTTAATGTGAAGACTCCTTCCCTCTCAGTTGGTATTTGAGCTACTACATCCATAAGTATAGCTCAAGTTCATCAAATTGTAGCAATTTACACTCGTTTCCTTTATCAAAAAAAATTTTTTCCTACCACCATTTTAAGTAATATCTTAAAATTGCTGTTGTTGTTAAGTGCCATTGAGTCAGTTGTGACTATTACCTACCTTGTGTAGGATTTCTGAGAAGTAGATGGTAGGTTTGAACTGCTGACCTTTTGGTTCGCAGTCCACTGCTGAATCTACAGTACCACACTAGGATTCCAATAACACCTGGTATATCATCATATGAATGAAGTTAAAACTTAAAAAAACACTTTGCTAAAAGAGAAAGTAGGGAAATAAATATAAAGAACATAAAAAATATATAATAGCTATTTGATTATAATCAGAAGATTCTGATGATTTCCATCTAGACTGCTGCAAAGCCTTGTTTTAGGTTGTAATCCATTTCACTGAAGACTGTCAGAGAAAGGGATCTCTTTCATGGACATTTTTCTGCAGGCCTATCAGTCTAAACATATGTTAAGACATGATTAACTGTGAGATTTGGTAACAAAATGGCAAATTACAATCGCAGGATTATTGTTTGTTCAGTTTTTCATTGTAGAGAGGATTGGAGTAGACATGTGAAGATATTGACAGAGATGAGAAAATGTGCATTTAAAGTTTACAGCCAGAAGAGGGACAGTTGTTGAGAAGATGGAAAAGTTCCTAGGTGAGGAAGGATGAACCTTTCTCCTAGGTAGTGGTATACTGGAGCTAGATCATACTAGGTGATAAGAATCTCTTTTGTATATCTCTTCCCAATTCTGTATTAACTGCCATCAGGTTGGTAGTCTGAAATCGACAGTGATGAGAACGTTTATATCATGGAAATGGGCAAATGTTACAAATCAACTCTTGGAGAACTTATTGGTAAATATTTACCTGTATATCATAGCCCCATGCCTCCTATTCTGACATGATAATATTGCCCTGGAACATTAGAGAATACTGAAGAATAAACTCTAGGCTTCCAAAATCTCAGGAAGCTATAATTTCATTTCACTATTTTTTTCTTACCTGATTAATTTTATATCTTATTAATAAACTTCTTATGTTAGTCAAGGATTTAGTTATCCAATGCCTTAATTCCCTTCCTCACATTTCCCCAATATTGTTAAATCAATATTCAGTGTTTATATTATTTTGATTATATAAATAATGTCCATAGGTGAGCTTAGGTAACTGTGAAAATTATATTTACTTACATGAACAACTCCTAGTTGTTGAATTATTGACTTTTTGTTTTGTTTTGTTTTGTTTTCAGTAGGCTTACTACTGATTCTTCCCAAATTCAACAGATTTGTAAAATAACTCTGAATATAATTTTCCGTATAATCAAAGGCAGAAGATAATCTATTGACTCCACTTTTTATCCAGCAGCTATTTCTTCTAGAGACCTTCATTCTCCAATTACAGTCTGAACTGACTGCTGGCTGGATGAGTTACGTAGCGATTATTCTAAGTCATCCCTTAATTGATTTTCAGTGAAGGATCCCCTGTATTCTGAATTCCATGTCTTTTTTCTTGGTTTAGTTCATCCTTATTTTCTTAAACATATGTTCTGTTCATGCTTTTCATAAGTAAGAGTGAAAATGAAATCAATGAGCTGCTTTTAATATTTGAAATATTTATTATACCTTCATAATTGATCCCCCACCCTTGGTGTGACCTGTACATTTACTAGGGACCTGGGCTCAGACCCCATCATAATTGATTTTAAAGATATTTCCCAAATATCTTACAGCTTCCAGTGTTGCTGTTGAAAAGTCCAATACTATGCTGATTTCAGAAGCTATGTATGTGGACTGTTTTTATGCTGTGAAAGGATCTACTCATTACTGTTGTTGTTCGGTACAATCAAGTTGGTTCTAACTCACAGCAACCCTATGTACAATAAAATGAAACACTGCCAGCTCTTGTATCATCCTAACAATTGTTGTTATGTTTGAGCCTAGTGTTGCAAATGCTGTGCCAGTGTATCTTGTTGAGAGTCTTCCTCTTGATTGCTGATCCTCTACTTTACTGAATATCATGTCCTTCTCCAGGGACTGGTCCCACCTGATAATATGTCCGCAGCACATAAGATAAAGTCTTGCCATCTTTGCTTCTAAGGAGTGTTCTGGCTGTACTTCTTTCGAGACAGATTTGATTGTTCTTCTCGCAATCCGTGGTCTATTCAATATTCTTCACCAACACTGTAATTTAAACACATCAGTCTTCCTGATTCATTGTTCCTACTTTGCATGTATATGAAGTGATGGAAAATACCAAGACTTAGGTGAGGTCCACCTTAATATTCAAAGTGATGCCTTTGCTTTTTAACAATTTAAAGAGGTATTTTCCATTAGATTTGTACAACACAATACATTATTTGATATCTTGACTGCTACTTCCATTGGCATTGATTGTGGATCCAAGTGAAATGAAATTCTGACAACTTATGTATTTTCTCAATATTTTCTTTTCTAGTGTGTTGAAATTTTGCAATCATGTGCTTTCGTAAGGATTTCCCCCAGCAATTATACTGAAAATGAAGCTACTTTCAACATTGAAACTTTCAACATTCAAGGCTTTCAGTTCTGGGAAGTTATCTCATCATCAATGGCATGTTGAATTCTCTGGATTCCTTTTTACATTTTCCTACTCTTTTTCTAATCTGAAATTTTATTCTTTTTTTTTTTTTTTTTATCTTCTAATCCTTCCAATGAACTTTGAATCATGACGATTTAAGTCTTGAACACTTTGTCTTATTTTCTGTTTCTTTTTATGACCGTTTATAATTTCATGGATGTATTTTTCTTCTAAACCCTCTGAGGGTATTGGTAATTTAGAACTTTTCTAGTGCTCTCTGTCTTGCTTTTAAATCTCCTAACTTCTTTTCTCCCCCTATATGATTGCTTGAGGATCCCTGGTGTGATGGTGTAGGATAAACACTCAACTGCTAACTACAAGGTTGGTAGCTTAAAACCCACCAGTTCTTTTTGGAAATCCTCTACAGGGTTGCTGTGAGTCAGAACATACCTGATGGCACATAACAACAACAACTACATGGACAAGGCTTTTTTTATTGATGAGTTTCTTATAGGGTAATGGTCCAATAAACTAACTTTTTCACTGAAAGATCTCCAAAGTTGTTACTGTAGATATTTCTCTGGGAATATTCAGTTTTATGGAGAAGAATCCTACCAGTGTTCTGGAATTGTGACTGAAAAAGTCGATTGGTATTTTACAGTATATTGCTCATCTGAATATACTTTTCACTTTTCAATCTGCCTTCAGAGATTGTATTTATTACTTTTAGGTGTTGTATTTATCACACCAATGAGATGTTTTTCCCTCTGGCATTTTGTTGATCTGAAGCAAGAGGAAGCTTTAATGGGAGATCAGAAGACTGGAAGAAAGTTTAAAGTTTTACCTTCAACTTCTTCTCTTCAGGGTCCTTGTGGGCTGGGTGTATCCCTTAATTGAAGATCACCACTCCTCTCAACTGCTACTTATCTTCAGTTTGACATATTGTGGTGGCTTGTGTGTTACAGTGATGCTGGAAACTATGCCACCAGTATTTTAAATACCAGCAGGATCAGGTTTCAATGGAGCCTTCAGACTAAGACAGACTATGAAGGAGACAGATCACTTCCGAATGGTTAGCAGCAGAACACTGTTATAGAGGCAGACCAGCCCCTCAGCTTGTAAGGCACTCAAAATACGAATGGAGAAAAGCAGCCTACTCAAAGTTGTTGTTGTTGTTAAGTGCCATTGAGTTGATTCTGACCCATAGCAACCCTGTATAGGGCCTCCAAGGAGCAGCTGGTGAGCTTGAACCACCGATCTTGCAGTTCAAATGACTTTGACACAATAGCCCACAGATACTCAAAGTAGAGGTGACTTTAATGACATGAATGGACAGGGCTTTTAGGGCCTTCATTTACTGATGGGACACAATTTAAAATGAGAATAAACAGTTTCAAACATCCATTAATAATCAGAATGTGGAATGTATGAAGTATAAATCTAGAAAAATTGGTAGGTGTCTAAAATGAAATAAAGAGATGAAGTATGGCCATCCTGACATCTCATCTTCTGGCATTATATATAACAATGTTTCATAACTATTCATAAGGTTTTCATACATTCACAATTAGTCTGCCTCTCCTTCTTAGTCTATATGAGTCTGGAAGATCTGCTGAAACCTGTCCCTCATGGATGACCCCACTGGCATTTAAAATACCAGTGGAATACCTTTCAACATCACAATAAACATGCAAGCCATTACAGTATGGCAAACTGATAGACAGGTGGTGGTAGAAAAATGTTGTTGTTAAGTGTCATTGAGTCGGTACTGACTCATAGCAACACTACTATGTGCAACAGAATGAAACACAGCCCGGTCCTGGGCCATCCTCACAATCATTGCTATGGCTGAGCCCATCGCTGCCACCACTGTGTCAATGGGGGTCTTCATCTTTTTCTCCCACTTTTCACTTTACCAAACATGATATCCTTCTCCAGTAACTGGTGCGTCTTAATAATATGTCTGAAGTATGCAACATAAAGTTTGGCTACCCTTCCTTCCAAGGAGCACATTGGCTGTACTTCTTCCAACATAGATTTGTTTGTGCTTTTGGAAGTCCAGGATACTTTTAATATTCTCCTCCAACACCATAACATAAATGCAACAATTCGTCTATGGTCTTCCTTATTCAATCCAACTTTGGGTATTGTTGTTGTTAAGTGCCATCAAGTCAGTTCAGAACCACAGTGACTCTGTATAGGGTTTCTGAAGAGTGACTGGTGAGTTGAACTGCCAGCTTTGTGGTTCAAAAGACTTTGCAGTCCAGCAAATTAACCTACAGTGCCATGTCAGCGCTCCCAACACTCTAGGCAGCAGTTACCAACCTAGGGCCACTCTGGGATCGGCTGCACCCACTGCTAACACGAGTTCCCAGTGGGCACTACAGTGGATACTATTATACCTGGTATGGCACTATAGGATAAGCATTGGACTGCTAGTCAAAAGTTGGTGATTCACATGGAAGGCTAGAGCTGAGAGTGAAGTGTCCAGCTGCTATGAAGTGAGGGAGATGCACAAGAACACCCAAACTTGCAAATAGTACCCATTTGACCTAGCCTCAATGGCTTGATAATCAGAATTCAACTAGAGGAAGATTAAAAAAAATTTTTTTTGATAAAGGAAACAAGTGTAAATTACTACAATTTGATGAACTTGACCTATACTTATGGATGTAGTAGCTCAAAATACCAACTTAGAGAGATGGAGTCTTCACATCAAGTATCACTCCTATCTCCTCTGTATACAGGGTAGATAGGGACAGTAAACTTAGACATTGGCTATTTAAAATGAGGGGGCAATAAAGGCATGGAGTTACTGGCTTACAAGTTTTCAAGTGGAAGTTTAGTTTAAGAGTGTGTGGGGGAAGGTTGAGTCCCCACTGAATAGTTTTAATCTTGTTTAGATGGGTCTGGTAAAAAGAGATGGGGATAAGATTCTTATGATTCAATAGTGAGTAATTGTTATCATGACTAATTGTAACTGTCACAGTTGTAAATGTAGAAGTTTTGTAACAAAAATGGGGCAGTAGTTAATCTTACAGTCCAGAAACAGTGGTCCCTAGGACCATCAAGGAAAAAGAGCATGAGCAGAATGTGAGACCCTATGCATAGACGTAGCGACACCAGAGATGGAGGCAAAGATGAGGACATGGAGAAAGAGAGCAGCTGAGGACTCTAGACTCAAGGAAATAAAAAGACTGAGTGCTGGTGTTCAGGAAGCAGGCTTGCAGAATGTGCCCTTTGGTTGTTTAAATTATTATGTATTCCTTAGTGTTTTCGTGTACATCCCCCCCCCCCAACCCACAAAAAAGAACGGGAACAGAAGCAAATACTGTTGAATGATGATGCAGGGAAGAGATTATAATCATTGCAATGAGACGATGGTGTAAAGCTGATGTTCTTCCATGTAAACTATCACTCAATTCACAATAAAAACTAAAAACAAATAAATGAAATGAAAGCATAAAGATGGATATCCTAGGCATTAGTGATCTGATATGTACTGGTGCTGGCCATTTTGAATTGAACAATCGTATAGTTTAGTATTAGAATGACAAGCTGAAAAGGAGTGGCATCACATTCAGTGTAAAAAGAGCATTTCAAGATCTATCTTGAAGTACAATGTTATCTGTGATAGGATAATATCCACATGTCTACAAGGAAGACCACTATTATTCCACTTTACCCATGAACCACTAAAGCCAGTGATGATGAAATTGAAGAAGGGAGCACAGTGGCTTCATATGATAAACACTGTACTGCAAACCAAAAGGTTCATGCCCATCAACCACGCTCCACGGGAGAAAGATGAGGCTTTCTGCCCCCGCAAAGATTTAAAAAGCCTTGAAAACTTATACAGGATCACTATGAGTCAGAATCGACTAGAAGGTATTTAACAACAACAATCTGCTTTTTCAGTTTGAAATTGATCAAATATGCAATCAAGATGCATAGATAATTACTGGTGGTTGAAATTAGAAAGTTGGAAACAAAGAGCATGGATTAGTAGTTCAAAAATATTGCCTTGGTGATAGAAACAATGCTAGAAATGACATGACAGAATTTTGCAAGACCAACTACTTAGTCATAGTAAATGCCATTATTCAACAACATAAATAGTGACATGTAGACCTAATTAGACATTATACACAGGAATCAAACTGCCCATATCTATGGGAAGAGATGATGGAGAAGCTTAATAATATCAGCCAAAAATTAGGCTAAGAACCAACTAAAATACCATTAAAAAGAAAATAAAGAAAGAAAAGGCCAAAATAGATGTCATAAGAGACTCTGAAACTTGTTCTTGAAAGTAGATAAATTAAAGTGATTGAAAGAAATGATGGAGTAAAAATCTGGAAAGAAAATTTCAAAGGGCTGCCAAAGAAGACAAAGTTAAGTATTATAATGAAATGCTCAAAGACTTGGAATTGAATACAAAAAGGGAAGAATATGCTCAGCATTTCTCAATCTGAAGGAACTGAAGAAAAAATTCAAGCCTTGACTTACAATTTTGAAGGATTCTATGGACAAAATATTGAATGATTCAGAAAGCATTAAAAGAAAATGGAAGGAAAACATAGAATCATTGTACCAAAAAGGACTGGTTGATGTTCAGCCATTTCAAGATGTAGCATTTGATCAAGAACTGATGCTACTGAAACAAGAAATCCAAGCTACACTGAATGCATTGGCGAGAAACGAGGCTCCAGGAATTATATGGATACAAATCGGAATGTTTCAACAAAATGATTCAGTGCTGAAGGCACTCAGTTGTCTATGCCAAGAAATTTGGAAGAAAGCTACTTGGCTAGTCAGTTGGAAAAAATCCATATTGTGCCCATTCCTAAGAAGGTTGACCCAACAGAATGTGGAAATCATTGAACAATATCACTAATATCGCATCAAGTAAAATGTTGCTGAAGATAATTCAAAACTGGTCACAGCAATCTATTGACATGGTGCTGCTGAAAATTCAAGCAGGATTCAGAAGAGAACATGGAATGAGGGATATCATTGCTGACAACAGATGGATCTTCACTTAAAGCAGAGAGTACCAGAAAGATATTTACTCTAGTGACTATGAAAAGGCATTTGACTTTGTGGGTCATAACAAACTATGGATAACATTGTGACGAATGAGTGTTTCAGAACATTTGAATGTGCTCATGAGGAATGTATATGTAGATTAATACACTGTCGCTCCAACTGAACAAGGGTATACTGAATGTTTAAAATCAGGAAAGGTTTGCACAAGGTTGTATCCTTTCACCATATTTGCTCAATCTGGATACTGAGCAAATAATCTGAGAAGCTGAATCATATGAAGAAAAAATATGAAAGATTAGAGGAAGACTTCAAGTGACATAACCTTGCTTACTGGAAGAGAAGAGGACTTGATGAAGATCAAAGACAATAGTCTTTAGTATAGATTGCACCTCATTGTAAAGAAAGCAAAAATCCTCCTAACTGGTCCAATAAATGACATCATGAGAAATGGAAAGAAGATTGACATTTTCAAAGACTTCGTGTTGCTTGGATTCACAATCAACATTCATGGAAACAACAGTCAAAAAATCAAAGAATGTATTATATTAGGCTAATTTGCTGCAAAAAAACCCTCTTTAAAGTGTTAAAAAGCAAAGATTTCATTTGAGGACTAAGGTGTGCCTGACCCAAGCCATGATATTTTTCAGTTGCTTCATATACTTATGAAAATTGGACAAGGAATAAGAAAGACCATTGAAGAGTTGATGCATTTGAATTATGGTGTTGGCTAAAAATATTGAAAGTACCGTGGACTATCAGAAAAACAAACAAATCTGTATTGATAGACATACAGTCAGACTGTTCCTAGACGCCAGGATGATGAGACTTCATATATCATATTTCAGACATGTTATCAAGAAGGACATCATGCTTGGTAAAGTGGAGGGTCAGGAAAAAAGAAGACCCCTCAGGGAGATGGATTGACACAGTGGCAGTAACAACCAGCTTCAACGTAACAATTGTGAGAATGGCACAAGACCAGGCAGTGTTTCATTCTGTCGTACGCACTGTCGCTATGAGTCAGAATCAACTGGACAGGATCTAACAACAACAACTAACAACTTCTCTCAAGGCAATTATCGACGTGACTCTTTCTTTCTGGCTGTCAGGAACTATGCTCTCCTGTCTTCCCTTTAGGCCTAGATGCTATAGCAATTTTTAGTCACTATCACTTGTAGTTTTTCTTCACCCTGCCCAAACCTTTGTGAATAGTTCCTTTATTAAACTCTCCTTAAATTGCTCTAATTTGTGTCTGTTTTAGTTTTCTACTGGAAATTTGACTGATACTGAATGTAATTGAACCCATAATTAGCAAAATAAAACAAAAACCAGACCTTCTGGGATTGATTCCCATATATCTGAGGAGAGCAAGAATATATTTTTTTCCTAGGGAAAAATGGAATATAGATAAGCAATAACATGTGTAACTTCACAATTTTTCAAGTTATCACAAGTGATAGAAGAGAATGGACTGCAGTGGAAGACAAGGGCTACTGGAAAACAAATAGCTGTGTGGTCTAGTTACTATGGCAACAGTAGTAATTATAAGGATTGTGGAGTTATCTGCTTCTTATAGCCCTACAGAGCATACCTACAGAAAAAGAGAAGTCAAAAGCCTGCAACATTCAACTAAAAATTTGTATGAAGAACAGGAATCCATTGAGGCATTTTTGAAGCAGGCTCTTATTTCCTGCAAGGTATATATAGCTGAGGTACACTTGTAATAAGATCACTATTGAGGAAGAAATAGGACCCTGAAACAATGAATTGGAGCATATTAACAGATTTGAATACTTTGAACATCAACATTTCCCTGAACCTCACATATTTATGCCAGTTCTTAGCATTTTCTCATTGCTTCTTAGCCCATAGAGTTCAATCCCAAACATAACTTGAAGAGAAAGGTCAAATAGCTGTTCAAGGAGGATATACTGAAAGAATTTGTAAGAATTTTCTAATCAGTCAGAGCTCAGAGAACATACAAAGGGGCTTCAAAAAGTTCACGGAGAAATGGAAGTGAAGGATAATGGAATTCTCTCATGAACTTTTTGAAGCCACTTTTGGATCAAGAACTGTTAACTAAGGGACATGAATTTAATAGAGGCCAGATGGTCAGACTTAACTTTGAGAGACAAAGTCACCACAATTAGCACAATAAACTACAGGGACAGAATGATATTTGGAATATTTAGAACCATAGGGATTTATTACAATTTATATACAATGATCAGGAAGCATCCCTAGATAAAAAAGAAATATGCAGATGCTGTTTGATATAGACAGACAATTCTAAGACTAATCAGAAACCTACCTTGAGTCACTGTTATATATCTTCAAAGACCAATTTCTTAGATCAGTTCTTGTTAGTTGCCATGGAGTTGGTTCTGACTCTTGGTAACCTTATATACATAGTACAAAATGTTACCCAGTCCTAAGCTGAATTCATGGCCAATAGTATCTGTGACACACACACAAGTTGCCATAAAATTTTAAGCAGCAGTAAGTCAGCTAGGATAAAGAGTTCCTCCAGTGGTGTCAATCACTCCATGGGTGCTTCATTCATTCATACAATTAGAGCTGAACAGCTAAGATGATCCCAGAGCATTAACATATGGAAAGTAAATTTTATTATTTACACAAAGAAGCAGACAGCTTTGCAGAACAAATGTGGAACCATATTTTAGCCACTTCTCACCATGATTCAAAATGGCTGCCAGGGCAGAGATAACTCTTTTATGTGTACTTTACTTTGTACTAGAGGTGAGAGACTCAAAACGGTCTTCCTTCAGCCTATCCTACCATTTGACTAGGGAGGCTAGTTAGGCAGGCTGGAAAACTTTGATATGCATATGTCCACCAGTTCTGAGGCCTACTTATATGCATAAGTCCTACTTATATGCACAAGTCCCCACACTTCCCAAAGCCTATTGTCAGGTGATGAATTGGGGACTCCCAATTCATTTGCACATGTTTAAATGTTTCCTAGTTATTTTACATGGAGGTGGGAGGGGAAGCACCTTGATTGCTTGAGAATTCCAAGGACTGTTTTCAGAAACCAGAGACAAATGGCCAAGTTGAATCTAATTATCCCACAATATGTTTGAGTTCACTGTTGGGCCTATTGTGTCAGCCTATCCTTTTGAGGGTTTCTTTAGTCTTAATTGTCCTTTTCTAGGGTTTGTCTTTATTGATGATGTGTTTAAAGCTGCTTGTTGTTGTTAGGTGCCATCCAGTTGGTTCCAACTCAGAATGACCCTATGCAAAACAGAACAATACTTTGCCCAGTCCTGTGCCATGCGTTATTGCTATTTTTGAGTCCTTTGTGACTATCACTGTGGCAATCCATCTAGTTGGGAGTCTTCCTCTTTTTCACTGACCTTCTACTTTATCAAGCATGATGTCCTTGTCTAGGGACTGGTCCCTCCAGACAACATGCCCAAAGAACAAAAGAAAAACTCTCTCCATTCCCACTTCTAAGGAACATTCTGGCTGTACTCCTTCTAAGACAGATTAGTTTGTTCTTCTGGCAGTCCATGGTACTTTCAATATTCTTCAACAACACCATAACCATAATGCAAATGCATCAATTCTTCTATGATCTTGTTTATTTTCTTCCTTATTTATTGTCCAACTTTCCCATGCATATGAGGCAATTTAAAACACCATGACTTAGGTCAGACATACCTTAGTCTCCAAACTGATATAATTTCTTTTTTTTTAAATGAGGCCTTTTACAGCAGATATGCTTTCTTGACAGCTGTTTTCATGAGTGTTGATTGTGGATCCAAGCAAAATGGGCACAGATGAGTGAGCACCTGTAGTGCTGCATCAGTTTGTTGAAATATTTCCATTTGTATTCCATCAATTCCTGAAACCTTGTTTTTTGCCAATGCCTTCTTCCTTCAATACCATTGGTTCTTGTTCATATACTACTCTTAAAATGGTTGAGCATTGACCAATTCTTTTTGGTACAATGACTGTATATTCCTTCCATTTTCTTTTGATGCTTCCTGCATCATTCAATATTTTGCCCAGGGAATCCTTTAATATTGTAAGTCAAGGCTTTAATTTTTCTCCAGTTATTTCAGCTTGAGAAATGCTGAACGAGTTCTTCCCTTTTGATTTTCTAACACTAGGTCTCTGCATATTTCATTATAATACTTCTTGAGTTGCCCTTTCCATTTTTTCTGTTCAGCTATTTTACTTCCTCATTTCTTCCAGTTGTTTTAACTTGTCTATGTTCAAGATCAAGTTTCAGAGTCTTTTCTGATATCCATTTTGGTTTTTTCTTTCTTTCCTCTCTTTTTAATGATGTTTTGCTTTCTTCATGTATGATATTCTTGATGTCATCTCAGTCCTCTTCTGATTTTTGATCATTGCCTCAAATCTGGTCTTAAGATGGTCTCTAAATTCAGGTGGGATATGTTCAGGGTCATAGTTATGCTCTCATGGACTTGTTTTAATTTTCATCAGTTCTAGCCTGAAGTTGCTTGTGAGCAATGAATGGTCTGTTCCATAGTTGGCTCCTGACCTCATTTTGTCTGGTGATATTGAGCTTCTTCATCCTTTCTTCCCACAGATGTTGTCAGTTTGATTCCTTACATTCCATCTGGTGAGGTCTACTTGGATAGTCACCATTTATGTTACTGAAAAAGATATTTCCAATGAATAATTTGTTGGGCTAGCAAAATTTTATCATGCAATCTTCAGTGTCATTCACCTCTGTCACCAAACCCATATTTTCTAACTACTTATGCTTTGTTTCCAACGTTTGCATTACAGTCACCAATAATTATCAATATATCTTGCTTGATTGTATGCTTGGTCAATTTCAGACTGCAAAAGTTGGTAGAATTCTTCAATTTCACCATCACTAGCTTTAGTGATTGGTACATAAATTTGAATATTAATGATATTAATTTGTCTTTGTATGGGTACTATCCTATCACAGACAATATTGTACTTTAAGATAGCTCTTGAAATACTCTTTTAATGAATATGGTGTCATTCCTCTTTAAATTGTCATTCCTGGCATAATAAACCATATGATTGTCTAACTCAAAGTGACCAGTACCAACGCACTTCATCCCACCAATGCCTAGGACAGCTAACCATTCAGAAGTGGTCTGCCTCTAATATTTCCTAAACTGTCTTAACCTTAGTCTCCACTGAAACCTGTCCACTATGGGTGACCCTGTTGGTATCTAAAATACTGGTGCCATAACTTCCAACATCAGAGCAACACACACACAGCCACTACAATACGAGACGTGGTGTGTTCAGAGCCTAGACCTACTAGGCTTCATATACCCAGATCTAATTACCTGAGAGGAGCCTAGATTCCTTTAAGAGAAGGTTCCTAAAATGTGGCCACAGGTATACATCTGGAATCTTCTCTAGGCCTTCCCTAGAGGTAACTATTGCCAATGTGACAAAACTTGTATCCAAATGTATGGTAGAGAAGAAATGATACTGTCACATAAGAAATTGAAACATTTAGGAAGAGATGGCTGAAGCTGAGAATTTTGAAGTTAATCATTAATCCCCAAACCCAAAATGCAACCATAGCTCATCAATCAGATGAGAGCTAGTAGAATTTAAATGATAGTGTCTAGACTCAAATGTGTCGAATTTTCTCCTTGTCTTAGTTTGGGTTCTCTAAAGAGGAGAAACCAATGGTTCTCTAGAGGAGAGAAACCAGTAATAAGGACATGAAACAAGACAGAACTCTGATGCAGTTAAGGATACAGATCAGATAGTCTTGCCACATGGACCCTGTGACCAGGTGGAACCAATGGTCTTCTCTACCTGTCTGTGTCAGGTAGAGATGCTATCTATACAAACCACTGGGAAGACTCCAAAAGAAGAATCACAACACTGGCACCCCAGTTTTAGAATAAATCTATGATCTACTCTGCCAACAATTCTTTATATATATAAAAAAAATCCTGATTGGCTGCTGGTTTGGGAACAGATTGAAATCTTGACCGTATGTGTCCTCACCACTGCTGTTGAGTCAATTCAGACTCCTAGTGACCCTGTAGGACACAGTAGAGATGCCTTCTAGGGATTCTGAGGCTGTGAATCTTTATGGAAGCAGACCGTCTTCCTCTCGTTCTTGACCACAAGACCTAAATTGCCAAGCTTGTGTTTTCTGATCCATTGAACCATAAAATTAGATGTGCACAATGCAATTCATTATGTGATATGTAATAAGGATCAGCAAGTTTTATCTACAAAGGGCCAGATAGTAAACATATTAGGCTCTGAGGTCAGTATGGTTTCTGGTTCAGCTAGTCAATTCTGATGCAGTAGTGCAAAAGTAGCCACAAATAATATGTCAGTGGATGGGTGTGTCAGTGTTCCAATAAAATTTTATTAACACAAAACTTTGGATTTCATATAATTGTATGTCATTAAATATTCTTTTTCTATTTTCCTAACCACTTACAAATGTGGAAACCATTTTTAGCTTGCAAAAAAAAAAAAAAAAGCAAGCTATAACATCGATGGTGGGTTGAATTTGGCCCATGGGTTGTGGTCTGTCAAATTCCAGTATATATGAAACTACATCTTTTTTCCCCCACTCCAAGCAGGCTTAGAAGGTACAACAAACAACTCAGAAGTTCAGGTGACTTCTGCTTCTGCTTCTTTGCTTTCTTCCCATCAATTTTCTCTATCATGCATTAGCAGAAGAGAAAAAGATAAGGGCTCAGTTTATGGATAGATTTACATTGGACAGTAAATAAGGAAGACCTGAGACGAATTCATGCACTTGAATTATGGTGTTGGTGAAAAATATTGAAAGGGTCATAGACTGCCAGAAGAACAAACAAATCTGTCTTGGAAGACGTACAGCCAGAATGTTCCTTAGAAGCGAGGATGGTGAGACATCGTCTTCCATTCTTTCGACACGATGTCAGGAGGCACCAATCCCGGAAAGTGGACACCATGCTTGGTAAAGTGGAGGGTCGGCAAAAAAGAGAAGACCTCTAAGAGATGAATTGACACAGTGGAAGCAAGAGTGGCCTAACTCAACTGTGACAACAGTTGTCAGGATGGCACAGGACTGGACAGTGTTCCATTCAGTTGTGCTTAGGGTTGCTGTAACTAGGAACCAACTTGATAACACCTAACAAACAACAAGTACATTGTGTGCTGGCAGCAGGAAGACACGCATGGCTGCTGCACTACTGTTTGTGGACTAAACTTTGAGTCATATACATGATTGTTTACTTTGGAGGCCTGGTGTGGCGCTGTGGGTTAATGTGTCAGATTGCAAAGCCATTTGAACTGCGTGGTCGGTGGTTCAAGCTCACCAGCCGCTCCTTGGAAACCCTATTCAGGGTTGTTATGGGTTGGAACCAATTCGATGGCACTTAACAACAACAGCTTTGTGTGGTGGTGGTTGTGATGTGTGGAAGAAGAAGTGTCCTGAGAGGTAGATCTAAATTCAATGAAGAGCAGTTGATTTTTATACTCAGGAACCTGGAAAAAAACTCCTATTGGTCACAATGTGGCAGGGAGGAGAAGAATGTGGATAGATTTCTGGGAATGGAGATATTTATGCACTATATAAATAATCACTAGAGGCCATTCATAGTAGAAGAGACTCCCCATAGTCAGGCAGACAAGATGACTCATGGCTAATAGGCTCTGGTGATATTTCATTTACTAGGAATAGTGGTTGTGCACAGTTTTATCATCATGACGTAACCCTTATCAAAGTTGATCTAACTACTGGCACATCCAGAGTATCCATGACTATCAGACTGTGGTTGCTGTATCTGTCTAGTAATATTTAAAAGGAATTACCAAGAGATCCCACAGCAGTTGATTACTTGAGTGACCTACATACTCCTTTCTGCAAAAGTTATATAATAGAATGTTTCATATATACCCGTATCTTGACCACTTCTCTCTCCAGCCAAATTTCTATCAACCATAATTTCCGATTATCACTGTCTTTTAGCCGTGCCCCCCCCCCCCCACACACACACAGACACACACCCACACACACACACAGACACCCAGTGTGGCTGTATGGTGATTGTTGTTGTTACGTGCTGTCTAGAATTGGCTCTGACTCACAACCATCTTGTATAGGGTATCTGAGGAGTGGCTGGTGAGTTCGAACCACTGACCTTGTGGTTCAAATTGACTTTGTGGTCCAGTGCTTATCCTATAGCACTATACCAGGATTCTCATAGGGTAATAGTAGTCCATTTTTGGTGAATAGCAAAGCATCAAGCCATCGTATCTCCACACCAGCCCTGAGCTTTTCTTCTTCATTAGTTGGTTACTGATAACTCCCATTAGCCCATAGGAGTAAGCTGAGAGCAGGCTGTCCATGCAACCATTAAGATTTTCATGGAGGTCTGGGCTTACTTGTGTTCTCTGGATCTGCTTGGGCTTAGTGCAAGATGCATCATTCCCATGGTATAATCGATTGCTGATGGAAGAATGATAGAATCAACTGAGTCCTGCTGGGACTTCATGTGCACTGTGGCTTGAGAACATAAACTTTCCAGAAGACAAGAAACTGAGGAACAAAAAGATGAATATGCTAGATATTGTCCATTTGTCACATTACTATGTAATGGCCAAATTTCCTTCATGGAGAGAGGAAATATGAAAAGCTAGCTGAAGTTAGCCTGAGATGAAAACTAGGTTAAACCGGTGAGAAGTGGTTAAGACTGCTTCAGCTCTATCACGCAATATGAAAAATCTGTCTCTGATGATCTTTTGACATCATAGGCCAAAAAAACACATCCCATGGCTGCCATGACATTACCCCACTCCACTGCATTCCCAAGGAGCCATGATAGTATAGTGGATTATGAGCTGGGCTGCTAATTTTGAGGTTAGCAGTTTGATTCTACCAGTTGCTTTGTGGGAGAAAGATGAGTATTTCTGCTCCTGTAAAGATTTACAACCTTGGAAAGCCTACACATGGTCACTATGAATCAGAAGCCACTCAAAGGCATGCAGCCACCACCACTACCATTGCAATCCTACATATATTAATTAGCATCTAAATGCAAATGTTTTCCTTAGAATCCTATGGATACATGTACTTTGTTAGGAAGTGTATAAAAATGAAAGTTACCTGCTGTTTGGGGGAAATTGATCCAAGATTTCTCCCTCCTAAGTTCCTTGCTTCTTGCTTCTAGTAAAAGCTATCCTTCACTCTCCTCATGACTTCTTCAGACAAAGAGACCACACCAGGTGAACCCATCCCTTATCTAAAAATGAATTGGTAGAATGTTTGCTACTCCAGATCCACTTTCCACAGTTTTACTCCATTCTCTTCTCCTGGAGGCCATTCTGTATGGACCACATAAAATTATTTCCTTGTCTTCTTATTTCTGATTGGGTTTGGCAATAAAGAGATCAAGGGAAGGACGAGTGAGGTGAAGGTGTGAATTCTTTTAGATTTCTTCCTGAAGGTTTGACTGCAACCCTTGACCCATAGTCACTCTCCTCTCAAGTTCACTGATCCCTTCAAGGTAGTCCCCTTCATACAATATTTCCCTCAGTCTAGGGGTGGTAACAGTTTCACTGAAGAACTATCCATTTTGGTTTTCCTTCACTCTGCCCAGGATTTTGTAAAAAGTCCATTTGCTAAACCTGCCTTGAAGTATCCTAATGAGTTTGTGCCTATTATTTATTGTTGCAACTTTCATTTATAAAAGCTCCCTCTTTTCATTATTCTTAGGACCCCTGGTGGTTCAGTGGCTAAAGTGCTCAAATGCTAATCCAAAAGTTGACAGTTCTAACTTACTAGCCACTCTGCAGGAGAAAGATGAAGCAGTTTTATTCCATAAAGATTTATAGCCTAAGAAACCCCCAGGAACAATTCTACTCTGTCCTATAGGAGTCAGAATTGATTGGGCAACAGTGAGTTTGGGGTAGGTTTCATTATTGTTAGCTTGGTGTCCTCAAGTTTGAAAACTGGTGGTTTTTCTTTAAAAATGATCAGTTAATGGTGAATGTAGGACTCCTGGTGCATCATTGCAGGCTCAGCACTGGACTGAGAACCACAAGGTTGGCAGTTGAAATCTACCAGCTGCTCCTTGGAAACCCCATACAGGGTCACTATGAGTTGGAATCAACTTGACAGCACTTGACAACAACAACAATGGTCAATGTTCAAAGTTGATATTGTTCATAATTAGACGCCTATTGTGGCGCTGTAGGGTCAGTGTTGGACTGAGAACCACAAGCTCAGCAGTTTGAAACCACCAGTTGCTAATGTGCTCTTTGGTTATTTAAATGATTATATATTCCTGAGTGGTGTTTCTGTGTGCATCCCCCCAAAAAACAAAACAAAACAAAACAAAATAGAGGGAATAGGAGGAAATACTGTTGAACGATGATGCATGGAGGCGATTGTCATCATTGCAATGAAACGATGAGTGTAAAATTGATATTCTCCCATGTAAACTATTACTCAATTCACAAAAAAAAAAAAAAAAAAAAAAAAAAAACCCAACCCATTACATGTCAGCATAAATCACCTAGTTTTATGAAAACTAACAATATTTTATAAAATAAAAATAAATTAATGAGAAAAACAAAACAAAAGAACCACCAGCTGCTCCTTGGAAATGTATATAGGGTCACTATGAGTCGGAACAGACTTAATAGCACTTAGCAACTATAGCAACAAAGACCGTCCAGGTGCACGCTCTTTAATCAGGCCACCATACTATTCCAGGTGATATTTCTGAAAGGCAAATTATAGCAACTCACTCATCATAACTAAAATCCCTGAAACATTCGTCACTTAAAGAATGAAATCCAGACTCTCTTTTAAACACTCAGTTTTGACTCATGGTGACCCCAATGTGTGTCACAGTAGAAATGTGCTCCATAGGGTTTTCAATGACTGATTTTGGGGAAGTAAATCTCTGAGCCTTTCTTCCAAGGCATTTCTGGGCAGACTTGAACCTCCTACCTTTCAGTAGTAGTTGAATGCATTAACTATTGTAACCACTCAGCAGCTGCGTAACCTTTCTACCTTCTAGCAACACTGGATGACTTAAAGTTCCCCAGATAAAAGATGTTCTCCCTGCTTTCAGGCCTCTGCACAGGTTTTCCACCCAGCCACAAATAACTTCTTTTTTCTTGGTGTTGCAAATAAGCCCTTGTCTTTCCAGACTGTTCTCTGTCTTCTCTTGTATATAAGCACATTTCACCACTCCCAGCACACTCCTCTTTGTTCCCACAGTATTATATGTAAATTTTATTTGAAAATTTACATTGTTGTAAAACATTTTATTGGATGACTCTCAAAAGATTCAATAGCTTTGAAGGGATAGATACATCTTTTTTGTCTAAAATATAAAAAGCATTTTGTAACTGTTGGTTTAAATGTTCTAATTTTTAAATAAATGAGCTATGAGCAACTTCTTTCTTGGACTTCTGAGCTGCGGGCCTTTTTCTAAATCATTCTTCTTTTTGATGATGCAGTCGTCTCAACTAAGTTTGAATTCTTTTTCTTTGCCCTATAAAAAGTCAATCTTCTGAGAAGGAGCAAGTCTTCTGAGTTTTCTGATTGTCATTGTACATTGGAGAACGGTAGTAACTTAATTATTCCTCTGATTTCAGCCAAACCCTCAAGAAATGTCTAAGTTAATAAATTACCAGGTTGGCATGTAAACCATAAATGTATTTTAGTAAGCAGAAAACTGATTTTAAAATAATTTTATCTAGATCCAGGATATGTATAAGCTCAGCAAATAGAATTTTACATGCCATTACATATTTCCAATGAGTTAACCTTAAAATTGGATATAACATAATGACTTAGGCCAAAATAAAGCTAGGCAACTAGTTTTGTTTTGTAATCTTTACATGATAAAATATAATCTACATGTAGAAAAATGTACAAATCAGTTTCATTTTATTAGCCAATGAAACTAGAGTCTTTGACAGCTACACTCCATTTATCTTGATGTTATTTATTGGTCCAGTGTGAGGATTTTTGCTTTCGTTACACTGAGGTGTAACCCATACATAAGGTTGTGGTCTTTGGTCTTCATCAGTAAGTATTTTAAGTCCTCTTCGTTTTCAGCAAACAAGGTTGTATCATTTGAATATTGCAGATTGTTAATGAGTCTACCACCAATCCTGATACCATGTTCTTCATATAATCCAGTGTCTCAGATTATTTGCTCCGCATACAGATTGAATAAGCATGGTGAAAGAATACATCCCTGGTACACATATTTCTTGATTTTAAACTATTCAGTATCCCCTTTGTCTATTCGAATGACTACCTCTTGGTCTATGTACAGGTTCCTCATGAACACAATTATGTTCCAGAATACTCATTCTCCTCAATGTTGTCCATAGCTTGTCATGATCCACACAATTGAAAGCTTATATATAATAAATAAAACACA
Organism: Chrysochloris asiatica; assembly: GCF_000296735.1. Taxonomy (NCBI): domain Eukaryota; kingdom Metazoa; phylum Chordata; class Mammalia; order Afrosoricida; family Chrysochloridae; genus Chrysochloris; species Chrysochloris asiatica. Next base: position 12,968,615 of record NW_006408533.1, read on the forward strand.
GGTAAACATCTTTCTGGTATTCTCTGCTTCCAGCCAAGATCCATCTGACTTCAACAATGATATCCTTATTTCATGTCTCCATCTGAATCTGGCCTGAACTCTATCAGCTCCCTGTCAATGTACTGCTGCAGCTGTTTTTGAAGTATCTTTAGCAAACTTTTACTTGCATGTGATATTAATGATATTATCAGATGATTTCTGCATACCATTGGGTCACCTTTCTTTAAAATGGGAACAAATATGGATCTCTTTCAATTAAGTTGGCCAGGTCATTGTCTTTTTAGTTTCTTGGCCTAGATGAGTGAGTGTCTCCAGTGCTGCATCAGTTTGTTGAAAGATTTCAATTTGTATTCCTTCAATTCCTGGAACCTTGTTCTTTGCCAATGCCTTAAATGCACGTTGAACTTCTCCATTCAGTATCATTGGCTCTTGATCATATGCTACATCTTGAAATGATTGAACTTTGACCATTTCTTTTTGGTACAGTGATTCTGTTAATTCAGTCCATCTTCTTTTGATGCTTTCTGCGTCATTCAATATTTTACTCTTAGAATCGTTCAATATTACAAGCTGAGGCTTGAATTTTTTTCTTCAGTTCTCTCAGCTTGAGCAATGCTAAGTGTATTTTTCTCTCTTGGTTTTGTAACTCCAGGTCTTTGTACATTTCATTGTAATAGTTGACTTTGTCTTCTCAAGTTGCCTTTGAAATATGATGTTTCTGCTCTTTTGCCTCATTTCCATTTGTTTTGGCATCTCTATACTGGAAGGCAAGTTTCAGAGTGTCTTCTGACATCCATTTTGTCTTTTATTCCCAAAGCAATGTGAAGGCCTAGCACACTTACTCCTTGCAAAATATGTTAGAAAGACTAGAGGCTTAGGGAAATGAAAGGTAGGGTTATTAAAGATTAGATATTCTTACAGAGAGAGGTCAGAACGGGAGTCTACCTTTCGAAAGAATAGGATATGGATCCTTAAGTACAATTTAGTTTCTTCTTTATAGACCCCTTTGTCAGGGGAGTGGGCTGTACTACTGGTTTGAGTGCCCAGGGAATTGGTCCATATACGATTTCCTATAAACGTGTCCTTTAGATTTCAGCATATTATTAACTAACTTTATTTCTCCTTACAATAGTATCCCCTCTCACCCACCCCTCTTAATTAATTTTATTTCCTCTTGAAAACAAACTCCTTTATCTTCCTCCTCACTTAACTAACTTCATTTCCTCTTGCAAACAGTTACCTCTCTCACTCACCCCTCTTTTCAGAAATTCCTCATTGCTGAGGTTGGCTTGTTTTCTGCTGAGATCGGCCTTATCTACAGTGACTTGAGAACCCCCCCCCCCTCCTTCTCTCCATGATCTAACTACCTAATAATGCGCAATATTGGGGAAGAAACAAAACAAATACATGAGGGTAAGTAAAAATTTATTGCTACAAAATCATAGACTCCTTTATTAAATAAGAAACATCAAAATATGAAGCTATTTATTGACATATCCTCTATTTAGGTCTATCTACTTCTGAAGAGATGGTTTTTATCTCTATAACATTTTCCTGAAGAATTCTGTGCTCTTTGATTTGTTGTTGTTAAGTGCTATCGAGTTGGTCCGACTCATAGCCACCCTATGCACAATAGAAGGAAACACTTTTGTGCCTGGGTCCTCTGCCATCCTCACAATGTTGACATGTTTTAGCCTGTTGTTACTGCCACTGTGTCAACCCATCTTCTTAGGGGGTCTTCCTCTTTTAAGCTGACCCTCCACTTTACCAACCATGTTGTCCTTCAGTGACTGGCTCCTCCTGACAACATATCTGAAGTATGACAGACAGGGCCTTGCTGTCCTCACTTCTAAGGGTTATTCTGCTTGGACTTCCTCCAAGACAGCTTTGTTTGTTCTTCTGGTAGTCCATGGTACTTTCAGTATTCTTTTCCAATACCATAATTCAAATGCATCAATTCTTCTATTGTCTTCCTTGTTCACCATCCAACTTTCACGTACATATGAGGCGGTTGAAAATATGGCTTGGGTCAGGTGCACCTTAGGTCTCAAAGTGCTATCTTTGTTCTTAAACATTTTAAAGAGGTCTTTTGCAGCAGATTTGCCTAATGCAATGCATTCTTTGATTTTTGGCTGCTGCTGTTAATTGTGGATCCAAGCAAAATGAAGTCTTGGACAACTTTAATCTTTTCTCCATTTATCATGAAGTTATTTATTGGTCCAGTGGTGATGATTTCTGTTTTCTTTACATTGAGGTGCAATACATATTAAAGGCTGTGGTCTTTGTTCTTCACCAGTAAATATTTCAAGTCCTCTTTGCTTCTAGCAAGCAAGGTTGTGTCATTTGCATATTGCAAGTTGTTAATGAGTCTTCTCCAATTCTGATGCCATATAATCCAGTCAAATAATCTTCTTCATATAATCCAGTTTCTTGGATTAATTGCTCAGCATTCAAACTGAATTGTTGCTGTTGTTAAGGTGTGGAGTCAGTTCTGATTCTTAGCGACCCTGTATAGTGTTTCCAATAGCGGCTGGTGATGAATAACTTTGGTGTAAAGATACAACCCTGGTGCTCACCTTTCCTGATTTAAACTATTCAGTATCTTCTTGTATTGTTCCAACAACTTCCTGTTGGTGTAACTACAGATTCCTCACTAGTATAATTTTGTGTACTGGACTACCCAGTCCATACAATATTATCTAACAGTTTGTTATGATCCACACATTTGAGTGTCTTTGCACAGTCAATAAAACACAAGTAGATGTCTTTCTGGTATTGTCTACTTTTAGCCAAGATACAGCTGATGTCAGCAATGATATCCCTTGTTCCATGTCCTCTTCTTAATGTACTGCTGCAACCATTTTTAAAATTAATTTCAGCAGTATTTTACGTATGTATAATATTAAATGACATTTTCCTATGATTTTCACATTTTGCTAGGTCAGCTTTCTTCGGAATGGGTACAGAGATGAATCTCTTCCAGTTAATTAGCCAGGTCTTCAAATTTTTTTTTGCCATATACTTATTATGTGTGCCTCTAGCCCTATATCACTTTGTTGAAACAATTCAATTTGTATTCCATCAATTCCCGAAGCCTTGTTTATCACCATCATCTTCAAAGCAGCTTGCAATTTTTCCTTCAATTCTGTCATTTTTTTGATCATATGGTACCCCTTGAAATGGTTGAACATCGACCAGTGTTTTTTGGCACAGTGACTCTGTGTATCCCTTCCATCTTCTTTTGGTGCCTCCTGCATCATTCAATATTTTGCCCATAGGGTCCTTCAGTACTGAAAGTTGAGGCTTGAGTTTTTTCTTCATTTCTTTCAGCTTGAGAAATGCTAAGCATGTTCTTCCCTTTTTGTTTTCTAACTCCAAGTCGTTGCATATTTCATTATAATACTTGACTTTGTCTTCTTGGGCTGCCCTTTGAAATTTTCTGTTCAGCTCTTTTACCTCATTTCTTCCAGCTGCTTTAGCTTCTTTTCATTCAAGAACAAGTTTCAGAGTCTCTTCTGACATCCGCTTTTTTCTTTCTTTCCTGTTTCACCGATGAATTTTTGCTTTCTTCATGTATGATGTTCTTAATGTCATCCCACAACTCTTGTTTTCAGTCATTATTGTCTATTGCCCCAAATATGTTCTTGAAATGGTCTTTAAATTCATGTGAGATATTGTCAAGGTCTTATTTTTGCTTTCATGGACCTGTTTTAATTTTCTTCAACTTCAGCATGAACTGGCATATAAGCAATTAATGGTCTGGCCTTGTTTGGTTGATGATATTGAGCTTCTACATTGCCTCTTCCCACAGATGTAGATAATTTGTTTCCTGTATATGCCATCTGGTGAAATTTATGTGCTCACCATTTATGTTGTTGAAAAAAGGTATTTGCAGTGAATAATTACTTGGGTTTGTAAAAATCTCTGATGTGACCTCAGCATGCTTTCTATCACCAAGGCCGTGTTTTACAACTATGGATCCTTTATCTTTATTTCCAGCTTTCACATTCTTATCAGCAGTAATTATCAGTGCATCACCTTCAGACTGAAAGAGTTGATACAACATTTTCAATTCTTCATTATTGGCTTTAGTGGTTTGTGTGTAAGCTTGAATAACAGTGGTATTAACTGGTCTTCCTTGTAGACATATGGATATTATCCTATTATAACATTACATTTTAAAATAGATCTTGAAATGCTCTTTTGAGGATGAGTACGACACCATTTCTCTTCAATTTGTCATTCCTGGCATAGTAAACAAAATGATTTAAGCTCAGCAATGCCTAGGATAGCAATCTTTATGTGTTGCATTTCATTTATAACAAATTCCTATTTTCCTAGACCCATACTTCATACATTCCACATTCTAATTACTAATGTTGTTTGAAGCATTTCTTCTCATTTGGAACTGTGCACCATAGGCAAATGAAGGCTCTGA
>NW_006408533.1:12974172-12980623 GCF_000296735.1 Chrysochloris asiatica
TTTTTTTTTTTTTTTTACTTACCCTGGTTTGTGTCTTAGAATTTGTAGTCTACCATAAATTATTCTGGCTTTTAGTTCAAATAACTAATGTAAAGAAGAATGCAAATATTGAGATACACTTAAATTAGTTTATTTCCCATTGTGTCCAGGCATTTGGAAAAGTGAAGGAGAGTGCATTAGTTGGAGTTCCAGGGGTAGAATGCTAATTTTTAAAAACTATTCAGCATATTTGTTCAACAAGAAATCTGTATTGGGAGGACAACATATCTTATTATACGATTCTATTCCAAGTAATATTTAATTGCTTTTTGAACCTCTTCCAACTTCAATTAGCATTAATTTGGTGTGTAACTAAATATATTACCCTAAAATAATTAGGAATGGTACAGTGTCCTCCTTAACATATGTGATTTGTATTAGCAGCTTTGGTTTAGAAGAGTCTTAAAGAGTGAAACAGGCACATAAATTGTTTTTTTCAGTATGATGTCTTTTCTCAACCATACAGTGTCACACACACACATGCACACACACACAGAGACTTAAGTGACAAAGGCTGTTATTGATTATGTATAGTCCAAATGCCTTGGTATGACATGCTAGCCCTCCATGATCTGACTTACACTTCATCTCTTGCCTGCATCGGTTCCACTGGTATGCCATGTTTCCCCCACACCTTTGTGTTTTTGTTGTTTGTTGTGCTATCTCCTTAAAATGCCCTCCATCCATCTAACTGAATCACAACTACTCATATGTTAAGCTTCACCTCAAGTGATAGGGGTTAGCTTTCCTCCATTTGCCTCTCTAGTTTTACTCCTCGCTCTTTCTTATCCTGCTCTGTGTCTCATAGGCTAATGTTTGAGGGCTTCCTCTCCACCATGCTCTCCTGACTTTGGCTTGTAACTGGGTTGTGCCTATGAAAGGCCTCAGCAGAAGCTGGAGGGCAGGAAGAGAGAGGTCTGGAGATTTAGTCCTACCACTCCTCTATACTTTCATCCCTGCTGGACTGTGGTTTGGCTTTTGGTGCTCCAAAGAGCTCTGGTGGTGCTATAGGATAAGCACTGGATTACTAACTACAAGGTAGGCATTTCAAACCCACCAGTTGCTCCATGGGAAAAAGATGAGGCTTTCTGCTCCTGTAATAATTTACAGCCTGAGAAATCCTATACAGGCTCCTATGAGTAAGAATTGACTTGAAGGCAGTGGGCGGCTTTTATTCCTCCAACTAAGGTCTTAGCTGGAGCTGGTAGCGTAGTGGTTACAAATTGGGCAATGTCAGCAATTGGAAACTACCAGCTGCTCCGCAGGAGAAAGAGGAGGCGTTCTGCTCCCGTAAAGATTAACCGCCTCGGAAACCCTGTGCAGGGTCGCTATGAGTCGGAACCGACTCCATGGCACACAACAACAACAACAACAACAAGGTCTTTGCTTCTACAGCTTTGTTGTTAGTCCCTCCCTGTCCCTTCTAGCATAGAGATGTTAATGTCTAAGTTTCCAGGGAAGATCAAGACTCCACGGCACATAACAACAACAACATAGGGTTTCCAAGGAGCAATTGGTGGGTTTGAACCCCCAATCTAGTGGTTCCCAGTCAGTGTGGATCTTACAGTGCAACATCAGATGTCCATTGTAGACCTGGCATTTGTGATTGATTTTATTGTTTTTGTAAAGTTTTATTTCTTTCTAGATTCAGAAGGATTCCTTGTACATTTTCCTGCCTTCCCTGTACTCTCTTTGATGTGAAACTTTCTTTGTTTACTTTTGTGGTGGTGGTTGTGGGCTGTGGACTTGGTTCTGACTCATAGTGACCCTGTATAATGTTTCCAAGGCTGCAAATCTTCAAGGGAGCTGAAAGCCTCATCTTTCTCCCGTTGAGCAATTAGTAAATTTGAACTGCTGACCTTATGGTTTGCAGCCCAACTCATAATCCACTATGCTATCAGAACTTCTGTTTATTTTACCAAATAAAAAGTGTTTCTCCTACAAAGGTGGACTTTCTGCATCTTTCCTTAACGTGCTATGTTCCTCCTTTTCATGAAATGCAGTTATTCTTTCTACAAAATCTTTTTTTTTTTTTTTTTAATACAGCATCAGTCTAATTCTTTCACTAAGACACGTGTTTAAAAAGATATCTTTTCCTTTAGTGCACTTTTCTTACATATTACTCATTTAATCCTCACAATAATTCTTCAAGGTGAGATTCATATCTTCGTTTTACAGATGAGTAGATTGAAACCTAGAAACTATATGTACCCGGTCCAAGAGCCAATGAATAAAAAAAGCAAACAAACCTTGTTTTTAAGTGCTGGTGAGTCAGTTCCAACCCATTGCGACCCTGTATAGGGTTTCCAAGGAGCAGTTGTTGAGCTAGAACTGCTGACCTTGTGGTTCAAACTGACTTTGCAGTCCAGCGCATTAGTCCACAGTGCCACATCAGGATTCCCAAAGCCTGTTCTCTTAAACATTATGCTATAATGTCTGAGTAGTACTAGGTTTCTACAGAAACTCACAGGATTTAGCCAAAGCATTAGAAAGAAGTTTAAGTGGCGGCCTAATATTTTCTTAGATGTTCCATTTACCTTCAACATCCTTCTAGTGTTGTTATTAAGTGTTAATTTGATTCCAGCTCATAGTGACCCTGTATAGAACTTCTGGGAGTCCTGGTGGGTCGTTGTTGGATAAGCACTAGACCACAAGGTCAGTTTGAACCATAAGGACAGTAGTTGGAACATACCAGCCACTCTTTGGAAACCCTATACAGGGTCACTATGAGTTGGAAACAACTCAATGGCCCTTAAACAATAAAAACCTAGGGCTTCCAAGGAGCAGCTCGTGGGTTTTAACCTCAGCCTTGAGGTTAGCAGTCCAGTGTTTATCCCACAGGGCCAGACCAGGACTCTCAGGACCCTTGCTGAGGTACAAATATTTAAGTGTTGACTATTAACATAATTGTTCAGACAATAATAAAAAAATAACATTTTAGTGAAATGTTAATTTTGTGGTATTTTGTTAATTTTGAAAGATCCCATTGGAGAAATCACATGCTATTTATGCATTTGATCTTTGACACATCAATCTAATTACTTAGCTTTCACTTGGAAGTAAATAAATTCTTATGGGGGGAAGGGAGACATTGAACAATGCTAAGTCAGTTAGAATGTCATCAAATCAGAGTAGAAAACCACCTGTCTTAGACCTGTGCCAGGATCTAAGTCTTCAACACATTTAAAATGACTATTCCTTGACCACTTGATACACGACACATGGTTTGTAGGATTCAGAATTTTTCTACATCCGTTCATCACTTATCGACATGGTTAAGTTTTGAAGACCAGGTTGTTATTGCCAAATTGGTATTTGAGAGTCAGTGGCTGTGTCCTGTCTTCTGCGCTGGTGTCTGTCCCCACACGTCTGGTTGCTTGCCCACTGCTCATTGGGCATCCCCAGTGTAATTCAGGATGCATGTGGTGCAACATGTCCTCCATCCCCACTATCACAGAGTCCACTGGGGTAGGAATAAGGGGTGGTAATGGTGGTTGGGTGTTGCCCATCAATTGCTGCCCATAACCTTCAGTCTCCCATCCCGTTGGGTACATATCTTGCTCTGTCACTTGCCTGTCACTTTCCCTGAATAGGGACCTTGCTCTTTCTCTATCTTTCCTTGGTCCTACACCCTTTTCCAGCCTCCCCTGCCTTCCTGCACTCTTGGGTCATTCCACCTTAAAAATATGTGACACCAAACCACACCTCCTACAGCCCTCTCTACTCAGCTAAGTTTGAATGGCCACACAAAACGCAGACACAATTCTCACAGTTATGGAATTTATTAGGGAATTAACAGGTTACAATTCAGGGTCAGAGATCCACCAATTAAGTGCCTGGAGACATTCTCCTGAGTGACTGGCAGGAGAATTGTTCTGTGGGCTGGGAAACCCACTGCTCTGTCTCTTGGATCTGGTTCTACTGCTGCTGCTGCTCCTTGCCACTCTCTGTTGTCACAGCTTTAGGTTCCTAGGTCAAGGAGACTCAATGCTCAGGGATCTCGGGGTCCAAGAAACATATTGCACTCCTGGATCTTCTTCTTTGATGGTAGTCAGATCGCCCCTCCTGCTTTAAAGATGGCTCATTTTATAACCATGATAGAGTTTCAAGTTTTTACAATTACAATGAACTCTGCTAGCATTAACAGCTGAACAATGTCACCTTCTCTTACCCAGACCTATTAGGAAAAGAGTTCTTTGTTAGGAGTTACAAAGAATAAAGGTAGAAGAGACATTAAGCAATTTACCACCACACTCTCACACCCTCTATAATGGGACCAAGTCCATTCAAAGAAGGCTTCCCGCTGCCGGTCAGCAGCTGTCCCTCAGGTGACACAGTAGTCACCAGGGCCTCTGGTATATTGCTCAGGGTGGCACACAGATGGCACCCTGGGTCTGGCTGCAGGCCCTCATGGGATGCACTGCCTGAGAATTTTTCCAAAAGTATTTGTGGAATGGAGTCCTGGTGTGACACTGTGGGCTAATGCGTCAGATTGCAAAGTCGTTAGAACTGCAAGGTCGGTGAGCTCACCAGCTAGCTGCTCTTTGGAAACCCTATACAGGGTCGCTATGGGTTGGAATCAACTCGTTGACACTTAACAACAACAACATTAATGGAAAATGTCAGATAACAAGATAGTTGATAAATGAGGAGTAGGCGTAATCTCTTTTGCTACCATTAAAATAAAAATAATTATAAAATAATTAATGGCTTCTTACTGTGGGCCAGTTCTCTACCTGGTTTGTGCCCTGATGCTTGCCATCTTCACCAGTAAGAATCATGCTCGTGTTTAAGGTGGCAAGAATAGAAATGTGTCATTAGTGCCTTAGTGCCTCAGGGCAGATTTAAAGGAACAGAACAAAGGAAATTAGATACAGTTCCTGACTTTGAGGACTCTTTTGAACATCTTGGCTATTTATCGTTAAGTAGAGTTTTATTGCTAAAATCATTCTAAATACATTTATTTGATCTTTAAAATATGCGGCAACTGGATAATTTTATTCATTTGTTTAGTGTATATTTATTGAACATCTAGTACAATGCTGAGCCCTGGTGTGGCACTATTGAACAAACACTGGACTCCAACCACAAGGCCAACAGTTTAAAACTCACCAGCTGCTCTCAGAAATCATACACAGGGTGGCTATGAGTCAGAACTGACTGGATGGCATGCAACAACATTACAATTCTAGTTCTTCTTAATGTACACATTGACAGTGAATAAGTCAATGATCCTTGTGCAACCTATGCATTTTCATGAAAATGTATTCTGTGTATATGGACAATTAATTGAAGAGAAAAATTTTCAAAATTGTAGCTTACCCTAGCAGTTACTGTGTGGAGCAAATGGTTAAGTACTAGACTACTAGCCAAAAGATTGGTGGTTTGAATCCATCAAGAAGTGTATTGGAAGAACTGCTTCCAAAATAAACACCCTATGGAGCAGTTCTGCTCTGCATTATGGAATCACCATATTTTGGAGTCCTGGTTTGGTGCTGTGGGTTAATGTGCTGGACTGCAAAGTCACTTTTAACCACAAGGTTGGTGGTTCAATTTCACCAGCTGCCCTTGGAAACCCTATACAAGGTTGCTAAGGGCCAGAACTGACTCGATGGCACTTAACAAAAACAACAACATAAGTTGGAAAGGACTCAATGGCAGCTAACAACAAGAGCCTACTTTACATTTTAATCTCTATTTTCAAAGGACTTAAAAGAGCACAAAAGAAATCGACACCAAATGGCTTATTATTTAAAGCATACTTGTAATTCTCTTATAAGACTACTTTTATTCTCATTTTATAGATTAGGAAATGGAGGCAAGGAGAAGTTAAAATACCTACCCAGTGCACTCTACTTGGAGGAAGCTGGGATGCGAATACAGGTAGTTAGTTCATCCTAATTGTTTTTGTTCTGACTACCACATGACTCGGTTTTGCTGTAATACTCTTCAGCCAAAGGCTCACCTAAGTATTGATATGAATATATACTTGTAAACTCATTTGGTTAAACATCGAGTCCACTTCAGGAATTCCTCCAAGGATAAACTTCTGGAAGTGAATAACACTGCTTCACAAACAGTCAAGTAGAAATCTGTTTCTGTGTAACTGAACACTCTTTGGCCCTTGTTTTGTCTTGAAAACTATAGATAAGAAGAATCATTCTTCATTTAAAATGTAACCCCATTTGACTAAAGAGAGTTATCATTATTCTGCTCCCCCATCTCTTAAAAAAAAAGGCAATAAACACACACATCCAAAAAGAAGAAAGAACCAAAAGTAACACATTAACACAGCATCTACAACAATTAGAAATAGACCAACAGAGGGAACCCACAGCCACCAAAAGAAAAGAAATAATAAAGATTAGAGCAGAAATACATGAGATAGAAAACAGAAAAAACTATAGAAACA
>NW_006408533.1:12985135-12996403 GCF_000296735.1 Chrysochloris asiatica
GAATAATTGTTATCAGGACTGATTGTGAAGGTTGGAAATGTAAAGGCAGACGTTTTATAGCAAGGAGGGGAGTGATTAACTTTTCAGTCTAGGAGGGAGGTCCCTAGGACCATCAAGGGAGAAGAGCGGAGAGCAGAACCCTACCCAGAGAGGCAGTGATGCCTGAAATGGAGCCAGAGATGATGACGTGGAGCGATGAAGCATCTGGGGACTTTAGAGCCAGAGAGGGAGAGCAACTGTGTGCTGAAGACCTGGGGGGTACGGGGGTGGGGGGGGGGGATTGCAAGGTATACCCTTTGGTTGGTTGATGATGCGTGGAGGGGATTGTAACCATGGCAATGAGAGGATCTATGATAGAATGAATGCAAAATTAATATTCTCCCATGTAAACTATCACATAATTCACAATAAAACATTTAGGAAAAAAAATACCAACAGAAAAAACAACAAAAAAAACAATTTAGCAGCTTCTTATCTAGAAGTAAGAAATAAAATAAATTGAACGATGAAAACTTTAGGTCATTCTTTTCAAAGTAATTTCTAATGCTGCACTAGAGGGGTTAAAAAAAAGCCATCCACTACCACCACAACAATAAATGAGGTATGCGATTTAATTCTGGATATTACAGGGAGGCTTAATGAAGCAGAGAAGTGGATTTTTGGAGAAGAAGAGATTAAAGTCTTGAAAAGAAGTATACCTGTCTGGGGGATGAAAAAACAAACAACTTTAAAAGGTCAAGGAACCTAGAAACGAAGCCCAAAAAGTAGCATTTGGATTTTAAAGTAACTGAAGGTGAAAAAAATGCTAGCTGAGAACAGAATTATTTAAATAATTGTGTTGCCATAATACATCATTTTACATGGAAAGCATAATTTTCATATTGAGGATGCAAGGACTAATTATGAAGGAAATTACAGCAGAGCTAGATAAGGTTTCTATTTTAGGCTCTCCAGAGAGTATTAACTTCTGATAAAATAATAGGTGTGAAAACACATTAAAAAGTTAAAAATAACTTTATGACAATATTATTTTGGTCTCTTGTGAAATTTTAATTTAGGTGAAGTAAGGATTGCTATATTTTATAGCACATAAAAGGACAATGAGATGTTAAAATCTCTTATTTCAAATCCACATTTAACTAGAGTTTGAAAAGTTCTTGAATGAACTTGAAATTATGAGTTAAATTGGGGTACATCTGTTTGCCTAAATATTTTTCAAATACTACATACTTATAAATAGCACAAGAAACCCCAAGAAGATGGAACAATCTAATGGCTCCTTTCTCCTAATTGAATCTTGAAAGGTGTTTGACATGAAATAAGGCTCCATACAGTAATGTTTAAGAGTCCTGGTGTGGCACTGCAGGTTAACACGCTGGACTGCAAGGTTGGTTTGAATTGCAAGGTCAGTGGTTCAAGCTCACTAGCCGCTCCTTGGAAATCCTGTACTGGGTCGCTGTGAGTCAGAACTGACTTGATGGCACTTAATAACAGCAACGATGATGTTTTAACCTTTGATTAGAAAAAATTTTAAATGATTAAAATGTAATAAATAATGCTGGATTGCTTCATTTGTTCACTAGTCTAGAGATAAAAGGCTGTGGCCAAAGATCATCACTTTGGGTCCAATCTCTTTTGCTACAGGTGTGTTTTTTGTAATGAGAATTAAGCTCAGATGGAATAGGAGAGTGAATAAAGGAATGATGTTAGTAAAATGCTGAGATCTCAGTGGATTATCAATTTTTCAAGCATATTATTGCTTTGTACTCTTAAGTAACAGAAGGTAAACTTAAAGAAAGAGGGTTGAAAGCAGCAAGTCACGAGGAACTTGATTTGAAAATCCACACTAAGTTTTCCTCTTGTTCAGTTAGTCATGTGCACAGTCCTGAAAGTGTGTTTTGAGTGTGATTCTCTCAGATCATTGTGCAATTTCTCCTTGTTTCTATAGCTTAGCAGCCCCAACCCTTACACAGTCATCAAATTACCATTACTTTTTCTAAAGGTAATATCCTCTATCTTCGGCATTACTACTTGGTTTATTAAAAAATTTAGCATTGTTTTTAACTGTGTAGCACCATTTTTTAATTTAAGGTTTTTATTGTGGATTGTGATAGCATATGTATGTAAAGTTTTGCTAAAGATAGTTCAAAAACAACAGCAGCAGTACATTGGCAGGGAACTACCCGAGGATGTTCAATGAGTGTTATCATTGCTGATGTCAAATGGATCTTGTCTGAAAGCAGAGAATAACAAAAAGATGTTTACCTGTGCTTCACTGACTATGCAAAGGCTTTTGACTATATGGATTATAACAAGTAATGGACAATATTGTGAAGATCACTTAATTGTGCTCATGAAGAACCTGTACATAGACAAAGAGGCAGCCGTTTGAACAGAACAAAGAGACACTGAATGGTTTAAAATTAGGAAAGGTGTGTGCCAGGGTTGTATTCTTTCACCATACATATAAGTTGTGTGTTGAGTAAATAAGTCGAGAAGTTGAATTACATGTAGAATGTATCATCAAGATTGGAGGAAGACTCATTAACTTGCCATATGCAGATGATACATCCTTGCTTGCTGAACAAGTGAAGATGACTTAAATACTTACTGATAAGCTCAAAGTCCTCAGCCTTCAGTATGGATTGCACCTCAATATAAAGAAACAAAAATTCTCACAACTGGACCTATAAATAACATCATGATAAATGGAGAAAAGATTGAAGTTGCCAAATACTTCATTTTGCTTAGATCCACAATCAACACTTATGGTTACAGCAGCCAAGAAATCAAACAACATATGCCATTAGGCACATCAGCACAAGACCTCTTTAAAGTGTTCAAGATCAAAAATGTCAGTTTGAGGACTATAGTGCACCTGACCCAAGTCATGGTATTTTCAATAGTATCATATGCATATGAAAGTTAGACAATGAATAAGCAAGCTTATAGAAGAATTGGTACATTTGAGTTATGGTGTTGGAGAAGAATGTTGAAAGTACCATAGACTGCCAGAAGAACAAACAAATTTGTGTTGGAACAAAAATAAAATCAGAATGGGCAGACTTTGTCTCTTATACTTTGGACATATTATCAGAAGTCACCAGTCCCTGGAGAATGACATCATGCTTGGTAAAGTGGAGGGTCAGCCAAAAAGAGGAAGACCCCCAACGATGATTATGAGGATGGCGCAGGACTGGGCAGTGTGTCCTTCTGCTGTGCATAAAGTCGCTACGAGTTGAAGCCGACTTAATGGCACCTAACAGCAACAACAACACACAGACATACATAGGTATAGCTACAAAACATTAAATGATAGTATATTTAACAGGACAACTGAATTTATAGTAGTTCTTGGTAACTTTTACTTTTTAATAGAGAAATAACTTCTAATTTTTTGCATAAAAAAAGTACATTTAGAAAGCAAATATATTGAGTAATAAAATTAAATAATTTTAGGCACTTTGAGTTCTTAGAAAATAAAGATTATAACTAAAATAAACCTGTAAACTTTATGATATCATGAAAGAATATGTTATAAAAATGCAATTAAATAATTATTTGGCAATTAAGTTCTCTTTGCCTATTTTCTCAAAGGAGGGGACTTCAAAAAGTTTGTGGAAAACGAAGTTGAAAGGCAATGGAATTTTCTACTTACTTTTTGAAGACCCCTTTTATGTAAAAGAGGGATGACAACACTAGCTACTTAAAGCGTTGTTTTGAGGATTAAATGAGATAATAGTGTTCATAGAAAACTGTTCACGTAGTGGCAACTCCGTAAGGTCTTCATTAAATGTTGACAATGATTCTAAATGGCAATTAAGATTTTCATTGTTTAAAAAACTTTTACAATGTTTGAAACACTTATTATTATAGATTTTTTGCTACTGTAGGTGCCAATCTTTTGAATTTTCTCTCTGAAAATAATAACTCTCAAATAAGCCAAAATCAATTGATAGGGTACCCTCTCTGGTCAAGTGCTAAAGTGAATATAAAGAAATGTTAGACATCATCCCTACCAGCAAAAATTTACAATACAATCTCATAAACAAGACATAGAAAAGTAATGGTTGTTGCTGTGACAAGCTTTTGTTATTGAATCCTGAACATTTGGCATTCTATGTTATCAAACTCTGAAGCAGGCTTCTTCTGACATTGTGCAAGTAGGGAATGAGAAAGCTGTCTCATTCTTGCCAGATACCGTGAAGTTCTAACTTTTCCACCCAGCGGTTGTTGACACCTAGAGGGAGGGAGTGACTCCCTATACATAGGCAGGGTGGTAGTGAGACTTCCCACCAGGCCTTCACTGAGTTCACTGATTCCACCATGGATGGGAAGGTCAGCGGTGTCTCATAACTGCTCCCACGTGACTTCCACTGACTCAGGGACCTAGGGACTTGTTCCTGTTGGAAGGAATGAAAGTCTTGGCTTCCTACTGGCCTTCTCTGCCACTAACCCTGTGTGGAGGGGAGACTCGTCCTATTATCCTTGAGTGGAAATGGAAGCCCAGGAATCCCATGCGGTCTCTACTGATACTGCTTGATTGGGAGTTGCCTGAGTGGGTGGGTGTGCATGGAAGTATTTATAAATGCTTTTCACAAAAGGAGATATTGGCATCTCATGAAAGAATAACTTAAAACACAATATTTGGTGCTATATTCCTCATTTATTAAAGGCATATTTAATATACTTGTTGGCTTATTTTGTGGAGATCCATTATTTTTCCTGAGTAATGTTGTTGTTAAGTGCTGTTGAATCAGTTCTGACTCATAGAGACCCGGTGTAGGGTTTCTGAGGAGTGACTGGTGGGTTTGAACTGCCAACCTTGCAGTTAGCAGTCCAGTGCTTATGCTACAGTGTCATATAGTAACTACCCAAAAAAGTGAAAAAGTAGTGATAGATTTCTATAGTCTATTGCTTATGACAATAAATGTATTTTGAATATCATTAGCCAATCTACTCATAATCAGCATAAATAACTATATTTTTATAAACTACAGAATAAGCTCACACAAACACCACTTATTCTTTATCAAGCTAAATGAAGTCAAATTATTTGTTACATTACTTTGGTTATATATTTTTTATTATACTATTTGTTCTATTATTTAGATTACCCTGGATCTGATGATAAATAAAAAAAGACAGGTCTAGAGTCTGATTGCTAATACCAGGGTTTACCTGGATATTAGATTCCATTCTGAGTACCAAGTCAAAGGAAATAAAGATTGGAGCCTAATAAGACAAATGATTAATAGTGTGCATTTATTTAGCATTTATACTTTGGACTACCCAGATATGATCTAATTTATCAATCATATAAAGAAAGGCTATTTAGGATACCCATTTATGATGAATTTAAGACTTGAGATTGATAAATACCTTGCACAAGGACAAAATTTAATATTTAGGGGTGAAATTAAACTGTGTACTCTCTTATTCCCAAACTGTGTGCTTCATTCCTATCTTTCATTGCCTCCACGAATTTTTATAAGACAGTAGTTAGGATGAAGAAAGAAAAGGAGAACAACAATAAAAAAACAAACCAGAGATATGAGTATTACAGTCCAGGAGACGTAGGAATCTGAAGCAGGGGGAATATGTGGTAGAAAGCATGGTTATCTTAAAATATGTTAAGGTTTGCCATAGGAAGTATAACTGCAGTGTTTTCTCCCTTCCCCTTTGGGCAAGAGTGAAATCCAGTTCAGAGTGAGGATGAACTTTTTGAATGTTAGAAATGTTCAAAGTTGGACTGTGTTGCCTTGGAAAATGGTTAAGTTTATGTAAATGGAAAACTTTAAAAGATTGTCAACAGCTTAAGGGACATCTTGTAGAATGGAAGTAAGCATAGAAAGAATCAGTGAAGGCAACCAAAAGACTCTTCTAACACTGAGGTTCTAACTATAGGTCCAAAACTCCTATTCATAAAATCTCTCCCCCTTTATCAGGTATTTCACTGAAACCTGAAATTGCACAACTGAAGATTAAGGGTTTCATCTATTTTTGAAATGCAAATAAGATAAATCCTTAAGTCACAGTCAGACTTAGATGCTTTTGATGCTTTTAGGTAACTAATTAACTAATTTCGTTTCTGGGATAAGATATTGACCCCACAGGGGGCAGAAATGGGCTCCACTCTATGAAGAGGAAAGAAGCATAACATAAGAGATAAATGGGGAAATAAACACTGTTGTTGTTGTTATTTCATTTAAAATTTAAAACAATAAAGAACTCAGGAAGGAGGGAATAAATTTGTTAAGACTTCTTTCTCCTTCTTGTCTTGTCTGAGATTTTACACAGAATGAAACAAATCAAGTAACAGATAAATGGTACTCACATGGCTTGGCTACACAAACAAATCCTGCCCTCAGATGTACCAACTTTTTTGAGGAGATTATTCTTCCTGAAGTTACTTTTTTAAAAAGAAGTGTTTGTTTAAAAAGACTGAGAGATTTTAGATGTGATATTGTTTCAAATGTAAACCATACAGAGCAGCTATATAACATAATAGTGTAAACAGCAGAGAGATTGGTGTATTCATAAAGCTTCTCGTATCAGTCCAAATGACATTTGCTCTGTGAGTTTACTTCTAACCTTTTCTCTAAGATCTTTTTATTCTTAGTATGAAACTCATGTTGTTCTCTTGAAAGAGCTCTTTCAGAGCTATAGTTGATGATAGATAAACTTGTGTTTTTATTTTTTTATTTTTTATTATTTGTTTTCTGTGAGGCTTTCTATTGTGAATTGAGGGAAGGTTTACAGAGAAGATCATTAATTTTACATTCAACAAATGATACATCGCGATTGCAGTTCCCTCCATGTAACAACAATTATCCTACTTCCTCCCTGTGGTTCCTATTTGCATTCCACTCACCTTTCCATCCCTTCTCAACTTTGTTTTTAGGAAAATGTTGCCCTTTTGATTTTGAATGATTAACAATTCCATGGTGAGCACACCTTACTAGTGTTGTTCTCCCCCATTATCTACCTATCTACTACTTGACTGAAAATTGGGCCATGAGGCTGAGTATCTTTCCAGACCTGAAGGGTGGCCAAAGGCCATAGTCTTAGGTTCCTCCAGTCTCTTTCTGACTGGTAAACCTAGTTTGATGTTGTTGTTATCTTTAAATAATTTTGAGTTTTATTCCACAATGTCAGTGCATCCTGGCTGCACTGCCACAGGTAGGTTTTTACAATGTGAATTTGTTTTCTTTTCTCTGAAGCTACTCACAAATGGCTGCGGTAGGTCCAGTCAACCACTGTAACTCAATAGTCACTTCTTTTTTTTTTTTTTTAATGTCTGCTCAGCTCTCTTTCCCAGTAAGCCTTTCATCTACTTCTCTATCCCTTCATCTGAAGCGCAGAGTTCTTGGACTATCATGTGCACCTGTTTCTTTTGGTTTTCTGTATCTTTATTGTAGAGAGTCTGTACAGTCTTTCTGCCTAGTCTGCCTTCTTGCCCACCTCCTTCTTCTATGTTTATATCACAGATTCTCAGAGTATAGTCTGGGGACCTTTAAGAGTCTCTGTGCCTGTTTCAGGGGATCTGTGAGGTCAAAACAATTTTCATGATAATTCTCACATGTTATTGATCATTTAACTTTATTGTTCAATGAATATGCAGTGGATTTTTCCAAAGACTACTTGGATAGTGCTTGAATATATGTGCTTATATTAAAATGTTCTATCATAAATTCATATATGTAAATATATCACCATTGATCTGTCAGTTTGTTGTGGTGGCTTATGTGTTGCTGTGATACTGGAAGCTATGCCATCATTGTTTTAAATACCAGCAGGGTCATCCATGCTGGATAGGTTTCAGCAGAGTTTCCATACTAAGACAGACTAAGAAGGAGAGGCAGATTGCTTCTGAAAGGCTAGCCAATGAAATCCTTATGAATGGAAGCAGAACATTGTCTGATGAAGTGCTGGAATATGAATCACTGAGGTTGGAAGTCACATAAAAATACCACAAGAGAAAAACTGCTCTTTCAAAGTAAAGTTGACTTTAATGACATGGATGGAACAAAGTTTTTGGAATCTTCATTTGCTGATGGGTCACAACTCAAAATGAGAATAGCTTCAAACATCCATTAATAATTGGATTGTGGAATGTACCTAGTATGTATTTAGGAAAATTGGAAGTCATTACAAATGAAATGGAATGCATAAAGATTATTATTTTAGGTATTAGGGAGCTGAAATGGACTGGTATTAGATATTTTGAGTCTGATAATCCTATGGTTTAGTATGCTGGGAACTACAAGTTGAAGAGGAATGGTGTTACATTCATTGTCAAAACAAGCAACTCAAGATAAATCTTAAAGTACAGTGCTGTCTGTGATAGGATAATACCCATATGCTTACATGGTAGGCTTGGTAAATACCATTATTATTCAAAATCTCCCACTAAACACTAAAGACAGTGATGAAGAAACTGAAGAATTCTACCAGTTCCTTTAGTCTGAATTTGATCAGCATATAGCCAGGATGCACTGACAATTATTGGTGCTTAGAAGGAGCTCTGGTAGCGTAGTGGTTACAAATCGGGCTGTGAACCTTAAGGTCAGCAGTTCGAAACTACCAGCTGCTCCGTGGGAGAGATATGAGGCATTCTGCTCCCGTAAAGATTTACAGCCTTGGAAACCCTGTACAGGGTCGCTATGAGTCAGAACCAACTCCACAGCACATAACAACAACAACAGAATGTGAAAGATGGAAACAAAGAGAAAGGATCAATATGAAAATATGTCCTTGGGACTTCTGTGGACCCAGTTGGAGACTCGGTTGGCAAGCAGTGTGAAGAGACCTGGAGACTCTTGGGCCCAGAGTCAGTGGTGTGGCCATGGAGGACTCAAGAGGAGAGTGGAGCTACCAGCTAATGGAAAGAAAGGACATATGCTCAGGAGTGTCCACACTTGCAGATGATACCCACGTGACCTGGTTTGGATGACTGGATGATCGGAGCTCAACCAGGAGAGGAAAGAAGAGGGGAGAAAAAAAGAAAAGAAAAAAGAGTGAGCTAATACAGTCTGATGAACTTGACCTATACCTATGGAGTAGCGACTCAAAAGAGGGAACAAATCCCCACAGCAACAAACATTCACACACACACACACACACAGAGTGGACGGAGAAGGGCAGCTTGGACATTGGATACTCAAATTGGGAGGGGGGGACTACAAAGGCAAGAAGTGACTGGCTTACAAGCTTTCAAGAGGGAACCTAGTGCTAGGGAGCATGGTGGAAGGCAGAATCTCCAGTAGGTACTATTCAATCTGTCTGGGCGGAGCTGATGAAAGGAGATACAGATAACTCGTGATAATGTAGTGAATAATGCTTATCAGGACAGACTATGAGGGTAGGAAATGCAAAAGGTAGACGTTTTGTAACAAGGAAGGGAGTGATTAACTCTCCAGGATAGGAGCAGAGGCCCCTGGGACCATCTACGAAGAAGAGCCGAGAGTGGGATCCTACCCAGAGAAACAGAGATGCCTGAGATGGAGGCAGAGATGATGACGCAAAGTGATGAAGCGACTGGGGTCTTTGGACCCAGAGAGGGAAAGGGACTGTGGGCTGAAAAATGGGGGGAGAACAGGGGAAGTGTAGGGGGCAGGTTTCTGGGATATACCCTTTGGGTGGTTGATGATGCATGGAGGGGATTGAAACCATGGCAATGAGATGATATATGATGGAATGAATGTAAAATTAAAGTTCCCCCATGTAAACTACCATATAATTCACAATAAAACATTAAAGAAAAAAAAAAAGAAAATATGTCCTTGGTGATAGAAACGATGACTTCTTCACTGTAAATATCTTTTTTTAACAGTCAGAAAGACTACTATACTAATGGACCTCACCCTGTGGAATACACAGGAATCACATTGACTACATCTGTAGGAAGAGACAGTGGAAAAACTCAGTATTACCAACCAAAACAAGGCCAGGGGTCAAGTATAGAACAGACCATCAGTTGGTCATATGCAAGTTCAAGCTGCAGTCAAAGAGAATTTGACCTTGAGTATATCCCACCTGAATTTAGAGATCATCTCAAGAGTAGATTTAATGCATTGAACATTAATGACTGAAGGCCAGAGGAGTTGTGGGATGACATCAATAATATCATACGTAAAGAAAGCATATGGTTATTTAAAAGACAGGAAAGAAAGAAAAAATGAATGGGATATCAGAATAGACTCTGGAACTTGTTCTTGAGTATAGAAAAGCTAAAGCAATGAGAAGAAATAAGGAAGTGAAAGAGATGAACTGAAAATTCCAAAGGATAGCTCATGAAGACAAAGAAAACTATTACAACAGAATGTGCAAAAACCTGGAGTTAGAAAATCAAAAGGGAAGAACAAACTCAACATTTTTCAAGAATTGAATTATGGTATTGATAAAGCATATTGAAAGTACAATGGCCTGAAGAAAAAAATTCAAGCCTTGGCTTGCAATATGGAAGGATTCTATGGAGACAATATTGAATTAGGCAGGAAGCATCAAAAGAAAATAGAAGGAATATACAGAGTCACTATAATAAAAAGAATTGGTCAGTGTTAAATCATTTTAAGAGGTAGCATATGATTAA
Source organism: Chrysochloris asiatica (assembly GCF_000296735.1). Taxonomy (NCBI): domain Eukaryota; kingdom Metazoa; phylum Chordata; class Mammalia; order Afrosoricida; family Chrysochloridae; genus Chrysochloris; species Chrysochloris asiatica. Next base: position 12,995,730 of record NW_006408533.1, read on the forward strand.
GAACCGATGGCATTGAAGAAAGAAGTTTCAAGCTGTACTGAAGGCATTGATAAAAATAAAAGATTCCAGGAATAGCCAGAACACCAACTGAAATATTTCAATAACCTCATGAAATGCTGAAAGTGCTCACTTGTCTATACCAAGAAATTTAGAAGACAGCCATGTAGCCAACCACTTGGAAGAGACCCATATTTGTGCACATTCCAAAGAAAGATAAATTAACAGAACGTGGAACTCTTCCAACAGTATAATTAATACTACAGGCAAGTAAATTTTTTCTGAAGATAATTCTTAAAAGATTGCAGTAGTACATTTACAGAGAGCTGACATAAATTCAAGCAGGAATCAGAAGAGGACATGGAATGAGGGATATCATTATAGATACCAGATGGATCTTTACTAAAATCAGAGAATGCCAGAAAGACATTTACCTGTGCTTTATTGACTATGCTAAGTCCGTCAGCTGTGTGGATCATGAAAAATTATGGCTAACATGCCAAAGAATGGACATTTCAGAACACTTCATTGTACTCATGAGGAACCTGTACATAAACCAATAGGCAGTTGTTCAAACACAATAAGGGGGTACTAACGGGTTTTTAAACCAGGAAAAGTGTGTGTCAGGGTTGTATCCTTTGACCATACTTACACAATCTGTATGCTGAGTAAATAAT
>NW_006408533.1:12997673-13002443 GCF_000296735.1 Chrysochloris asiatica
ATAACAACATATATACACACACTAGGGTCTTCAAAATGCTCACAGAAAAAATGAAATGAAAAGATAATAGAATTCTTCTACGAACTTTTTGAAGCACCCTTGTGTATTTATCAATAGCTATAAACCAAAGGAGCTCTGGTAGCAGTAGCGTGTTGTTGTTGTTAAGTGCCGTGGAGTCAGTTCCAACTCATAGTGACCCTGCACAGGGTTTCCGAGGCTGTCAATCTTTATGGGAGCAGAATGCCTCATCTTTCTCCCGCGGAACCGCTGGTAGTTTCGAACAGCTGACCTTGTGGTTCACAGCCCGATTCGTAACCACTATGCTAACTGGTTACGAATTGGGCTGCGAACCTCAGGGTCAGCAGTTTGAAACTACCAGCGGTTCCGCGGGAGAAAGATGAGGCTTTCTACTCCCATAAAGATTTACAGCCTCGGAAACCCTGTACAGGGTCGCTATGAGTCGGAACAGACTCCACGACACATAACAACAACAACATAAATCATCTATAAAAAAAGCTCTTTGGGGTATTTTATAAATCTTGAAATTGTAAAAGAGTTGTTCTTGGAACCTAACAGTTTGAGAACCAATGGTTTTCATCACTTGTGCTAGTATTTCTTGTTGTGTTGTTCTATATACCTTATTACTCCAAAATCCTTCAGTTGGCAGTTCTTTGTAGCTATCCATCTTGGTGTCTGTGGTGGTGGTTATGTGCTGTGGAGCTGGTTCCGACTCATAGCAAACCTGTACAGGGTTTCCGAGGCTGTAAATCTTTACGGGAGCAGAAAGCCTCATCTTTCTCCTGCGGAACAGCTGGGAGTTTCGAACTGAACTTTAAGGTTCGCAGCTCAATTTATAACCAGTACGCTACAGCATTGATATAAGAGCGGAATAAATGGTGACAGTGAATGACAAAATGGATAAGACATCTTTCTTTGCTAGGACACATTTTTTTTTTTTTTTAATCAAATGATCCTTTATTGAATATTTTCTTTTGTAGTTCTTAACTAGCTGGGAATTTCACAGCACCAATATTGATGTCATCTATGATGTCATGGGGGTGGCAGTCATTAATTTTGCAGTCCATAGACTGGACAGTCCCAAGTATTTCTTTGATAGACCCAGAGAGTTCTCTGGCTAATGACCTGTGTCACATCTGATGGACAATGCTAAAGTGCTATTTCCACTGTGCTCAAAAATTTCTGCTTCTGGATGATTCCTTGAGAGCTTTCATGATCAGGGTAGAGGAAGAAGGTACCACCACAATCTGGGCCTGTCTGTTCCGAATGGTTAATTTCACAGTAATCCTTAATACCCTCCAATCACCAGTTGCCTTGGCAACGCCATCACCAACCTTTTCTGGAGACCAATCCAGGGGCTGATCTTGGGGGCCAGAACAGATGTAGCCCCTACTTCCCCACGGTGTACCTCAGGTACACAACTTTGACCTCCTTAGGGGTTGAACTTGGGTGACATGGCAAAGGCTGCTGGTGTCAGATGAACCCAGATGAGGACGACTGAAGAAAGTTGCACCTACACCTCCCAGCCAAAAGCTGAAAAATGTTAGGACACCTGTATAATATGTAGTGTAGTAACTGCTTTATGATAAGTAGCAGAGTGGCTACTTCAGTCATAAGACAACTTTTATCTCCAATTTCCCATACCAGGTCTCATGAGTCTATTTGCCCAGGCCCTCCTATGCGAAGGATCAGAGTGGATTAATTAGAGTAGGGATAGCAAGAGAAAAGAAGTGAGGTGATTTATCATTTGTCTCAAACATCATCCTCTAGTGGAAGAATAATACTAGTATCACTCCTATTTAGCTACCTTCTCGCACATACCCATGTTTTAAGTGTTGTCAGTAAAATAGTAGGTGAAAGGTATGCACTCTAGTTTAAAACATATAGTCACTTGGCTCTTATTTTGCACCAAACATTATACTAAGTTCTTGGAACAAAGAGATGAAAGATACGGTTCTTATCATATATAAATTAATAATTTAATAATAATTTAATTTTAAAATTTAAAATGGAAGCTGTAAATTCCTCCAAATTCTCTGGTTCTTTCTTAGTGGAAAGCAGAGAATATTAGAAAGATGTTTACCTGTGATATATTGACTGTGCTAAGTCATTTGACTGTGTGGATCATGACAAGCTATGGACAACATTGTAAAGAATGAGTATTCTGGAACACTTAATTGTGTTCATTAGCAACCTGTACATAGACCAAGAAGACAGTCATTTCAACAGAACAAGGGAACACTGAATGGTTTAAAATCAGGAAAGTTGTGTGTCAGGATTGTATTCTTTCACCATACTTATTCAATCTTTATGTTAAGCAAATAATCTGAAAAGTTGGATTATATGAAGAAGAACGTGTCATCAGCATTGACAAACAGCAACCTGTGCTACACACATGCTACAACCTTACTTGCTGAACAAGCACAGATGACTTAAAATGCTTACTAATGAAGATCAAAGACCATAGCCTTTGATATGGGTTACACCTCACTGTAAAGAAAACAAAAATCCTCACCACTGAACCAATAAGTAACATCATAATAATTGGAGAAAATATTGAAGTTGTTGAAGACTTTATTTTACTTGGATCCAATAGCAATACTCATGGAAACAGCAGTCAAGAGATCAAAAAACTTATTGCATTAGGCAAATCTGCACACAAGATCTTTTAAAAGTGTTTAAGAGCAAAGGTGTCAGTTTGAGAGCTAAAGTGCATCTTATCCAAGCTGTGGTATTTTCAATAGCATCATATGCATGTGAAAGTTGGACAATGAATAAAGAAGGCAATAGAATTATGGTGCATTTGAATTCTGGTGTTGGAGAAGAATATTAAAAGTACCATGGACTGCTCGAAGAACAAACAAATACGTGCTGAATGAAGTACAAACAGAATGCTTCTTAGAAGTTAGGATGGTGAGACTTTGTCTCTCATACTTTGACATATTACCAGGAAGGACCAGTCCCTGGAGAAGGACATCATGCCTGTTAAAGTGGAGAGTCAGTGAAAAAAAGGGAGACCCCCAACACGATGGACTGTTCTATTGGCAGCAGCAATGGGCTCAAGCGAGACAATTGTGAGATTGGTGCAGGACTGGGTAGTGTTTCATTCTGTTGTGTATAAGGTCTCAATGAGTTGGTACTGACTTGAATGCACCTAATTAACAACAAGAACAAACCGTCAAAAAAGAGTATTGCTCTTCTCTCTAAGCCTTCAATCAATTCACAATAGAAAGTTTGAAAAAAACATTAAGTATTTGTCCTGGGACACTCTCTCATTATCTGATTTCAAATGTTAATTTCTAATCTTATTAAAAAGTTGGTTCAATCCTCTTAACTTCTAGAATGACTTAATTTGTAAATCACAAAATAACAGAGCAATTCACAATAAGAGCAGTTAGGCAAAATTAGGTACTGAAGTCCCTGGGTGGATCAAACAGCTAAACTCTCTGATACTATCCAATTCTAGTCTACCCAGACGCACCTCAGAAAAAAAGATGTATTGATCTACTTCTGAAAAACCAGTGATTGAATCTCTATGAAGCACAATTCACATAAGTCAGAATCAACTCAATGACAATGAAAATTTTGATACTAAGATTATGTTGGAGTCCTGGTGTGGTGCTATATGATAAGCACTGGACGGCAGACTGGTCTGAACTGCAATGTTGGCAGTTCAAATTCACCAGTCACTCTTTGGAAGCCCTAAACAGGGTCACTAGGAGTCAGAACTGACTTGACTTAACAACAAAAAGATTATATTTATAACCATGCTGCATATAATGATGAGACTTGTTTTTGGTATTTGCCTATTTGAAGGCTACAATTTGTAAACAGTCTTTGTTTTTCATAGTTTAAAAGGATATATTTTTCTTGAAAAGAGAAATCAATACTTTTATGTGGTTTTAAAATGCAACAACTCCAGTCTTGAAAATAAGTACTCAAGTGGAAAAACTAGTTTGACAATCTTAATTTGACCTCTATGATATGGGATGCCTCTTTGTTGTAAAACTTAGTTTTTTAAAAAAATTTCTTTATGATCTATGTATGGCCCATCTCCTTTCTCCTGCTATAGTCCGTGCTTTTTAATTAGGCTGATGCATGCTAATGCATAGCTGATTATAGGGGAATATTTTAGGTTTTACTTTAACTGCAATAAAATAGTCTTATACTAAATATTTGCAAAGGTCAAACTTTTTACACGAATAAAGCACTCGACAGAGAATGCTGCTGTTGTTGTTAAGTGCCGTTGAGTCAGTTCTGACCCACAGTGACCCTGTATAGAGTTTCTGAGGAGTGGCTGGTGAGCTTGAACCACCGACCTTTCTTTTCAAACTAACTTTGCAGTCCAGTGCATTAAACCACAGAGTCACACAATAGAAGGATATAATTGAACAACCTTTTATGTAACTAAAAGTTGGCAGGTACTCAATAAGTATTGTGTTCAGTGATCGAAAATGATCATATGTTGCAGTTCAACAGCAATGTTTGAAACATGCAACATTTAAATGTTACTTTTAACTATTTGTTGCATGCATTCTGTGCCAAAATTTTTTTTCCCCTCGGTTAACTGAGAGTTAAAGATTGAAGACCAGAGGAGTTGTGGGATGACATCAAGAACATCATACATGAAGAAAGCAAAAAGTCATTGAGAGGACAAGAAAGAAGGAAAATGTCAAAATGGATGTCAGAAGAGACACTGAAACTTACCTTCTAGTGTAGAGATGCTAAAGCAAATGGAAGAAATGAGGAGGT
>NW_006408533.1:13003840-13005215 GCF_000296735.1 Chrysochloris asiatica
AATTGATGTTTTTGAGTTATGGTGTTGGAGGAGAATATTTAAAGTGCTAAAAGAACCAATAGATCCATTTTGGAAAAAGTGCAGCCAGAATGCTCCTTGGAGGCCAATATGGCCAAACTTCATCTCTCATGCTTTGGACGTATTGTCAGGAGGGACCAGTTGCTGGAGAAGGACATCCTGTTTGGTAAGGTGGCGGGTCAGAGAAAAAGAGGAAGGCCCCCAATGAGATGGATTGGCCAGGTGGCAGCATTGATGGACTCAAGCGTGGCAACAGTATTGAGGTTATCCCAGGATCGGGCAGTGTTTCGTTCTGCTGTGCATAAGGTCACTATGGGTCGGAACTGACTCGATGTCACCTAACAACAACTGAGAGTTCAGAGGGAGAGACCAACTTCTAAACAGATGTTTTCAGTATAATGTGGTTTTAAGAAAAATGGTGACAAAAATATATGGCAACAAAATTTTGGGATAGCTAGCCCAGGTTCAGGGCTCAGCGATGACTTTAATATCTACTTAAGTATTGAAGGAAATTCATGCCAAGTGATGAAGAGAATGTGAAGAAGGATAATGAAGGCAGAGAGAAGCCAAGTATAAAGTTGCAGAGAGTTAAGTACTTCAATCAGCATTGGTAAACCTTTCTCAAAAGGATTAGGAAGAGGAAACCTTGTAGTAGAAAGGACAGGGAGGAACTTGAGGGACTGAAATGGTCTAGGATGGAAATATTGAGGTAATGGCAAGTTGTCCTAGAAAGGGACAAACATAACTTAATTTTTTCTCTGCTATTCTTCTCTCTTGAGAAGGACTGCAAGACCAGAAATTGGCCTTAGAGCTGGATGTTAAGTCCATTGGGATTACAGAAAAAGGACCAATATGCAAAGAAAGTATTAATGATACACCTTAACCTCTGGGAGCATAGGTTTCTTGTTTCATCATGGTACTCTACTTCTACATGGATGCCATATTGACATCAAGATCCAAATATAATACTCCACTTCCATGGGGACAGCTCCCTCTTTGGATGCTTTCCTTTCCATTTCTTTTTCTTTGATGGTTACTTTCTGCTGCTCCTTTCTGGTAGTTCACCTACATTGCTTCTGGAACAGCAAGAAACATTTGGGAAGAACTTGGGAGGAACCATCTTCTCAAAATTGGGTAATCTGGATGAAATCAAGGAGAAATAATCCACTGTTGTTGAGTCAGTTTTGACCTATAGTGACCCTATAGGACAGAGTAGAATTGCTCCTTCAGGTTTCTGAGACTGTAAGTTTTTAGAGGATCAGACAGCCTCATTATATTCCCACAGAGTGGCTGGTGTGGTTTAACTAGTAACTTTGAAGGTAGCAACCCAATGCATAAACCACTGTACCACCAGATT
>NW_006408533.1:13006179-13017166 GCF_000296735.1 Chrysochloris asiatica
TTACTGAAAGATAACGCAAATCTACTTATACCTTGAGTAACCTTAGCTGGGAGTGTAGTCTGGATTTGTTGGGTCTTATTTCCCTTAAGCGGTCTTCCTTTCTCTAAAGCATTTAGCCTGTTTTGTGAGCCTTTGTCTATTTACTCTCATTACATTTACTTTTAAGTTAAGCACTGGACTGCTAACCACAAAGTCAATGATTCAAACCCATCAGCCAGCCCCTCCTCAGATACACTATACAAGGTCGCTATGAGTCAGAACTGACTTGCCAGCCCTGAACAAAATATAGATGGAGAGTCTTGGTGTAATACTGTACAATAAGCACTGGACCTCAAGGTCGGCAGTTCAACTCCACCAGCTGTTCCTTAGAAACCCTATACAGAGTCACTATAAGTTGGAATGGACTCAACAGTACTTACCAGGAACAACAGCAATGAATATAAATGGATACACTGATTCACCAAAATGACTCAGCCAAAATCAGCATGGTAAAAAGAGAAGAAAAGAGCTTAGTCTTTTATCCAATCCCTCCTTTGTTGTTGTTGTTGTTAAGTGCTGTCGAGTTGGTTCTAACCCATAGAGACCCTGTATAGGGTTTCCCAGGAGCAACTGGTGAGCTTGAACCACCGACATTGCAGTTCATATGACTTTGCAGTCTGACGTATTAACCCACAGCGCCACACTCCAAGGGTGTCCATTTTCCTTCTTCCCATATATTATTCCATCAACTCAATCCCAGATTCTTAAAAGTATGCTGTGACCCTCCTGATACCTCAGGTCATCCATTTTTCTCCCCATGTATTATTGTGGTTAAACATAAAGACGTTAGCCTGCAGACCCTCCCTAAGCTGCTAGGCATCTCTAGCTTTTAGAACTGAGAAGATCTAGCTTGACTATCAGAATTTGAGTGATTTGCTGACAACAGCCCTGGCACAAATAGTTCTCAACAGCAGTTATTTTACTGAGCTGAACTTTCTTAACATATCAGATCATTACTCTTAAGTACAAATACATAGTCTTAGTGGAGTAACGGGGCATAGCCTGTATTGGATTTTGATAGTTCTGGCATTTGGTTCAGCAGCAACTTGACCCTGAGTTAATTAGTCTGACAATTCCTGCTGGCTGTTTAATCAAAATAATGCAAATTTCAACACCATCAGTAATTTAGTTCATTTGTCTTTATTATGATTCCATGATTATTTCTGGTTGAAAGACTAGTATTTTTGATAATTGTAATATCAGTGATGAATGGCAATAGTAACGTCTGTGTAAAGAATATTCATTAGTGTATATACAATACCGTGGGTTTAAAAAATAAATTCCGTAGAAGCAAAGGAGATAGTAATTCTTTCTATAACATTATAACAACCTTTCTATGTTTTAATAATTGAACTTTGCATCAATAATAAGAAAATGCTCACTCTAAGAGGTGAAAACACAATTCCTTCTGCAAAACAATTTTAATATTTTTTGAAAATTGGACAAGTAACTTTATAAAAAGTGCAGGATTTTTTTTGTGAAGAAACAAATCAGTTACTTATAGTGTCCATGTTTTTTCTCAATCTTGTTTGCATGCATAACCAATTTTATATAGTTGCAATTACAGTGTAGATTCAATTTTGTCTTCTGCCATTTTCACTTAGCACTATTCTTCCATAATAATTTAAAGAGAGTTTTATTTACAGTTATTTCAAATGTAGAAAATATAATTTCCTAAACTGTACTTAAGTACTCAATTTAAATATTTTAATGGCCAACCCAAATCATCAAATGTAGTCTAGATAAGGGTGCATTCTAGTTAATGCTTAACATTGCAGGAAGAAACTTGCATATACATTAGATTAACGTCAAATGTCACATATAAGCAGAAATGAGAACACGAAAGGCGGGTAGTCTTTATGTATTTGGGAATTTTTCTACAGTCAGATGTACTTCTAGAATTGGTTAGACTGGCTGCTAAATTTTCATGCCCTGAACTAATTCATCCAGTTGTAAAATTGTACCTTTCTGCAGATGACTAAACATGTGCACCTCATTTATAGTTGAACTTGCTATGATTCAGATAGCATTATCCTAAATGATGTTAAGAAATTGTTCATTTTCTGTGTCAGCGAAAAATGAGGAAAGGCCAACTACATTTCGCCTGAAGAGAGTCATGTCAGAATTGACATCTTGGCAGATACAAAAATGCAAGTAAGATATTTTAACAGGGCATACTAAAACTAATGAACTGAGGACCAATATACACTCTTACATTGTATTAAAGTGGCATCTACTGAATTTACAAATGTTAAAAGATATGCTTTATTAGTTGCAGTAGAACTCTCTTTCATTTTAGTTTATCAGTTAAAGAATAAATCTGCTTTCCTTTTGTATACATTTTAACCCTTATTTTAAAATGTGGGTTGGTAACAGAGACTTTAAATAATTGATTATTCTAATATAACCTATGAAGAGGAAAAAGATTAATTAAAAAAGCAGAAAATTTGAAAAATGAATTTTTTGCATGGCAAAGTAAGCAGCATAGTGAGACCTTTCATAAGCAACATTGTGCTTTAATCTAAAGAGTTAATAGGATACCTGGGTATTTTGAAATGATAGGGCTCTTTTCACTTCCACTTAATCCACTCTCTATTTGAGTCTTATTAACATATGGTATCCAATTTTCATTTTGGTGTTTTCAGACTGGCTTCCTTTAGCCAGAAAATTTAAAAGTCTTAAAATTGAATATTGTTAGTGTTTAGTGCTGTTGAGTTGGGTCTGACTCATAGCGACCCTGTATAGGGCTTCCAAGTTGCTGCTGGTAGGTTTGAATCACCGACATTGTGGTTAGCAGTTCAGTGCTTATCCTTCAGCACCACAAGGGGTATTAATTGAAAGATTAAATCTGATTGGGTTGCTTTTCTTGGAGGAAAAACTGAGGTGACTACTTATTATTCTCTTTAGGTGTACAGTTTATTATATGGTTAATGAGAATGATGTCTGTTACTCACCTGAATTTCAGCCAAAGCAACGTGTATGGCATCAGCGTCACCTGCAAACTTGTGAGCCTTACTCAGAATCTCTGAGGGAGTCCTGGCAATCTATTTCTAATAAGCCCTCAGATGCTCAAATTTGAGAATCACTCTTCTAGAAAAAGGTTAGGGAAAAGAGCGACATTAAACATCAGTATTTTTTTTTAAAGGATGAATGATTTAAATTTGCTCTGACCTTAAGAAGAACTTTTCAGAGTATGTGGTTAAATTGCAAGAGTATATATAGGAAAGGACATTTCCGTTTTTCTAGTCTTGCAGAAAAGTTTTTCTAGTCTTCCATTTAGACTAGAAACCAAGCATTGCTTTATTGAGCCAGACTCATTGTGTAGTCAAGCAAGAGCTGTCTGAACCCTGTACTCCCAGTCATGTGCACAGCCAGGCAGGCATGCTGGCTCATGAGGCTGCCTCCAGTGGAAGGGTGTGTATCTCCCAAATAGCTTCATTACCTCCATCATTACCGTTTAAAAACATTAAACACTTGCAGGTTATTTCTTATATTCTTCTTAACTCCCACCCTTAAGATGCCCCAAGGATATATATATAATTTTTATCCATTTGTATTGGAAGCATAACTGGCATTCTGCCTGGAGGTGAAGAGTTGAATCAGCGCTCTTGAAATTCCTCCCCTCATTTTTGATCCTGTAAGATAATGTATAGAAGATCTTTGAAAATGAAAAAGGCATTACTACTCAAATGTAAAATAATAATGTAAGCAGCATTACTAACCACTTGCTCTCAACTTTTTTTTTTTTTTTTTTTTCCTAAGCATAGGAAGGAACTAACCTAGAGATCAGAAAGGAAACCATGTTTCCTCCACTGGCTTCCACAACCATGACCTTACTCTATTTTTTTTTTTTTTTTTTTTTTTGAAGCAGAGTTTCAGATTTGATTAAGCTGGCTGACTCAGAGGAGCTAATTTCTTCAGATTCTGAGCCTTGAATGGAGGGCAAAACGGGCCTATATGGCGTCAGAGTCTGGGGAGGGGCCAGGTTGCATACCTGTTTGAGGGTAGGTGGCAAACTAGGGGGATTGGTCCCATTTGGTGACCTGATTAGCATTTTAGCTGGCCTCCTGGGCAGGAGAGGGCAGTGAATGATTTTTACCTTTTTCTGTTCATTCCTCCCTTTGATGCCCTTTGATAACTTTTCCCCAGGAGCATCATCTATGTAAGGAATGTTTATTTTGGTATTGATTTGGATTGTTGGTACCTTTTCAATTGATTATTGTTTTAATGGCAGTTCCTATGGCTCTGATTGCTAGTGGGAGTAGGCAAGGACTGATTAAGTAAATTCCTAATAAAACAGGACTCCATCCATGAGGGTCTTGAACTCTGTAAAGGTGAAGAATTACCCTCCTCATAGGCTCTGTGGGTTCCACCCATTCCAGGTTTGCACAGGGACATGGGCAACTTTCTGTATTCTTACAAAGTCTTCTACTGCCAGATTCTGGTCATCTACTTGTATGCAGCAGTTAGCAAAATTAACCTTCTCACATACCCTTCCTCCCTCCTCAGCCAATAAGTAGTTTAGGGCTGATCTATTTTGATAGATGGCATTTCATATCTGGGTCTGCTGATGAGCAAGAGGGATCAGGGCCACCTCAGTTCCATTGGTTCTGTTACCTAGGAGGGTGCCCTCACTTTTAGAAGAGTAGTGTGGTTACTGTTTGGCCCACCTTGGTTGTGTGGGTGTATAGATTACACAGATTTCTCCCTTTCCCACACCCCAAAGTCTAATTAAAATGAATCCCATGGCAGACATCCTCATGCTTCAGCTGTGCATAGATCAGCCAGCTCCTGTTTGTGGCTGAAGCGGGGCGGGTTGTACATCTCAGTGTTACCTTGTGAGGGTTGGTAGGGTCAGTTTCAGCTTCTCATGGAGACGAGGCTTTCTTCAGTCTGCTGTGGTGAATCCAGGTGGGGACTCCTTCTACCTTGGCTGCTGGGCTTGGGATAATTTCTTGTTCAGTCCTCAGTAATCTTTGCAGATGCTACTGGATGCCCTTTTCCTGTTCACCTTCAGCCAGGTGTGATGGAAAAGAGACTGCTGATGACATCACCAAGGGTGAGTGGCTGGCTGGCTGGCTCAGAAGCCACCAGGGAAAACTGGCATAAGAGGCTGCTCTCAGCAATGGCTGCCACAGTCTGGGAGACATCAGATTCCTCTTTTCCTAAACTTTTCTCACAGTCCACTCTACCTCTTGGGGATCTAATGTTGTCTTGGCTCCACCACTGCTCTTCTCACAGTATTATTTACTCACATGAGTTTACTCTTGAGGAATATTTTCGATTCTATCTTCAGCTATACCCACTTCCAACAAATCTGCCATTAAAAACTTGTGGAGCTCAGTTCTACTCTGACACACTTGTGGTCACCATGAGGGGAACTCAACTCAATAGTAACTCGTTAGATTGGGCCTACCAGGTATAAACTCTTGTAGTACGAGGTCTACATATTTCCTCTCTGTATCTATTACATTTTGGTGCCCCAGCATGAAGATCTGCAGCCACGGATGCAATGAATGTGTTTTCCGCAAATGAATTTAGTTGAGCTTACAGGGACATCAGCAAAGGCTTGCTATAATCATACTATTAAATTGTACAGCTTCCCCTCTCTACATTTTATATTTTCCTATAGCAGTTATCACTTCCTAAAATGATGCAAAAAAGACCTAGAGGCTGTGCCTGATCTCCTCTGACTACACAAGGAAGAAGGAGAGTCAAACTCCACATGAGGTAGAGGTTAGACATGCCCCCGCCCTACAACCTTCTTTACCCTATTCTGACATCAATCATTCATCAGTAAAGTAGAGTAAATCCAGTCACTTTATTTCTATGCTAGATTTGATAATCCATCTCAACTGCCACATAGAACTCACAGATGATACTCATGGATGTTAGATTTCTTGGGGAAGTTCATGGTACAATTCCGAGCCAGAAACAACTCAGGATACATACAGGAGTTCTCTCATTAGGAGTTCCTTTTCTCAGTCATACACTCTCTGGTGTTCAGCCTCTCAGTCCATTGGCCTCTGCCCTACTTGGATAAGTGTTACAAGCTCCTTTAGTGCTGTAGCCTGTCTTCTGCCTGCAGGGCCTGAAGTCCACTGTTCTGCTCTCTGCTGCTGCTGCAACCATGCAGGCACGGGTCTCCATGAAGGGATCTTGTGCCCTGCCCATGGCTCTTTTTACATGATGAACTTGAAATCCTTTGTTCTGGCTTCTGAAATGGCTCATTTTAAACTGAGTAGAATGACAAAATTAATAAATCCCTTATGACCTATTTGCATGGCCCTACTAAAATGTTGTTGTAGCGCTGTGGGCTAATGCATCAGATTGCAAAGTTGTTTGAACTGCAAGGTCGGTGGTTCAAGCTCATCAGCTGCTCCTTGGAAACCCTATACAGGGTCTCTATGGGTGACTCGACTCGATGGCACTTAACAACAACGACAACACTGAAGTGTTGAAGAGCAAAGATGTCAGCTTGCGCCTGACCCAAGCCATGGTATTTTCAATAACCTCATATGCATGTGAAAGCTGGACAGTGAATAAGGAAGACCATAGAAGAATTAATGCTTTTGAATTATGGTGTTGGAGGAGAATATTGAAAGTTCCATGGGCTGCCAAAAGAACCAACAGATTAATGTTGGAAGAAGTACAGCCAGAGTACTCCTTGGAGGCCAGGATGGCCAAACATACTTTGGACATATTGTCAGGAGGGACCAGTTGCTGGAGAAGGATATCATGTTTGGTAAGGTGGAGGGTCAGAGAAAAAGAGGAAGTCCCCCAGTGAGATGGATAGGCAAAGTGGCAGCATTAATGGAATCAAGTGTGACAACCGACTTGTAACCACTACGCTACCAGAGCTCCTTAGAAACTCTAGATAGAGGTCCCAAAATTAGAGTTTTAAAAAGCCCTCCAGGTGACTCTGATATACGAGATTAGGTAACAGAATTCTAACGTTATCTGGTCAGTACTTTTGACAAAGAAATTAAAAACTACTAATATACAAGGTTTGAGTCCTGGTGTGGCGCTGTGGGTTAATGCACTGGACTGCAAAGTAGGTTTGAACTTCAAGGTCAGCAGTTCAAGCTCACGAGCTACTCCTTGGGAATCCTACACAGGGTCACTATGAGTCAGAACCGACTTGATAGCACTGTGCAACAACAAAACAACAATATACAAGGAGTCCTGGTGTGGTGCCGTGGAGTAAAGTGCTGGATTGCAAGGTCCGTTTGTACCGCAAGGTCGGTGGTTCAAACTCACCAGCTGCTCCTTAAAAACCCTATACAGGGTCACTATGAATTGGAACCGATTTGAAGGCACTTAGCAGCAACGACAAAAAATTGACAAGTGTGGAACTATAGAATAAGCACTGGACTGCAAGGTCAGTTTGACCCGTAAGGTCAGCAGTTCAAACTTTCCAGCTGCTCCTCGGAAACCCCATACAGGTTTGCTGTGAGTCCGAACCGACTCAATGGCACTTAACAACAACAATATACAAGTAGTCCCCAATTTACAACATATGTGAGTTATAGTGAATCACACTTATATCTGGGTTTTTTGATGTTATGCATCTTATTGTTAGTAACATGTATTACATATTTTGTTTTAGCACATACTTTGTTGCTATTTTTCTCAGTTATTCACTTGCAGATGTTCAATTTTCTAACTTATAAAGATACAGAAAATGAAATGAAGGGACACTACCTGTACTGGTAATTTAACTATTCAATTTAATTTATGTTGCATATAGCATTTCCAAAAGCAACTTATCAGGAAAAGAATGAAGAGTATTTGTATTCATTTCCTAATCCTGCCATAGCAAATTGCCACAAAATTAGTTGCTTAAGACAGCACAACTTTATTATTATATTGCAATTTTGGAAATTAGAAGTCTGAAAATGAGATATACTGGGCTTAAATCAAGGTGTCAGCAGAGCTATGTTCCTTTCAGAGGCCTAGGGGAGCCTTGATAAAAGGGGACCTCAAAAAGTTCATAGAAAACCATTCAGTAACCTCTTGTTCTGTTCAAACAACTGACTCTTCATCTATGTACAGCTTCATTTTGAAGACAATTAAGTATTCTCAAATACCCATTCTTTACAATGTTATCCATAGTTTGTCATGACACACATAGTTAAAATCTTTTGTATAAACAATAAAGCTTAAAAAAACAAAACAAAACAGAACAACCCAGCTTTATAGTATTCAATGTTTTATGCTGGATATCAGCAACGAAATCCCTAGTTCTACGTCCTCTTCTGAATCTGGCTTGATTTTCTGGCTCCTGTCGATGTAATATGGCAACAGTTTTTGAATTATCATCAGTATAATTTGCATGCTTATAACAGTAATGTTATTATTCATTGACTTCTGTATTTCAATTAGTTGGCTAGGTAGCTTTCTTCTGTGTTTCTTGGCATAGATGAGTGAGTGACTCCAATTATTCATCAGTTTGTTGAAAGATTTCAATTTGTATTCTGCCAGTTCCTGAAGCCTTTTCTTTTGCAAATACCTTCAGTGCAGTTTGGATTTCTTCCTTTAGCACCATTGGTTCTGAATCATATGCTATCTCTTTTAATTGTTGAACATTGACCATTTGTTTTTCTTAAAGTGACTCTGTGTATTCCTTCCATCTTCTCTTCATGCTTACAATGTTTTGTCCATAAAACCCTTTAGTGTTGCAAGTTGACATTTGGAGTTTTTCTTGAGTTCTTTCAGCTTGAAAAATGTGAAAGGTCATCTTCCCTTTTGGTTTTCTCAGTCCAGGTCTTCACACATTTCATTATAACACTTTGTCTTCTCAATATTCCCTTTGGAATTTTCTGTTCACCTCTTTTACTTCCATACTTTTTCTGTCACTTTAACTTTATGTAAAGAGCATACAGAACAAAATTTAAAGTATCTTTTGATATCCATCTTAGTCTTTTTTTTTTTTTTTCCCTTCTTCTTCTTCTTCCCTGTTCTTTTTAATGACCTTTTGCTTTCTTCCTGTATGATGTTCTTGATGTCAAACCACAATTCTTCAGGATGTCTAATGAATCAAATCTGTTCTTGAGATAGCCTCTAAATTCAGGTGGCTCATATTGTGGCTCTTGTGGATTTGTTTTAATTTTCTTCAGCTTCAGCCTGAACTTGCCTATGAGCAATTGATGCTGTGTTTCACAGTCGACTCCTGACCTTGTTTTGGTTAATCATCCTGAGCTTCTCCAACTCACCTCACAGACATAGTCAATTTGATTCCTATGTATTCCATCTGGTGAGGTCCAGGTATATAGTCACCTTTTATATTGTTGAAAAAAAGGTATTTGCAATGAATAAGCCATTGTTCTTGGTTTTCTATCATTGTTCTATCATTTGATCTCCAGAATTATTTCTGTCACCAAGGTTCTATTTTCCAACTACTGACCCTTCCTAGTTGTTTCCAACCTTCTCATTCCAATTGCCAGTAATTTTCAATGCATCCTGACTGCATGTTTGATCAATTTCAGACTCAAGATGGTACAATTCTTATATTTAATCAACATTGGCCTTAGAGGCAGGCACACAAATTTGAATCTTAGTGGTATTAACTGATCTTCCTTGTAGGCATATGGATATTATCCTATCACAGACAGCACTGTACTTCAAGATAGATCTTGAAATGCTCTTTTTGAAGATGAATGCTAGCTCTTTTTCTTCAGTTTGTCATTCCTGGCATGGTAAACCATATGATTGTCCTATTAAAAATGGCCAATACCTCTTCATTTCTGCTGGCTAATACCTAGGATATCAATAGTTATGCATTCCATTTCTGTTTTGATGACTTCCAATTTGTCTAATTTCATACTTCATCAATTTTACATTCCAATTATTAAGAGATGTTTGCAGCTGTCTCTTATTTTGAGTTGTGCCCAGCAGAAAATAAAGGTCGTAAAAACTTTGTTTCATCCACATCATTAAAGTCAATTTTAATTCCAGGAGGCAGCTCTTCTCCAGTCAAAATTTGGTGACTTCCAATCTGAGGGGCTAATCTTCCAGCAGTATATCACTGTTCTGCTGGTATTCACAATGTTTTCAGTGGCTAACAATTAAGAAGTGGGCTACCTCTCCTTCTTCCTCATCTGCTTAGTCTGGAAGTCCCCTGAAATCTGTCCACCAGAGGTGATCCTGCTGGTATTTAAGACACCAGTAACACAGCGTCCAGCATCACAGCAACACCTTAGCCACCAAGTATGACAAACTGACAGAGAAGTGGTATAAAATCTCATATATTGTGAGTAAATGAAGTGACCACTCTACATGCCTGTGTGAATTATACATGCCTGTATGAGTGTAAATCTGTATTTATAAAATAAATATGTTTTTAAAGAACACACACACACACAAAGTTCATAGAAAAATAGAATTAAAAAATAATGGAGTGCCATTTGCATTCCTTAGCTCATGTCCCTTCTTCCAGCAAGCAGGAGAGTTTCTTAAAATCCTTCTCTGATTGACCCTTCTGCCACCCTCTCTCACTTATAGGGATCCTAATGGTTATAGGGGTTGAGAAGACAAAGTCAAGTATTATAATGAAATGTGCAAAAACCTGGAGTTAGAAACCACAAAAGGAAGAAGTCAATCAGCATTTCTCAAACTGAAAGAACTGACAAAAAAATCCACGCCTCTACTTGAAATATTCTGGTGCTGTAGGATAATGCACTGGACCAAAAGGTCAGTTTAAATGCCAAGGTTGGCAGTGATAACTCAACAACCGCTCCTAGGAAACTCTATACAGGGTCGATTAATCCAAACCGACTCGACTGCCTTAATAATAACAACATGGACAAAATATTGAATGATGCAGAAAGTGCCAAAGAAGATGGAAGGACAGCGAGGCTCATTCCCACCCCCTCCATACACAGAGTAGACAGGGATGGGCAACTTGGACATTGGCTACCCAAAATGGGGGTGGTGGTGGTGGTTATAA
>NW_006408533.1:13017776-13018903 GCF_000296735.1 Chrysochloris asiatica
AGTTCAACCATTTCAAGAGGTAGCCTATGATCAAGAGCCAATGCTACTCAAGGAAGAAATCCAAGGTGCACTAAAGGCAAAGAACAAGGTTGGTAAAGAACAAGGTTCTGGGAATTGATGGGATATAAATGGAAATCTTTCAACAAACTGATGCAACACTGGAAGCACTCACTCATTTATGCCAAGAAATTTGGAAGACCTGGCTAACTGATTGGAAAAGATCCACATTTGGAAAAGACCCATTCCAAAGAGAGGTGACCCAAAAGAATGTGGAAATCATCAAATAATATAATTAATATCACATGCAAGTAAAATTTTGCTAAAGATAATTTAAAAATGGCTGCAACAGTACATCGACAAGGAACTGCCCAGAGGTTCAAGCTGGATTCAGATGAGGATGTGGAATAAAGCATTTCATTGTTGATGTCAGATGGATTATGGCCACAAGCAGATAGCACCAGAAAGATGTTTAACTGTGCTTTATTGACTGTGCAAAATTTCAATGGTGTGGATCATTATAAGCTATGGACAACATAGTGGAGAATGAGGATCCAGAATACTTAATTGTCAGCTTGGTGCAGGACCAGGCTGTGTTTCATTCTGTTTTGCGTAGGTTCACTATGTTTCAGAACTAACTCGATGGTACCTAACAACAACAACCCTGAAAATGTAGAGTAATTATGATATTGTAACATCCTTGACTTAATCACATCTTTGTGTGTTGTGATTCTTTCTACCACAGAATTTATTAACACCCTGCTTTGAGATATAGTGACACTATGCTGTTTTTGTTTTTATGTGCCATGGAGTTGGTTCCGACTCATAGAGACCCTGTACAGGGTTTCCAAGGCTGTAAATCTTGACACTATAGGATAGAGTGAAATCCACTCCATAGGAGATCAGAGACTAGAAATCTTTACAGGGGCAGGCATTCTCATCTTTCTCCCACAGAGTTACTAGGGGTTTGAACTGCTAAAAAAATCCAAAAAAACCCAAAAACCCCAAACAAACTACAGCATATCATGTTTTAAGAGTTTATTATGCCAGAATGGCAAAGCAATTGGTTGAAAAGTAACAAAAAGCAGCAATTACAGAGATGGTTATGAATCAGACTGTGAACTGCAAGG
>NW_006408533.1:13020563-13039351 GCF_000296735.1 Chrysochloris asiatica
AGGCTTAGGTGTCCTCAGGTCTCACCACACTTTGGACCAACCAGCCCTTCCTCTTCTCTCTCAGTCAACAAGAGTCCATAGAACATGGTCAAACTCAGCCCATTTCTTCATTGCTGCCTTTCTCCCTTTTCCACTCACCAGTAGACCAATGTGGTCGTCAGCAAGCTTACATGTCTGCTCATGAGTTCCCTTTGAGTTTCAGTCTTAGAGGGGGGTTTATCATGAAGGAACTTGATTGCTTGCCTTGATGGCTTTCCGTTGAACAACTGGCTTATTATTATGTAGTAGCCAGTCATACTGCCAATTTTGTTTCGGGTTTTTCCTGATGATCTTTCTTTGAAGATGTATCTTCTGTCGCTCTAGCCATTCAAGGCTAGTCTGCTTGTCCTTTCTAGTGGGAATGTCCCACCTCAGAAGGCTCTGGATGGGGTTCATGATTCCACCTAAGATCTTATATACTACAAAGACTCCACAGGAGGACTATTTCACTAGGCAAGTTCTAGAACCCCTTTTAGGTATTCCAGCCACTGGTATTTTAAATGTCAGCAGTGTTGCCCCTATGGAGAAGTTTCAGCAGAGCTTCCAAATTAAGGCAGAATATGCAGATGGGGTGAGGGGGGAGACCAATTCTGAATGATTAGCCACTGAAAGCCTTATAAATAGCAGTGGAACATTGTCTGATATGATGCCAGAGGAAGTTAAGGCACTCTTCAGGTTGTCAGGCACTCCTCAAAGTAGAGTTAACCATAATGATGTGGATGGAGCAAAGCTTTAGGAACCTTCATTTGCTGATGGGATACTATTCAAAATAGGAGGAAATCTGCAAATATCCACTAATACTTAGAACATGGAATATAGAAGGTATGAATCCAGGAAACTTGGAAGTAATCAGAAATGAAATGAAACTCATAAAGAGCAAAATCCTAAGGCATTTGTGAGTTGAAATGGACAAGTATTGGTCATTTTGAATCAGACAATCATATGATTTACTAACCAAGAATGGCAAACTGAAGAGAAATGGGGTCAATTCTTCCTCAAAAAGAGCATTTCAAGATCTATCCTGAAGTACAATGCTGTCTGTAGTAAAATAAAATTAATATGCCAACAAGAAAGACCAGTTAACACCACTATTATTTATATTTACACACCAAACACTAAAGCCAGTGATGATGAAATAGAAGAATTCTACCAACATTTTCAGTCTGAAACGGATCAAATATGGAATCAAGATACACTGATAATTATTTGTGGTTGAAATGTGAAAGATGTAAACAAAGAGGAAGGACCTGTAGTTGGAAAATATGACCTTGGTTATAGAAATGATGCTGGAGATCATTTGATAGAATTTTGCAAGACTAATGTCTTATTCATTGCAAATACTGGTTTTCAACATAAATGGATCTAATAAATGTGGGTCACACTATATAAAAATACAAGAATCAAATTGACTATATCTGTGGGAGGAGTTGATGGAGAACCTCAATGTCATCAGCCAAAACAAGATCAGGGGCAGACTGTGGAACAGACCATCAATTACTCATGTGCAAGTTTAGGCTAAAGCTAAAGAAAATGAAAACAAGTCCCTGGGAGCTAAAATATGACCTTGATCATATTTCCACTGAATTTAGAGACCATCTCAGAAAAGATTTGATGCATTAGGCGCTAATAAACGAAGACCAGAAGTGTTGTGGGATGACATCAAGAACATCATACAGGAGGTCATTAAAAAGACAAAAGAAGGAGAAGAAGAAGAAAAAAAAGACTAGGTAGATGTCAGAAGAGACTTTGAAATTTGTTTTTGAACATAGAGAAGCAAATGGAATACATGATGAAGTCAAAGAAATGAACAGAAAAGTTCAATGAGCATTTTGAGAAGACAAAGTAAAGTATTATAATGAAATGTGCAGGGACCTGGAGTTCGAAAATCAAAAGGAAGAAAACACTTAGCATTTCTCAAGCTGAAAGAACTGAAGAAAAAGTTCAAGCCTTGGGATGCACTATTGAAAGATTCTCTGGGGAAAATATTGAATGATGCAGTAAGCATCAAAAGAAGATGAAAGCAATATACAGACTCACTGTATCAAAAAGAATTGGTTGATGTTTAACCATTTCCAAAGGTAGCATGTAATCAAGAACTGATGATTCTGAGGAATAGATTCAAGATGCATTGAAGACTTTGACGTAAAACAAGGTTCTAGGAATTGATGGACTACAAATGGAAATGTTTCAACAAACTGATGCAGCACAGGAGGCACTCATTGGTCTATGACAAGAAATTTGGAAAACAGCTACCTGACAATCCAATTGGAAGAGATTCATATTTGTATTCATTCCAAAGAAAGGTGACCCAATGGAATGTGTAAAGCCTCAAACAATATTATTAAATATCACATGCAAGTAAAATTTTGTTGATGATAATTTAAAAACAGTTGCAGCAGTATATCGACAGAAAGCTGCCAGAAATTCAAGCTGGATGTGGAAGAAGATGTGGAATGAAGGATATTTTCATTGACATCAGATGGATCTTGATTAAAAGTAGAGAATACCAGAATGATGTGTACTTGTGCTTGATTAACTATGTAAAGACTGTTGATTGTGTGGATTATAACAAACTGTGGATATAATTTCAAAGAATAGGAATTACAGAACACTTCATTTTGTTCATGAGAACTCTATACATAGACCAAGAGGCAGTTGTTAAAACAGAATAAACATACTAAATGTTTTAAAATTAGGAAAGGTGTGCACCAAGGTTGTTTCCTTTCACCATACTTACTCAATTTGTCTGCTGAACAAATAATCCAAGAAGCTGGGTTATATGAAGAAGAATGTGGCATCAGGATTGGAGGAAGACTCGTTAACAACCTGCAATATGCATATGACACAACTTTGCTTGCTGGAAGTGAAGAGGACTTAACATTTCTGATGAAGATCAAAGACCACAGCCTTCAGTATGGATTGCACCTCAATGTAAAGAAAACAAACATCCTCACAACTAGACAAGTAAACAACATCATGATAAATGGAGAAAAGACTGAAGTTGTTAAAGACTTTATTTTCCTTTGATGCACAATTAATACTCATGAAAGTAGCAGTCAAGAAATTAAAGGACACATTGCTTTAAGCTAATCTACTCCAAAAGATTTCTTTAAAGCATTAAGGAACAAAGATATCAGTTTGAGGACTAAGGTGGTCTGACCCAGGCCATGGTATTTTCAATCAGCTCATACACATGTGAAAGTTGGACAATGAATAAAGAAGACCATAGAAGTATCAGTGCCTTTGAATTATTGTGTTGGCAAAGAATACTGAAAGCAACATGAACTGCCAGAAGAACAAACAAATCTCTTGGAAGTGCAGACAGAATGTTCTTTAGAAGTGAGGATGGCATGACATTGTCTTTGTACTTTGGACATGTTGTCAGAGGAGGTCAGTCCCTGGAGAAGGACATCATGGTTGGTAAAGTGGAGGGTCAGAAAAAAAGTGGAAGACCCTCTGCAAAATAGATTGACATGGTGGCAACAGCAATCAGCTCCAACATCACAACAGCTTTGAGGTGACGCACAACCTGACAGTGTTTTGTTCTGTTGTGCATAGAGTTGCTTTGAGTCAGAACTGACTCCATGGCACGTAGCCACAACTACAGCAATACATCTAAAGTACTTTTAAGAAAGCTTGAAACAATAAGTGTTAGCTGCATTATTAGCATTTTAGTTACTTCCTTTATTATTATTATTTATTTGAAGTCTTATGCTTTGGGGGGAGGTTCCTGGATGGTGAAAACAATAATGCACTTGACTGCTAAACAAAAGATTAGAGGAAAGCCCACACACATGTACCACAGAAGAAAGTCCTGGTGATCACATTTTGGAAAATCCGCCACTGGAAGTCCTATGAAATATAGTTTTATTCTGGCATCCATGAGGTTACCATGCATCAGAGTTGGCTAAATGGCAACTAGTTTGTGAAGATCATAAATTTCATTGTTTTATTGCTGGTAATGGATTTTAAAGGCAAAATATATTGTTGTTTAGTAATGCTTTGGGGAACTATGGAAACCATGATGGTGCAGTAGTTAAGCACTCAGCTACTGAACTAAAAGTCAGCAAGTTCAAACCCACCTCAACTCCAGAGGAGACAGATGTGGAAGTCTAATTCTGTAAAGATTATAACTTTGGAAACCATATGGAACCGTTTTACTCTGTCCTCTAGGGTTGCATGAATCAGAATCGATTTGACGAGTGGCTTTGGTTTTGGACAATTGTATTGTTTTCCCCTCAACCTACTTCTTGAATCTAATAGGCTATGAGGCAGTGAGGTAGAAGATTTCCACAAATATGTAGGATAAATGATGCCGTTAGGGAAATAGTAATAGAAAAACTTAAGTTTGCTGCAATTTTGCTAAGGGTCAAATTAAAATATCCACTAGTCTGAGTGACTTCATGCAACAGCATCATAGCACACTTCCTGCCACACTAAGTGCTCACTGAATGTTTTCCCTTCCTTCCAGGATACCATTCAGTGTTTTCTCAGATCACAGTCTCCTTCTGGCTTACCTGAGACCTGGATAATCCTAACAGAAGTCTTCAAGCTTGTGGGACTGAGCATCATAGCTTTTATCACTTCCTCTGTGAAGCTCAAGGTACAAGTTGCTACTGTTCTACTGTTTCATTGGAGTACCCACTTTGTTTATTTTATCTGTGTCACTTTTACCCCCTGAAAAGGAACTCTTTCATTTTATGCTAGATTCTTATATGTAAAATTATGGAGGACAAGAGCTATATACTTTTCATATATCCAGTCTATAGCACAAAGCCTTGTGAAGAGTTGGTATCTAATAAATATTTATTTAATTAATGAAAATGACTCACATACTTTGGACATGTTATCAGGAGGGACCTGTCCATGGAAAAGGACTTCATGTTTGTTTAATTAGAGGATCAGCCCAAAAGAGGAAGACCCTCAATGAGATGGATTGACACAGTGGTTGTAACAATGGGCTCAAAAATAACAATTGTAAGGATGGTGCAGTACTGGGCAGTGTTTCATTTTTGTTCTAGAAAGGGTCATTACAAGTCAGAACCTACCTGCTTGATGGCACCTAACAACCACGTATTCTTTAAAAGAAGAAAGCATAGAAACATATATGAAGGCCAAAATGGAAACAAGTATGTTGAGTCGTCCTCCTTTCTGCAGAGGTCAGGAAAAATGGAAGAGTAAGTAGTCTCTATTAAAGAGCTTTAAATCAAGGGAAAGACACATCTCTTTTGATTTGAAGAGGCTGGTAGCGTAGTGGTTACGAATCGGGCTGTGAACCTTAAGGTCAGCAGTTCGAAACTACCAGCTGCTCCGCGGGAGAAAGATGAGGCTTTCTACTCCCGTAAAGATTTACACCCTCGGAAACCCTGTACAGGGTCGCTATGGGTGGAACCGACTCGACAGCACTTAACAACAACAACAACAACAAAGAAAAAAGTAATCATAGAAAAAGTTTAAAAATATAGAGATGTTTTTAGACATATTAAAGAGAATTCATGAGAGATTTTTCAAGATCATCCGTTTTCTTAAAATCGAATCCCTGTATTTCTATTCATCCTTATCTTCTGTCCTATTATTTCAATCAAAGGAAGTTATGTGACTTCTTTCCAATGATGAATTCTCCAGATAAACCGTTAATCTTGTTCTTTACTGTCTTCTGGTTCCATGCTGAGTATACTTTTCTTGCATTTCAATTTCATGTTTTCTTCTTCATTTTTTAAAAAAGCTTTTCTTGTGAATTGAGTGATAGTTTACATGGGAGAACATTGGTTTTACACCACTCATTCATCATATATTTGTTTCATTACAATGATTATAATCCACTCCACGCATCATCATTCAACAGTATTTGCTTCTATTCCCTCTGTATTTTTTTTTTTTAACACTCAGGAATGTATAATCATTTCATCATGTTTTATTCTTGCTCTTTCTGCTTCTAACAAATATATTAAACTCTTCTTAAGTCTAAAATTAGCCCCCCTTTCTTTTTTACTTTTTTTGAGTTTATCTCCTAATTTTTGTTTCTCCTTTGTTGCTAATCAGATTGTCTGCATTCCTGCCTTCATTTCTTCACCATTTCTTAACAAATTTGATGATATCACTGTGCTGAAACTGCTTGAGACTGTTGTGTGTCCCTGAGTTGGTTCTAACTCAGACTCTATAGAACAGGGTAGATCCGGCCCCAATGTTTCTTACACTGCAATCTTTATGGGAGCAGTTAGCAAGGCCCTTTCTCCCATGGAGTAGCTGTTGGGTTTGAACTTTTCAGTTAATAGCTGGGTGCTTAACAGTTATAGTTTAAGAATCATAATTATTTCCTAATCACCAAATAAATGATAATTTCTTGGTTTCCAATCCACTACCATTTGGCAGTATTGACTTATTGCCATAATATGACCTTTAGCATTTCTGTCTAGAAATATTCAAACAAATCCTTGATGGTGGTGGTGGCTGTATGCTATGGAGTTTGTTCTGATTCACAGCAACTTCATAGAATAGGGTTTCTGAGGCTGTAAATCTTTATGGAGAAGCTGGCAGTAACAAACTGCTGACTTTGGTGTCAGCAATCCACCTTGTAACCCACAACATTATCAGAGCTCCTTAAACAAATCCTTGCTGAGTGGTTAACATGGACAAGCATCATCCTAAAAGAATAAAGTGAGCTGAATGAGGTTCAGTCTTTGGCTCTGGTAGAGGGCTAAGTTAAATTGAAGGGAGAGGAGAGAGAGGAAGGAGAGCTAGTCATTTCATCACACAGGTGGCAAATATAACACCACAGTGTGACAGGCACTACCAGGAAAGCCTCTAATAGTAACATGTAACATCTTCAGGGATGTTGTGAAAAGCTGCTCTTGTATGCCATTGAGTTGAGATCTGAACTAACCAGGGTAAATAAAAAGAGAAGACCGTGGAAGCAAAGTGAGTAAGATAGTCAAAGTACTTATGATAGTTGAAAGTGTGAAAAGTATAAAGGATTGAAAAAAAAAACAGTCTGTTGATTGGAGTACCGTGAGCTAGAGGATGGCTAAGGGGGTGCTTTGTTGTTAAGTGACATGAAGTCTGACTCATAGCGATCCTGTATAGGGTTCCCAGGGACGTATTGGCAGGTAGATTTGCACCAACCTTGAGGTTAGCAGGTAGTGCCAAATTTACAGCAATCTTGCGTATCTGCCTCATTGATAGGTACTTGAGTGATGCTGTTTTGGAGCAGCATCTCCGAGGCCATGTTGTGGTCCTCAGTTGTGGCCCACTTGTTCATGTTGCAGCAGTGACCCATCGCTGACAGGTTGCACTGGATTCTCTGTTTGGGAATGTTGAGTTTGGAGAGGAAGGTCAAGCAGCGGTGGGTATCACGTGGCCGCAATCGTGGCCAGCAGCCACTGGTCTCCGAGACAAATGTTACACTCAAGGAATGGCAGGAACTTGGTCTTCAGAGCTGGAACCAGCACATTCTTTGAGGTATCGGTAATGGACTTGGGGCTGCAGTGGCTGACCCAGGCAAGGCAACTCCCGCTAGTGGAGAAGCTGACCCCATGGACACAGCCACCACTGCCACTGCCACCAAACTCTGACATCAGCTGACCAAAAAACAGCTATGGTGTACTAGCTGACGTCTCATCCACTTCAGGCAGAAAACACCCTGCACCCTGCACTCACATGAGCCTGCTGCCTGCAAAACATTGCTGGGATGCCAATCCAGGCTGAGGACCACTGAGAGGATTTGCATCTTCATGTGCTTCTTTACCCATCAGTCATTTTCAGAACCAAGAAACAGGCAGAGATGATCCGAGCTCCACTTCCCACAACAAATTTGTTCTCCAGTGGGGACCACTTCACAAAAGTGGCTGCAGGTTAATTCTCAGGATCACCAGTGTGGGCCTCCAGACACCATCTTTCTGACTCCAGACAGAGGAATTATGGTCTGTTCCACCAGTGACGATAAGGTTGCTCCTAGGCACCCAGTCAATACCTGTGATATGTCCACTGTGTTCCTTGAGTCCATGAACTTTCATCAACTGGCTCCTGTTCTTATAGCTGTAGACTTCCTGATTATTGGCTATATGGCTAAGTTTGGGTTCCATCTCTGTTTCAGGTATGACTGGTGATTAGTTCTAGTAAAACCTGATGCAGAGATACTATTCTTAGTGTTCTCAAAGGTGGTTGTTTGGACAGAACCAGGAAATACTGAATAGTTTAAAATCAGACAAGATGTGTATAAGGGTTGTATCCTTTCACCGTACTTATTCAATCTACATGCTGAGTACATAATCTCTGAGAAGATATATTATATGGAGAGGACTGTGGCATCAGGATTGGAGGAAGACTCATTAATAGCCTGCAATATGCAGATGACACAACTTCCCTTGATGGAAGTGAAGAGGACTTTAAATACTTACTGATGAAGATCAAAGGCCAAGCTTTTAGTTTGATTGCATGTCAATGTAAAGAAAACAAAAATCCTCACAGCTGGACCAATAAATGCTGTTGTTATTGTTAAGTGCTGTCGAGTCAGTTCCAACCCACAGAGGCCCTCTATAGGGTTTCCAAGGAGCGATTGGTGACCTTGAACCACCAATCTTGTGGTACAAGCCAACTTTGCAGTCCAGTGCATTAAACTACAGTGCTACACCAAGACTCCTATTAAATAACATCATAATAAATGGGGAAAAAAAAAAAGATTGAAGTGTTAAAGACTTTATTTTGCTTGGATCCACAATCAATTCTCATGGAAGTAGGCAGTCAAGAAATCAAAGGCTATATTGAATTAGGCAAATATGCTGTAAAAGGCTTCTTTAAAGTCTTAAAAAGTAAATACATCAGTTTGAGAACAAAGGTACATCTGACAGAAGCCATGGTATTTTCAGTCACCTCATATGTATTTGGAAGTTGGGCAATGAATAAGGAAAGCCATAGAATAATGGATGCATTTGAATTATGGTGTTGGGGAAGAATATTAAAAGTACCATGGACTGCCAGAAGAACAAAAAATATCTGTCTTGGAAGAAGTATAGTCAGAATGCTTTTTAGAAGGGGGTTGGCAAGACTTCATCTCTTGTGCTTTGGATATATTAACAGGAGAAACCAGTCCCTAGTGAGGATGGAGAGACTTTGTCTCTTATTCTTTGGACATGTTTTCAGGAGGGACCAGTCCCTGGAAAAGGACATCATGCTGGGAAAATTGAAGGGTCATTGAAAAACAGGAAGACCCCCAATAAGATGGCATGACACAGTGACAGCAACAATGGGTGCAAACATTTTAACAGTTATGAGGATGGCCCTGGACCGGGCAGTGTTTCATTCTGTTGTGCGTAGGGTTGCCATGTGTCAGAACTAACTTGCTGGGACCCAACATCAACATAACAACCCTCTTTCATCCCCTCATTTTCCTTTTCCAGCTTGATTTTCCACCCTGATTTCACTAGCCAGATGAGCCAGATCAGTTTGGACCTGTATGCAAATAATATAATTAAAAAATATCTTATGACTCCTTTGTTTTTAGAGACAGCACTCTAAGGAAAATTGAGAATGAATGAATCATATTTTATTTTTCTTTTAAGCAGAAAAAAAATACTCCATCTTTCCTATTAATGGGGAAAAACTGTTGAGTCATAAGCAATCAATACTTGCCAATGTTAAAAAGAATAAAACTATCAAAACATTTAACTGAACAGGGATCAAAGCATTGAGAAATACTGAGAAGGTAGGCAGGTAAGCTGGCTGACTGACTAGCAAGGGGATGGAGGTTTATGTTGTGGCTAATGAAACAGGGTACATTGCATAATTTCTTCTGAGAGTGTTTTATTTATTTATTGCTGTTATAACAGAAATACCATGAGTGAAGGGATTTAATAAACAAAATTATATTTTCTCTCAGTTTAGGTGGCTTGAAATCTGATTTCAGAACATCTTTGGAGGGAAAGGCTTTCTCTCTGTTGGCTTTAGAAGAAGGTCCTTATCTTTCCAACTTTTGCTTCCTTGTCCCTTGGAGATCTCTATTTGTCTTGGCATTTATTTTACCTCATCTCTGTTCATTGGCTTGCTTGTTTAATCTCTTTTATATCTCAAAAGAGATTTACTAGAGAAACATCCTACACAAATCCTGTCTCAATAACATAACAAAGACAACCCATTACTAAATGGGATTGTAACCACAGGCATGTTGTTGTTGTTAGGAGTCATCAAGTCATTTCTGACTCATAGCAAACCTATGCACAACAGAAGGAAACACTGCCCAGTCTTGTGCCATCCTCACAATTGTTGTTATATTTGAGCCCTTTGCTGCAACTAATGATGAGGCTTTCTGCTCCTTTAAAGATTTTCAGTCTCAGAAACCCTGTTGCTATGATGTTTCTCTAGTCAATCTCCTTTGAGATATAAAAGAGATTAAACAAGCAAGCCAATGAACAGAGATGAGGTAAAATAAATGCCAAGACAAATAGAGATCGCCAAGGAACAAGGAAGCAAAAGTTGGAAAGATAAGGACCTTCTTCTAAAGCCAATAGAGAGAAAGCCTTTCCCTCCAAAGATGTTCTGAAATCAGATTTCCACATATAAATAACATTTATTCTATCACATAATTCCAAAAAGACTGAAGTTAACTTCAAGTCCAAAATCTCACCTTTCGAATCATCTAAGTTAAATATGGGTGAAACTTTAGGCATATTCTATTCAGGGGCAAAATTCCTCTTCATGTGTACATTACAAGTTATCTATTTCCAAAGTGGTGGTTGGTTGTGTGTCTCTGAGTCAGTTCTACTCATAGCAACCCTGTATAGGTTTCTGAGGCTGTAAATCTTCATGGGAGCAGAAACTCTCATGTTTCTCTTGTTGAGTGGCCTGTAGATTCCATGTAATCCCCTATGTTACCAACACTCTACTTCCAAAGTAGAAAGGTGGACTAGGCACAAGGTATACATTTCCATTGCAAATGGTAGAACTGAAGCAAAAAGAGACAATGGTCACAAAGCAAAAAGACAACAACAAAAACCCCGCAGAATAATTGACATTAGCTCTTGAAGCTTGAAAATAATCCTCTCTTTTCTGAGACCAATTCAACATGACACTGACCTCTAGACACCCTATGGATTCTGGGTGTGGTTCTTCAAACTGTTAGAAATGAATCCCGATGTTGCATAAAAGACACTCGGTGAGACTAAATTACCTTGGCAAAGTAAAATTTACTCTTGCAAGAGGGTGCCTGCGCATAGCTGTACATACACGAACAGGCTAGTGAGCACACTGAGTGGGCTGTCCACTCGGGTTTTTAATCCCTGATGCGAGTCTCAAGGCTGTGTCTCACCCTATTGGCTAGGGTTTTGACCGCACAATCTATTCCCTTACCCGGTTGGCTAGTTCAAATTTTTAAGGCGCACATTCCTACTTTAGGAAAAGAAGAGAGGGGTCAGTCTTTGCTCCAGGAGTAGTTTAAGGAAAAAGAAAGTTATCATAAATTCCTTACTCCAGGAAGTGGTTTAAATAAAAAGAAAGTGACCATAAATTCTTTACTCACTTCAGGAAGTAACCAAAGAAAAAGAGAGAGATCATAAAGTCTTTACTTCAGGAAATAAAAAAGTTACCCGAATATAATAAACAGGATTATAATTTTTTTCCCACAAAACCTAGGCTTCAGTTCTGCCTCTCAGTCCTTCTGGGATGGTAACTTCCTTGGCTTTGTCGTTGTGTTGTTGTTAAGGGCCACTGAATCGATTCCAAGTCATAGAGAACCTGTATAGCGTTTCCAACGAGAGGCTGGTGGGTTTGAACAGCCAACCTTGTGGTTAATAGTCCAGTGCTTAGCCTACTGTGTCACACCAGAACTCCTCATTGATTTTACTTCATTCTCTTAATCCATTTGAGTGTTAATCCCACCCCTTTTTCCTCAACAGGGCCCATTCTTCTGCCCTTTAGGCATGGTAGACTTACTCCCTCAGCTTAGGGCCTTGGTCCCATCACTGTGACACACTTTCACAGTTGCCCTCCCTGCGCCTCCTCACTCTGAAACCAAGTTGTGAAGAGCTGACTCTTGTTCTTTCAAAAGCTGTGTCCCCTGCTCCCTCTAACACTTCTGCTGATCTCCAAGTTGCTGCAAAGATGGTCCTTTTTTCTTTCTTGACCTATTTTCTGCTTGTAGAATTCCAAGAGGCAGACAGCATTCTTTCCTTTTAAACTTTTTCTCTGTCCCCATCAGTCTAAGTTTATGGCTTTTCTGCTGTGTTAGCTGGCTACATTAATCAATCACAAGCTTAATCTCTTAAACAAAAGATTGTGTAGTAAAGACCTTGGTGAATATTTTCCAAATCTTTAAATTTTCTTTTAATTTTGCACAGTTCATTTTTAAGTCCATCTCTGTCCTTCTGTATTTTACTATAAGCAACAAGGAGAAAACATGCAGCTCCTTGAAAATCTTGCTTAGAAATCTTCTCAACCAGATAGCCACGTTCATCACTTACAAGTTTCACTTTCAACAAGTATTTGAACATAATTTAGACAAGTTCTTTGCCCTTCCCTAAAAAAACACAACCCCAAAACAAAACAAAAAAAAACAATCCTGTTCCCTTGTCCAGCCACCTGTTCACCGTTTTCTTTTAAAGCCTTACCATAAGTACACTTAATATTCACATTTCTATTACAGGTGCCAAATGTATTTTCTAAGATAGAGATTTTCTGTATAGCTCTCCTTAATTTTTTCTAAACCCTCATTAGAACTGCCTTTGACATTTATAATTCTACCAACACTCTCTGAGAGTGAGAGCAAGGCCATGCAGATGCCTTAAAACTCTTTCAGCGCTACCCGTTACCCAATTCAAAAATCACTTCTACAAATTAGGTGTTTGTTAGAGCAATACTCACACTAAGACAGTAATAAATGCTGTCTTAGTTATCTACTGCTGCTATAACAGAAATACTGCAAGTGGATGTCTTTAATAAATAAAAATGTATTTTCTCATAATTTAGGATGCTAAAAGTCTGAATTCAAAGTGCCATAGGAACTTTCTTTCTTTCTCTGTTGGCTCTGGAGGAAGATCCCTTTCTGCAGTTTCTGTTTTCTGGATTCTTGAAGATCTCCATGATCTTGGCATGTATTTTACCCCATATCTGCCACTGACTTGCTTGTTTAATCTCTTTTTTTTATCTCTAAAGAAATCCACTTAAAACACACCCTTCACTAAGCCTGTCTAATTAACATAACAAAGACAACTCATTCCCCAATGGAATTACAACCACAGACCTAGAGGTCAAAATGTACAATACATATTTATAGGGGATACAATTCAATACAAAACAGAGGGCTTATTTTAGGATTATAGTAGGACAATCATTGCTAATCCTCTCTCCCCAGTGCACCTCACTGCTCTCTCATTTTGTCCTTAATTTGTATGAGGTGTTGGTTCATGAATTACCATGATAAGAATCTCAGTTGCTTCTTGGCTCCTGTGTAGTTGTGGGTTTGTTTGCTTCCTTCATTCTCTCCTGTATTACTCCCTCCTGTCTCTCCACCTACTACTTCCTGCCTTTACTTCTTTCCTGCTGGCAATCTCAGCACTCCCAGATCCCTCTCCTTCCTCCCACTCTTCATCTCCCACAGCCTGACCTGCCTGGCTTTACTCTTGGGCCTCATGAACAGGTGGAGCCTTTAATAGTCATACAAATGACAGATGAGGTTGTGCACATATCAGACTCCATGTACTCCCATCCAATATTGCTCCTGCATCCTAACTTCATCTAAAAGAATGATTGTTCTTTAAAAGGATCTGGATGTTTTTTTAAAAATACAGCAACAAAATACACTATCACCAGCAATTATTATTATTTTTTTAAATAGCCAGTGGGTTGTCTCTGACTAATGGAAAGCCTGACTCATGGTGATCTTATATATGTCAAAGTAGATCTGTCGCCTGCATACAGTTCTCAATGACTGATTTTTTTGGGGGACTGAACTACCAGATCTTTCTTCTGAGGTGCTTCTGCGTAGACATGAACCTCCAACCTATTGGTTAGTAGCTGACCATGTTAATTTTCACCACCCATACACTCAGATACAATTGTAGAAGTTTATTACGGACAAAAACAAGTCAATTTTTCATCTATTGGTTAATCTCTTTCTTCTTCTTCTCATTCCTGACATTTCTGCTTACCAGCTGTAGATTCTTTTAGAAGACTTTTATCTACTTCCTTCAAACTTTGTGATGTGACTTTCAAAGTCTAGTTTTTCATGAGGCAAATAAATAAGTAGTGTACTTATTATTCTGTCATTATTGTTTTATCATCATGGCATGAACTACTGAATAATGAGGACACTGACACCCATTTTATGGGCCTATTGCAGTCTTCCCTGTATAATTAATATCTATCATTAGATCAAAGTCAGATCATTTGCAGTTTGATGTGGCCTTCTTTAGAACTTCTCAGGGACTCCAAGGTGGTTTATATACGAGTGCACCTGTTGCTTGTAATCAGGTTTTATTAGAGAAACAGGCGTCTATCCCTCCACATGCTCTCATTCACTACTTATCCTAACAAAGGGTCACTCACAGTGGTGAAAGGCAGCCTTTATTATAGCTCCTTTGCATAATAAGTCTGTCTCTCCCTCCTTCTGCCTCCTCACCTCCCACCAGAAGGAAATATTGCATCTGTCTCACTATAAGGGCATTCATACTGGATAGCCTTGTTAGAAAGCACATAAGTTAGAAGCGTATAAATCTAATATGTACCCATAAAAAGAACTTGTCTCAGACTAGGCTTAAGGGCACTCCACTTGAGCTCTCTCTTTTATCCTATTCTTGGAAATATGAGCTGGCTGACATTAAAAACACAGCTTTTGGTAAATAATTTCTTATCTCTTCTTTTAATTGCCCAGAAAAGCTAGAGAGAAATTGGGTGGCACATTCACAGAATTCAAGGGATGCTGCTCTTTTTTTTCTTAGTCTTATGTTCCAAGGCATCTAAGGTCGTTGCTAATCTGATATATCACAACAGGGCCCTTTTTCCCCCAGTGTCCTCAAAGGTACTTGTCATTGCTCACAATGAGCCAGAGGAGCCCATGAGTGTGCACTGAGAAGTATGCAAACCCATCACTTCTATTGAACTGGCAATTCCAATTCTATGCCCTACTGTTGGTAGGTCAATGACCCTGGCCTTGTATGTACAAGATGACACATTCCTTCATTTGGCAGAGTTCTCTCCTGACCTGGAACACTGATCTTGAGACACAGAAAGTCTGATACTAAATGCCTTACCACCACCCACACAGTTCATTGCTCAATGTTCTTATTTATATAACTCCAGAACCTGCTTCCTTTTCCTCTGAAACTGTAAACAGTTAAGAGGAATGAGGCAATATGCCAACAGACTCATTAATAATTTGTATGAAGTATTTGTGAATTCTTTCGAGTCAGAAATTCTGATGGTCATCCTTATTTTAGTGGATCATTTCTTTTTCTTGTCTCTCTTTTAAAAAAAAAAATCGAACATTGAATTCCTAAGGAAATTTCTGTTTTGTTTTTGTTACAGGAGAGATTCATTAAGAGTATTTCCAGGGAGAGCGTCCATTAAGTGATTAAAAGTGATTGAAGTTGGACTGCCTGTTTTTTGTGGGGTTTTTTGTTGTTGTTGTTGTTGTTTTTTAAATAATAATACTTTATTGTGTTATCAGTTAAAAGTTTCCATAGTTTCCACACAAATTGTTTTGTAACATTGGTTGTACTCTTCCCAATCCACAAACATTCATTATTTTTGTTCTGATTGTTCCATTTTTATTAATCTAGTATCCCTGACCCTTTAACATTCTTATCTTTGTTTTAAAAGAATTGTTGCCCATTTGGTCTCATTCAGGTAATTTTAAAAAGAAGCACAGTACCTATGTTGTTGTTTTTGGTAAGCGCCATGGAGTCTGTTCTGACTCATAGTGAGAACCTGTATAGGTTTCTGAGGAGCAGCTGGTGAGTTTTAACCTCCAAACTTGCAGTTCGAAACAGTACCTATAGGTGATATTATTTTAAAAAATTTAAGCCAGCATCGTATTTAGCTACAAGGTGACCACAGAAGCTAATTTTGCTTTAAGGTTTGAAGAGTATCTCAGGACAATAATCTTGGGGAATCCTACGCTCTCAACCAGTATAATAGGTCTTTTATTTTATTAGGAATTTAAGGCTCTCTTCTACATTGTTCTCCCATTCAATCAGGGCCTTCCTATTGTGGCCATGACTAAAATGGTTGTTTGTGGTAGTCACCATCCAGTTCTCCTTGTTTTAGGGTTGATGAGGCTATGGTTCATATAGACAATTTGTCATGGATGCTAGTCTTTGGGTTCCTTCTTATGCTCTGAACAAATAGAGATTAATTGTATCTTAGATGACCTCTCATAAGCTTTTAAAGCCCCAGACACTACTCGCCAAACTAGGATGTAGAGCATAACTTTATGAACTATATTGTATCAATTGACCAAGATATCCTACAAGACTATAGTCCTAATTTTTCAAACCTAGAAATCTAATTTTGCAAGGTTTTTGATTATGTCTAAGTAGTATCCATAACTATAACCCTATGTGCTTTATTATATATATGAGTATATGTGCATATAGTCACATAGATGCATATAGATGTGCACATACCTCTATCATTTTTTATAAGTGCTGTCAAGTTGATTCTAATTCATAGTGACTCCCTATAGGGTTTCTGAAGAGTGACTGGTGGGTTTTAACTGCCAACCTTGTGGTTAGCAGACAATGTTGATCCTACAGTGCCACACCAGGACTCTAGCATATGCCTATATATATGCACATATATACATGCCTATGTATACGACCCCTCCACTTTGGGTGGTAACCCCATCTCCCTGGAAAACCTTCACAGCAGTCCCACACTCCAGAACAGAGTTGGCAAAAAAAATTGACTCTTGAAACCTATAAGGCTGTGGTCCCACCCTTTGAGACCAAGAAGGACCTGCTTTCTATGCCCCCTCTAAACACTTCTGCTGATCTCTATATTGTTGCAAAGATGGTCCATTTATTTTCTTACTCAACTCTTTTCTTGTTGTACTCAACAATCTACCTCTTTTGACTGCTTTCCTACCTGTAGAATTCCAAGACAGCATTCTTCTTCGCATTCTTTCTCTGTCCCCTTCAGTCTAAACTTATGGCTTTTCTGCTGTGGCAGTTGGTTAGAGTTTCCAAGGCAATAAGTCTTTTTTTTTTAATGCTTTATTGTGAATTATGTGATAGTTTACATGGGAGGACATCAGCTTCACATTGATCCTGTCATATATCGTTTCCTCCAAGGCAATAAGTCTTTAGGGAAGCAGAAAGTCTCATCATTCTCATATAGAATGGCTGGTAGATCCAAACCGCTGACCTTGTGATTAGCAGACCCATGTATAAGCACTACACTACCAGGACTCTTATTATTATTGGTTGGTTGTGTGCCTGCATAACATTTTCCAGGCTGTAAATCTTTACAGGAGCAGGAAGCCTCCTCTTTCTCCTACAGATCGACTGGTAGATTTGAACTGCTGACCTTGTGGCTAGCAGCCCAGCTTGTAACCCTACTACATTATTATTGTTGCTAAGTGCTGTGGAGTCAGTTCCAACTCATAGTGACCCTGTATAAGGTTTCTAAGAAGCAGCTGGTGGGTTTGAGCCACTGACCTTATGATTCAAACTAACCTATGGTTTAGTGCTTTATCCTACAGCACCACACAAATTCATTAAGCTAGGCACCTTAAAACTCTTTCAGCCTTTGCCCATTACCCAATTCTAAGATTACCTGCACATTTTAAGTAGACCAATACTCCCATTTCTCAGCTCCAAATTCTGTCCTGGTTACCTCATGCTGTTAAGGCAGAAACAATACAAGCAGATGGCTTTAACAAACAGAAATTTATTTTCTTATAATTTAGTAGGCTAGAAGTTAGAATTCAGAATGCCATTTCTAGGGGAAAGCTTTCTCTCTTGGCTTTGGAGGAAAGTCCTTGTCTCTTCAGCTTCCTGGTTCCATGTTGATCTCCATGTGGCTTAGGTCTATTTTCCTCCATTTCTGCCTCTTTCCCTTGTTTTTTAAATCACTGGTGTGGTGCTGTAGGATAAACACTGGATAGCTAACTAAAAGGTTGGTGGTTCAAACTCACCAGCCATTATTGGGAACCCTACAGAGTCTCTGAGTTGGAAACTGGTATGCAGCTATAGGATAAGCACTAAACTAAGAACAAAGAACCTAATCAGTGACACTTAATAGCAACAACAAAACAAACCTCAGTAGATTTAATAACACCCTATGCTAATTCTGTCTCATTAATAAAACATTTCCTAATGGGAGTCTAGCCATATGCCTACCCACTGCCACTGAGTAGATTCAAGTTATAATGACCTTATAGGGCAAAACAGAGCTTCCAAGACTACAAATCTTTACGGGATCAGACAGTCTTAGACTTCTCCTGAGGATTGGCTGGAGGGTTGGCAGCCCAATCCTTATCCCACAGTATCACCAGGGCTATAGGCACAGAAGTTAAGATTTACAGCACATTTATTTTGGGGACACAATTCAAGTTATAAGAATCTAAATGTTGTTGTTGTTAAGTGCCACTGAGTTGATTCCAACTCATAGCAACCCTATATAGGATTTCCAAGGAGCAGTTCGTGAGTTTGAACTTCCTACCTTGTGGTTCAAACAGACCTTGAGGTCGAGTGCTTGTACTATAGCACCACACCATGTGTGTGTCTGTTTATATGTGTGGATTGTTGTTGTTAAGTGCCACT
>NW_006408533.1:13041616-13044559 GCF_000296735.1 Chrysochloris asiatica
TATATATATATAATTAGAGAAATTAGAGAAAAACAGCAATAACAAAATTTTGAACTCTGATAATAGGGGATGAAAGTCAAATAAATAGGACTGTTGTTGTTGTTACATGCTATTTATGCTCAACAGAATGAAACACTGCCAGGTCCTGCGCCAACCTCACCATGATTGCTGTCTATGCCTGAGGTCATTGCTGCTGCCACTGTGTCAATCCACCTCATTGGGGTTCTTTCTCTTTTTCTCTGACCCCCCTCTTTACCAAACATGATATCAGTCTCCAGGGACTGGTCCCTCCTGACAATGTGCAAAGTGTGAAAGATGAAGTCTGGCCATCCTGGCTTCCAAGGAGCATTCTGGCTGTACTTCTTCCAGCATAGATCTATTTGTTTTTTGGGCAGTTCACAGTATTTTCAATATTCTCCAACACCATAATTCAAACGCATCAGTTCTACAATTTTCCTTATTTACTGCCTAACTTTCACATGCATGTGAGATTATTGAAAATTCCATGCCTTGGATCTGGTGCACTTTGGTCATCAAATTGACATCTTTGCTCTTCAACACTTTAAAGAGGTCTTATAAAGCAAGTTTGCCTAATGCAATATGTTGTTTGATTTCTTGGTTGCTGCTAATTCTTGTTAATGGTTGATCCAAGCAAAATGAAGTCTTTGACAACTTCAATATTTTCTTCATATATATGGATCATGTTTATTGGTCCAGTCGTGAAAATTTTTGTTTTCTGTATATTGAGGTGCAACACACACTGAGGGCTGTGGTTTTTGATCTTCATCATTAATTATTTTAAGTCCTCTTTACTTTCAGCAAGCAAGGTTATATCATCTGCATATCACAAGTTGTTAATGAGTCTTCCTCTAATCCTGATGCCATGTTATTCTTCATCTAATCCAGCATTTTGGATTATTTACTCAGCATGCAGATTGAATAGGTATGGTGAAAGAATACAACCCTGGTGTACACTTTTCCTAATTTTAAACCATTTGGTATTCCTTTATTCTGTTTGAACAACTGCTTCTTGATCTATGTACAGGTTTCTCATAAGCACAATTAAGTGTTCTTCAATACTCATTCTCTACAACGCCATCCATAGGTGGTCATGATCCACAAAATTGAAAGGCTTTGTGTAGTCAGTAAAGCACAGGTAAACAACTTTCAGGTATTCTCTGCTTTCAGCCAAGATCCATCTGACATAATCAGTGATATCTCTCATTCTACACCCTCTTCAGAATCCACCTTTAACCTCTGGCAGTTCTCTGTCAATGTACATTTGCAATCATTTTTGTATTATCTTTAGCAAAATTTTACTTGCATGCAATATTAATGATATTATCAGATGATTTCTGCATTCCTTTGGGTCATCTCTCTTAGGAATGGGTATAGATATGAATCTTTTCCATTCAGTTGTCCAGGTAGTTGCCTTCCAAATTTCTTGGCATAGATGAGTAAGTCCATCCAGTGCTGTATCTGTTTGTTGAAATATTTCAATTTGTATTCCAACTCCTGGAGCCTTGTTCCTTGCCAATACCTTCAGTGCACCTTGGGCTTCTTCCCTTAGTCCCATTGGCTCTTGATCATATGTAACCTCTTTTTTAAAAATTTTTTATTGTGAATTATATGTTAGTTTACATGGGTGAACATTATCTTTACATTCATCCTATTGTATTTTGTTTCATGCAATGATCACAATCCCCTGCATGCATCATCAAACAACCAAAGGGTACATCCCACACTGCTTCCCCCTGGCTGCCAGCACACAGCCCCTCTCCCTCCCTGAGTCCAGAGTCGCCAGCTGCTCCTTCTGTCCACGTCATTGTCTCTGCCTCCATCCCTAGTGTCACTGCCTCCCTGGACAGGTTCTCACAGTTTGCTTTTCTCTCTTGATGTTTCCAGGGATCTCTGCTCTTGGACTGCAAAATCAGCCACTCCCCTCTTTTTGTTACCAAACATTTACATTTACCTTTCCAGCACTCACTGTCAGAACTGATAGCAATCATTCCCTAATGAAGCACAGGAGTCCTTTCCCCCTTACCTTTTATCAACCCCATCCAGACAAGTTGGAAACAATTCAGTGGCGATTTTACCTTTCCTTGTATCCTCTGGAGCCAGGTTCCCTATTGAAAGCTTGTTAGCCAGTCACTTCTTGCCTTTGTAGTCCCCCCATTTTGGGTAGCCAATGTCTAAGTCCACCACACCTCCGTGTTGCATTCATTGTCAAAAAGAACATATCCAGATCAGTCATGAGCTACAATGCTGTCTGTAATAGGATAATATCTATGTGCCTACAGGAAAGCCCAGTTAATACCACTATTATTCAAATTTACGCACCAACCACTAAAGCCAGTGAGGAATAAATAGAAGAATTCTACCAACTTCTTCAATCTGAAATTGATCAAACATGCAATCAAGATGTATTGATTATTATTGGAGATTGAAATGCAAAGATTGGGAACAAAGAGGAAGAATCAGTAGTTGGAAAATATGGCCTTGGTGATAGAAATGATGCTGGAGATCGCATGATAGAGTTCTGCAAAATCAATGATTTGTTCATTTTAAATACCTTCTATACACAGCATAAGCAACAATTATACACATGGACCTCACCAGATGGAATATATAGAAATCAAATTGACTACATCAGTGGAAAGAGACGATGAAAAAGCTCCATATCATCAGTGAAAACAAGGCCAGGGGCAGATTGTGGAACAGACCATCAATTACTTATATGCAAATTCAAATTGAAGCTGAAGAAAATGAAAACAAGTGCACGAGACCAAAATATGAGCTTGAATATGTCCCACCTGAATTTAGAGATAATCTGAAGAACAGATTTGATACATTAAACACTAAAGACCGAAGACCAGAAGAGCTGTGGGAAGACATCAAGAACATCATACAGGAAGAAAGCAAAAAATCATTAAGAAAACAAGA
>NW_006408533.1:13046259-13047684 GCF_000296735.1 Chrysochloris asiatica
GATGGACTCAAGCGTGGCAACAGTAGTGAGGTTGGCCCAGGATTAGGCAGTGTTTCTTTCTGCTGTGCATAAAGTCTCTATGAGTTGGTACCAACTCAATTGCATCTAACAACAACAACAACAATGTCTAAGTTCCCCATCCCTGTCATATGTAACCTCTTGAAATGGTTGAACATTGATAAGCACTGGACTGCTGATTTCTGACACACCTTTAAGAAGAATAATCCAAGACAGCTCCTGATTTCACACCTGTATATTTTAAAGCTAGAAAACAATCAGCATCTTTTCTCTTGAACCTGTGGCAGTTTACAGGGACAGAATGACATATTTTTTAGATTTAGGTGATTGAAGAGCCCTTGGTAATTCTTGGTATTGAAAAATTTCCATTTAGAAAGGAACTCGAAACCAAATCATTAAACTCTGCCTTTGAGGCCCTATTCTTTCAAAAAAGTGTTACAAGAAATGATAGAGGTGGTTGTACAGCTGGTAACTGTTAGCAAACAAACCATGCTAAGAAAAGCCAGCCAACGTAAATTTGGACCAGAAAACAGAGGGTGTGAGTGCTTACTGGCCAAAAGAAATTCAGTAAATCTAGGGCAAGGGATATGAGGGTCTGAGATTAATTTAGTCAATCTCCCATGGTTTCTCACTTCATCTTCATGAACCAAATTTAAGCAATAAAGTTCCTCTACAATGTGTCCTGGGTTCCCACACTGTTTTCTGACTACTTATAAATAATATTATATAATGTTTCCCAGTATCACAGGCCAAACAACCCTTTAAAATTTTTCCCCTATATTTTTTTCCTTATGAAAATAATGAAATCCTAAATCTACTGCAGAGAGAGGAAAAGGATCAAAGCTTAATGGGCTTCTTAAAATTGATTTAGAAATAACTTTGTCGTTGTTGTTTTTAAGTGCCATTGAGTCTGTTACATCTCATAGCAACCCTGTATAGGGTTTCTGAGACTGTAAAACTTCGTAGGAGCAGAAAGCCTCATCTGTCTCCCACAGAATGGGTGGTGGGTTCAAACCGTTGACCTTGTGGTTACGACCAGTGTTTATCCTACAGCACCACAAGTGCTCCCACTGGGTAATGATGTCTTTGTTGTTAAGTGCAGTCGAGTGGGTTCCAACTCATAGCGATCCAAT
Source organism: Chrysochloris asiatica (assembly GCF_000296735.1). Taxonomy (NCBI): domain Eukaryota; kingdom Metazoa; phylum Chordata; class Mammalia; order Afrosoricida; family Chrysochloridae; genus Chrysochloris; species Chrysochloris asiatica. Next base: position 13,047,411 of record NW_006408533.1, read on the forward strand.
ATAGGGTTTCCAAAGAGCAGCTGGTGGGTTTGAACTGCCAACCTTGTGGTTTGAAGTCCAGTTCTGAGCCTACAGTGCTACAAATATTAAATAAAGTATGGTCTTTCCAGAATAAAAGTAATCAGCTAATTTAAAAAAAGTTACAGTGTAGTGACTTCTGGTTTTGGAAGCAGGGCAACAGTCAGGTAGGATGAGCTCCGTGGGGGAGGTGCCAAAAATCCAAAGAATGTGCTTTCACGGAGCTGCTCCATAACTCTGGATCAATAAGGTGCAG
>NW_006408533.1:13048729-13049868 GCF_000296735.1 Chrysochloris asiatica
AAAAAAGAGGTCCAGATAATTAATAATAAAATATAAGAAATGAACAATACACTGAAAGAGTAAAAGAGTAGAATTGAAGAGGTGGAAGCCAGAACCAGCGAGCTGGAAGACAAATTTCTCAATACTGCTAAGATAGCAGAGCAAGCAGAAAAAAAGGAAAAAAAAATCTGAACCTAAGATTCATGCTGGATAACATGAAGAGAAATAATTATTGGAATCCTAGAAAAGGAAGAATCACAGAAGTCCACAGAGGAGATAGTTGAGGAACTACTGGAAGAAAATTCCCCTTATATCTTTGAAGGATGAGAAGATAAACATTCAAGAAGCTGAATGAACTCCAGAAAGGATAGACCCCAAAAGAAAATCACTAAGACATATCATAATCAATCTCTCCAAAATCAAAGACAAGGAGAGAATCCTAAAAGCAGCCAGGGAAAAGAGAATTCTTTCCTACAAAGGCAAGCAAATCAGAATAAATTCTGACTTCTCAGCAGAAACCATGCAGGCAAGAAGGCAATGGGGACACACATATAAAACCCTAAAAGAAAAAAACTGCCAACCAAGAATTGTCTATCCAACAAAACTGTCAATCAAATATGATGGTGTGATCAAAACATTTCAGGATAAACAGAAGCTAGAGATTTTGTCAAAGCCAATCCAGAGCATCAAAATATCCTAAAAGGAGTTCTTTGGAATGAAAACCAGCAAGAACAGACAACAGCCTAAGGTTGACACCTGGAACTCAGTTGAGAGATAGCAGAGTTCAGAACAGAACAAAATTACAGCAATGAATTCAGAGGACCTGGGAGACCAACAACCAAAGATCAAAATATTAACAGTGTCAAAGAAGGGAAAAACATAGGAACAGAGATCCAGGTGGTGAGGAGGTCAGGTAGATTACAGGATACAATAGACTGTCTTAAATGGGGCGAATTAATAGACTATAGGGAAACCCCAAAGAAAGTTAATACTTCACAAATTACCATGAAAATGAAGATTCAATCAGAAGAAGGAAAAATGAAGACTAAGAAGAAATTGACAAGAAATAGCACAAAAAACATGAACTCAACAGAAGAAGGCATGCAGAACAAAGGAATGAACAACACCACAAAAAATTAACATAATTACAGCAATTAATT
>NW_006408533.1:13058411-13059505 GCF_000296735.1 Chrysochloris asiatica
TAGACAATTTGAGGAGTACAGTGACTCCATATGATAAACACAGGACCTGGAACCACAAGGTCTGTGGTTAGAGAACACCATTTTCTCTATGGGAGAAAGATGAAGTTTCTGCATCCACAAAAGACTGAAAGCCTCAGAAACCCTATGAGTGGGAGCTGACTCAAATGGCACATAACAACAACAATAACAGGCCATCATTATAAACAAGTTTGTTTATTTCCATCCAGTATTTTTCTTTACATTTTTTTTCTTGATGCTTCTCTTCTTTCTTTCTTATTTAGCATGCTTTGAAGTTGGGGGAAGACCATTTATGTCTTTTATGTAGTTACAGAATATGAATTATATACCTTTGAATTTTGCATTATTTAGTATATACATTTCATCATATTATAAATTCTCCACAAACAAAATTTTAACAGCTCTTTTATATTTTGTAAGTTTTTAATTTCCTTTCACATTCTGTATTTTCTGGTACATCCTATTCTACTTTTGCTTCTCTGTATAATTCCGAAACATGTGTTTATGCAGAAAGTCAAGGAGGGGGCGGGGGGAAAGAGGGCTCTGAGAAAGAAGAAGCTCTGGTGGCATTGTAAGATAAGCACTGGATTGTTCATTGCAAAGTTGATGGAAGAAAGGAGCTGTCTGCTCCTGTACACATTTATAGTCTAGGAAAATCTCATACATGTTTACTCTGAGTTGTAATTGACTCAGTGACAGTGGGTTTGAGGTTGAAATCTGAGTATGAACTTTGATAAGACAAAAATATTAACGATAAGATGAAGTTACTGTTACTATCCACCACTTATTTATTAGTGTGTTGTACTGTAGTGGCTTGTGTGTTGTGATACTGGACATTATACCACCGATGTTTTAAAGACTAACATGATCATCCATGGTGGATAGGTTTCAGCAGAGCTTCCAGGCTAAGACAAAGTAGGAAGAAGAAGTGGCAGATCACTTCTGAAATGTTAACCCCTGAGAACCTTATAAATAACAGCAGAACATTGTCTGATATATGGCCCAAAGATGAACCCCTCAGATTGGAAGGCACTCAAAATACAGCTGGAGAAGAGCAGTCTCCTCAAAGTAGAATT
>NW_006408533.1:13060780-13064182 GCF_000296735.1 Chrysochloris asiatica
CATGAATGATGAAGGAATGAAACTAAAGCTAATGATGAAGAAATTAAACAATTCTGCAAACTTCTTCAGTCTGAAATTGATCAAACATACAATTAAGATAGATTGATAAGTACTGGTGATTAGAATGCAAAAATTGGAAACAAAGAGGAAGAATTGGTAGCTGGAAACTAGGAATATAGCCTTGGTGATAGAAATAGCACTGGAGATTTTTTTTTTTTTCTATTTCCTGTTTTTTTTAAAATAAACTTTTGATGTACACCAAAGCACTCAGGAATATACAATCATTCAAACAACCAAAGGGCATACCCTGCAAGCCTGCCTCCCGGCCACCAGAATACAGCCCCTCTCCCTCCTTGAGTCTAGAGTCAGCAGCTGCTCCATGTAATCTCTGACTCCATCTCTGGTGTCGCTACTTCTCTGGATAGGGTCCCACCTTCTGCTCTTCTTCCTTGATGGTCTCAGGATCCTCCGTTCCTGGCCTGCAATATCAACCACTCCTCTCCTTTTCTTAAAAAAGTCTTTACCTTTGTAACAATTGCAATCAGTCCTGATAGCAATTATCAGGAGTCTTATCCCCATCTCCTTTCACCAGCCTCATCTAGACTGGTTGAAAACCACTCAGTGCTCCTTCCCTCGCACCCTCTGAAACTAAATTCCCTCTTGAAAACTTGCAATCCAGTCACTTTGTGCCTTTATAGCATTCCTCCCACCCCCCATTTTAGGTAGCCAATGTCTAAGTTGCCCATCCCTGTGAAACCTGTGTACAGAGGAGATGAGAATGATCCTTGCTGTGAAGATTCCTTCCCTCTTTTAAGCTGATACATCCATAAGTATTGGTCAAATGCATCAAGTGGTAGCAAATTACACTTTCTTTCCTCTTCTTTCTTCCACTTTCTCTCTTCCTCTAGTCAAGTTCTGATTATCCAGCCATTGAAGTTAGGTCAAATGGGTACTATCTGCAAGTATGGGCATTCTTGTGCATCTCCCCTGACTTCATATCAGCTTGACACTTTACTCTCTGCTCTAGTCCTCTGTGGCTATATCCCTGTCCATGGGCTCAGGAGTCCCCAGGTTTCGCCACACTGCTGGCCAACCAGGCCCCACTCCAGGTTGATGGGAGCCTATTGAATGTGGTCAGACGCAGCCCACAGCTTCATTGCTGCTTTCCCCCGACTTTCCCTTATCGGTAGACCAACATGGTCGCCAGCAACATTACATGCTTGCTCATGTATTCCCTTTGAGTTTCAGTCTTGGAAGGAGGTTTGCCCTGAAGGGACTTGATTGCTTGCCTTGATGGCTCCCCGGGTGAACAACTTGCTTGTTCTTGTAGTTGGTAGTCAATCAGACTGCCATTATTGTTTTTGATTTTTCCTGCTGGTCCATGAAAGAAAGATGAGGCTTTTTGCTCTCATAAAAGTTTACAGCCTCAGGGTCACTGACTCCATGGCACACTACCACCATCACCACCACCAATGACTTATTCACTGGAAACATCTTTTTTCAATAACATAAATGGCAACTTTTGGACAAAGAACCCTGGTAGCTTAATGGGTAACATGCTGGGCTGCTAACCACAAAGTCAGTTCTAAGTCACCAGTGACTCTGAGGGAGAAAGATGAGGCTTTCTGCTCATATAAAGATTTATAGTCTTAGAAACCCTGTATAGGGTTGCGATGATTTGGAATTGACACAAAGGCTCACCATCACCACCCCCACCAGACACACAGACATCATCAGATGGAACACACAGGAATCAAATCAACTACATCTGTGGAAAGAGACAACTGAGAGGCTTAAGATCATTAGTCTAATGAGGCCAGAGGCTGACTATGAAACAGAATATCAACTGCTTATACATAAGTTTAGGTTGAATCTGAAGAATATTAAAACAAGTCCACAAGAGCCAACATATGGCTTTGAATATAACCCACCTGCATTTAGAGACCATCTCAAGAACAGATTTGATGCATTAGATGCCAATGACTAAAGACTAGAGGGGTTCTGGGATGACTTCAAGAACATCGTATATGAAGAAAGCAAAAGGTCATTAATAAGAAAGAAAAGATCAAAATACGTGTAGGAAGAGATTCTGAAACCTGCTCTTGAATACTGTTGTTGTTGTTGTTAGATGCTATGGAGTCAGTTCTGACCCTATATACAACAGAACAAAACACTGCCCAATCCTGCGCAAGCCTCACAATTGCTGCTATATTGAGACTATTATTGTTGCTACTTAGGCCAATTCATATTGTTGGGGTTCCCCTCTTTTTCACTTTCCCTCCACTTTACCAAACATGATGTCCTTCTCCAGGGACTGGTCCCGCCTGATCACATATCCAAAGTATGAGAGACTCTTTAACATAGAGAAACTAAAGTAACTGGAAGAAATAAGGAAATAAGAAAGCTGAAGAGAAAATTTCAAAGGGCAACTTGAGAAGATGAAGTAAAATATAATGAAATGTGCAAAGACCTGGAGTTAGAAAACCAAAAGGAAAAAACACACTCAGCATTTTTGAAGCTAAAAGAACTGAAGAAAAAAATGTAAGCCTCAACTTGCAATATGAATTGTGGTGTGGTGCTATGGAATAATGCATTGGACTGCAAGGTTGACTTGAACTGCAAGGTCGGCGGTTCAAATTTACCAGCCTTTCCTCAGAAACTCTATAAAAGGTTGCTATGAGTCAGATCTAACTCAACAGCACTGAACAAAGCAACAATATAAGCAAAATATTGAATGATGCAGGAAGCATCAAAAGAAGATGGAAAGTATAGACAGATTCTCTGTACCAAAAGGAAATGGTCAATATTCAACCATCAAGAGATAGCATATGATCAAGAATCAACAGTGCTGAAGGAAGAAGTCCAAGCTTCACTGAAGGTATTGGGTGAAAAGAAGGCTCTGGGAATTGATGGAACACAAATTGAAATGTTCTAATAGACTGATGCAGCACTGGAGGTGTTCACTCATCTATGCCAAGTGATTTGTAAGACAGCTACTGACCAAGTGATTGGAAGAGATCCATGTTTGCGCCTATTCCTCAGAAAGGTGACCCAATAGAATACAGAAATCTTCAGACAATATCATTAATAATTACATGCAACTAAAATTTTGCTGAAGATAATTAAAAAACACACACATTATTGTACAGAGTGCTGCCAGAAATTCAAGCAGGTCTGAAGCCATTCAAAAAAGGACATGGAGCTTCCTTATAGCTGGAAGTTGCAGGCCTTAATTCTCTTTCCCATCTTGCAAGATGGCGGGTGAAAAGGCTGAGAAGCCTCCTACCAAGGTGGAGAAGCCTATAGTCAAAAAAGCAAATGCCAGTGGCAAAGCTAAGAAGACTAATCTCAAGGGCATAAAACCCAAGCAGGGGAAGCCTCACTGCAGCCGAAATCCTGTCC
>NW_006408533.1:13065032-13066968 GCF_000296735.1 Chrysochloris asiatica
AATACAAGGAAGATGTTTACTGTGCTTTATTAACTATGAAAAGGCATTAGACTTTGTAGATTATAACAAACTACAGATAACATTGTAAAGAACGAGAATTCCAGAACATTTAATTGTGCTCATGAGGAACTTGTACACAGACCAAGAGACAGCCATTAGAAGAGAACAAGGGGATACTGAATGGCTTTAAATCAGGAAAGGTATGTGTCAGGGTTGTATAAATTCACCACAGTTTTTCCATTCTGTATGCTGAGCAAATAACCTGAGTAGCTGGAATATATGAAGAGGAACATGACATCAGGATTGGAGGAAGGCTCATTAACAACCTGTGATATGCAGATGGCACAACCTTGTTTGCTGAAAATGAAGAGGACTTAAAATACTTACTGATGAAGATCAAAGATTGCATACAGCCTACAGTATGGATTGTACCTTAGTGTAAAGAAAATGAAAATCCTCACAACTGTATCAATAAATAACATCATGTTCAGGGTCGCTATGGGTCGGAACCGCCTCGATGGCACTTAACAACAACAACAACAAGCAGGAAAATATTAAAGTTGTCAAAGATTTAATTTTACCTGAATCCACAAACATTCTCATGGAAGGAGCAGTCAAGAAGTCAAAGGACATATTGCATTAGGCAAATCTGCTGCAAACAACCTCCGTAAAATTTTAAAGAGCTGATATGTCACTTTGAAGACTAAGATGGACCTGACTCAAGTCATGATATTTTAAATAGTCTCATATGCATGGGAAAGCTGAACAATGAATAAGGAAGATGGCAGAATTAACTGTATATTTGAATTACAGTGTTGGCAAAGAATATTGAAAACATTATGAACTGCTAAAAGAACAAATCTATCTTTCTTGCAAGAAATGCAGCCAGAATACTCTTTAGAAGCATGGATAGTGAGATTTCATTTCATGTGCTTTTGATATGCTATCAGGATAGATCAATCCCTGGAAAAGGACATCATGCTTGCTAAAGGAGAGGGCCAATGAAAAAGAGGAAGACCCCCAACGAGATGCATTGACGCAATGGCAGAACAATGACTCAATGAACTAAAACATAACCACAGTTGTGAGTATGTCACAGGACTGGGTAGTGTTTTGTTCTGTTGTACCTAGGGTTGCTGTGAGTCAAAACTGACTCTATGGCACCTAACAACCTAACGACAACCATTCACTATCTGTTATGTAGCAGCCAGAATTTAAGCAAACTTTAATTAATTCATTTTGTTCTCCTTAATAAGCATTACTTGCTCACAATAAGTGGTAGCTAAACCAGATGAAAATATTTCATTCAGAGAATGAATCTTCCAACCCAATTCAGTAACCTTTTTAGTCATTTGCATGAATTTTTAAAATGTGCATACAAACAAGCAGATGAACATTTTGCTTTAAAATAAAATGAGATTAGTGTAAATATATTATTTTGTAAGTTAATGCCTTTACTTTATCATAGACGTAGTTTATAGTAGTCTACCTTATGCTATTTTGAAGAGTACATAGTATTCCATTATAGGGATAAACCATACAGGAGACTTGCTCTGTATCTGTTTTATTAGATGGTTATTGAGCACATGTGTGTTTCAGGAATGGCAGTGAACAATGCAGACTAGGTCCCTACTCCTGGGACTGATGCATTGAAAGGAAAGGAGGACACATCAACTCACACATCTATTACATTTCACTGTGATAGATGAAAGAAAGAAAGAAAGGAGTTTTGGCAGTGCCATGGTTAAGCCCTTGGCTGCTAACCAGTAGGGTGGTGGTTAGAACCAGTCACTCTGGAGTAGAAAGAACTGACATCAGCTCCTGTAAAAACCCTATGGGGAAGTCTGCTCTGTAACATGGTGTCAGTATGTGTCAAAATGGTCTTGCAGACACCTAACAGCAAGATACAAAGAAGGTGCTTTGACAGTGTTTCCCA
>NW_006408533.1:13067294-13076107 GCF_000296735.1 Chrysochloris asiatica
GAACTGACTCCAGGGCACACAACTACCACTGCCATACAGTCCAGAGAGCTAAGTGACACTACCATGCTCACCAACGAGCTGATACCTTTTGTCCCTCTAAAGAAGCAAGGCTGAAGTTCAAACAGTATCCAAAGGCAAAATATTCCAGCTCCTCTCTATGCCCTAGACTCCTAGTCTCCTTCCAAACAGGCCAGTGGTGGCAGACTGTGAAAGCCATGAACCAGACCCTCTGTGTCTTTTATTGTTCTCTGCCGATGCTTCCCTTTGCCTTCCCGAAATTGAACCTTCTTGATGTATAACAGAGAAAGGATAGACATGTAGCAATGATAAAATAATATTGCTTTTTTGAGGATTTATTATACTCAACCATGTTTACCTTTTAAGAAGATATGGGCATGAGGAAATGGGCACTCTTATCCATTGTTAGTGAGATGTCCACCTGTTGAAACTACAGCCTTGCTTCTTCTGAGGGACACAAAATTATCAGCTTGTTGGTGGGCACAGTAGTTTCACTTAGTTATCTGGACTGTAGGGTCTACCTTTAAACCTGACTGAGGGTGAGTAGGGAAGGCTGGTGGTCTCATACTAACTGCACTAAACTCGTTCAATGTGTTGATGCTGAAAAGGAATGTAAGGAATGAGGTCCAACCCTTTTCATCTGTGTCCTGGGAAACACTGTCAAATTCCTTCTTTGTGTCTTGTGTTAGGTGTCCACAGAACCATTTTGATACACAGCGACTCCACGTTACAGAGCAGACTTCTCCATAGGGTTTTTACAGGAGCTGATGCCAGTTCTTTCTACTCCAGAGTGACTGGTTCTAACCACCAACCTTTTGGTTAGCACCACCAAACCATCTTTCTTTCTTTCATCTACCATGGTGAAATGTAATAGATGTGTGAGTTGATGTGCCCTCCTTCCCTTTCAATGCATCAGTCCCAGGGGTAGGGACCTAGTCTACATTGTTCACTGTCGTTCCTGAAACACACATATGGGAACAAAGATGTGCTCAATAACCATCTGATAAAACATATACACAAAGCAAGTTTTCTGTTTCTTTCTCCACTGATGCTTTGAGTATGGGCACTGTAGTGTAGGAACGGTCAGAACAATGAAAACCTTTTTTTGTTTTATATGTTTTTTCTTTAACATTCATAGTTTATAGCATTCAAAATTATTGAAAAGTTTGAAGAAAGGAGCGCGTTCGGCATTTATACGCAGAGGGCTTAAATGGGCACAAAAATCCACCCCACCCCCACCCCCCAGCTACAGGATTCAGCTCTTAGGAGCAAGCTGGTAGTGTGGTTGCCATAGAGAACACAGGCTCATGGCACCTCCAGGGCAGAAGCCAGGGTAAGTAACTCTGGTAACCTGTTTTGATTATAAGTCAAGAATAACGAGGTTTGGGAGTCCAGTGAATGTTTCTTTTAAATTTTATTCCATGTAGACAAAAACAGAGGAAGAAGGCCAAACTCTGAAATGGCAGCATGGGCCAAGATTTTCTTCTAAATAAAGGCTGGAGTGGCTCGCCTAAGCCTCTAATTGGGGCTTTAAGCCCCCAGCAGGTGAAAAGGACTGAGGGCTCTTTCCAAGCAGTGCTTTGCCAAACTCCAAGGTTAAGCACAGTCCTGAGGCTATTAACCTTCTACTAACCTAAGAATGAATCACAATTAAAACGAAGGTTAGATTAAGTTAAGAAATAATTTAAAACAGTTTAAGGGAATCAGTAAGTTATGTGATGTATACCTAAGTAGTTCATTTTCATTAAGCTTCATTTCGAATTATATATATATGTGGACCTCTGGTATTGTAGTGGTTACGAATTGGGCTGCTAATCTCACTGTCAGCAGTTCAAAACTACCAGCTGTTCAGAGGGAGAAAGATGAGGCTTTCTGCTCCCGTAAAGATTTATAGCCTCAGAAACCCTGTACAGGGTCGCTATGAGTTGGAACTGACTCCACGGCACATAAGATAATAGATATATATTGTTGTTTTAAGCATTGTAGAGTCACTTCTGACTCATAGAGACCTTGTATCTGTTTCTGAGGAGTATTTGGTGGATTTGAACTGCCAACCTTGTGGTTCTAAGTCCAGTGCTGATCTTACAGCACCAAACCAGGAGTCCCTATATATATATTTATGTGAGTGTATATTTGTATATGTATATGTGTGTGTGCGTGTATACATATATATGTGTGTGTATATATGTTGGTTGCTAAGTGCCATCGAGTCAGTTTTGACTCATAATTACCCTGTATAAAGTTTTGACATAGCTACAGATGTAGACAAGGGGCTCTGGCAGCTTAGTATTTGAGTCAGGCTGCTAATCTTAGGTCAGCATAGTTGGTATGAACTGCAAGGTCGGCAGTTCAAGTTTATCAGTCGCTCATTGGAAACCCTATATACAGAGTCCCTATGAATCTGAACCAACTGATGGCACTGAGGAGCAGCAACAATAGATATAGATATCGCAGCTGTTAGGTGCAATGTCTACCTATCGACCCTGTACAGAGCTTCCAAGGCTAAGAAAGCCTCATCTTTCTCCTGGAGTGACTGGTAGGCTCGAATCCTTGACCTTGTGGTTAGCAGTCCAGTGCTTATCCTACATTGCCACCAGAGCTCCATTTAACTATATTGTTGTTGTTTAGTGCTGTTGAGTCGGTTCAGACCCATAGCGACCCTGTATAGGGTTTCCAAAGAGCGGCTGGTGAACTTGAACTGCTGACCTTGTGGTTCAAACCAACCTTGCAGATGGGCACGTTAACCCTCAGTGTCACAACAGGACTACTTTTTACTTAATAGGGTTCATCAGATTGGGACATTAATAAGCAGGGTGATGAGATATAAAGGTAGAGGGAGAAAAGATCAAATGAGTTTTTAAATACAGGGATGTCATGATAAAAGGTATCAAACATGCACCTCATAAGAAATGCAGTGAGAGATGAAATCATTACTGCTGATATGTACGGTTCGAATGGGGGTGGCTTGAGTTTAATCTGTGGAGACTTTTTGTAGGGCTTTGGAAAGCAGCAGACTGGAAACAGAACTCGGGGTTTAGCGCTGAGAAGTTAATAATCTACCCTGACGTGAAGAACCTCCCACCTAGGGCCCCCTCACAGGCACCACCACCACCTGGTGGCCCTTGATGACGTTGCATGTTCACAGGAAGCATTTAACTTCAAGGGATTGTTTCTTCTTAATGCAAATTCATTCAGTGAAAATGACTGTCACACAAGCAGTATTGCCAAAAAGGAAAAAGGTTCTAACATTTACTGAACATTTGCTTTATGGCAGCAACTACTCCAGGTACTTTGTGTATCTCAAACTTCCTATGCTGTGTGTAATACCACAATCACCATTTTGCAGATGAAGAAACTGAAGTTTAGCAGGACTAAATGACTTGCCAGGTCAGATGGGGAGGTATGTTGGATGTGTGGTTTGAAATCAGGTTTGCTTGACTTGAAGGCCCAAGCTCTTCCCAATACTTACTGTCATAATAAAGAGTAATGAATGCTTTATCAGTTTTTCTTTGTGGGGTGGTCCAGAATTTTGTTCATTTAGGGGGATTTTAATGTTAAGTATATTAAGGTAATAGTAGCACTGTGGGTTACTGTTCTGAACTGGAAAGTCGGTTTGAACAGCAAGGTCAGCAGTTCAAACTAACAAGCCACTCCTCAGAAGCCCTATACAGGATCACTGTGAGTTGGAACGTTGACCCCGTCCCCCTTTTTTTTTGATTCCTGGTGTGGCCCTGTAGGATCAGCCCTGGACTGCTTACCACAAGGCCAGTGGTTTAAACCCATCAGCTTCTCCTTGGAAACCTTATACAGGGTCGCTATATGGCAGAACTGAATCCACGGCACTTAACAACAACATTGATCGTTTTAGGAAAACTACATTAAGTCTTTTGCAAAGGTGTATACAAGGAGCTCTGGTAGTGTAGTGGTTGTAGTGTAGTGGTTACAAATCGGGCTGCGAGCCACAAGGTCAGCAGTTCGAAACTACCAGCTGTTCCGAGGGAGAAAGATGAGGCTTACTGCTCCCGTAAAGATTTACAGCCTCGGAAACCCTGTATGGGGTTGTTATGAGTCGGAACCGACTCCAAGGCACATAACAACAACATACAAGAGAAGTAAATGAAAGTTAAGTCCTTTGAAGTATCCAAGTCTATAAATAAAGACAATTTAAAAATTAATTTATGTGGCAAATATTTACTGGAGACTGTTTTATCCTAGGTGTGATGATATGCAAAGGAAAAGGATGTGATTTTCACCCAGAAAGAACTAGTTACAGATACTTCTTTTATATCTTTATTCTAATACAAAACTGTAAGAAATAAAGGAAAATATTAAATAATGAAAGTGTTATCACTCTTACTTGGCTTTCTTCTTACCTTCAATATTCCACTCCCCAGTTTCTTCCTGTTGTTTAATGTTTAAGATTCTGATCTTAACTTTTTCTTTTTCTCTTATGTACCTCGTTACTCTCATTGCTTCAACCACCATCCACCTGAATAATCCCCAAATCTATGTTCATACTTTTTCTGATTTCCAGACCTCATGTTGTCGTTGTTGTTAAGTGCCATTGAGCTGGTTCTGACTCATAGCAACCTTATATTGGGTTTCCAAGGAGTGGCTGGTGAGCTTGAACTGCCATCCTTGCAATTCAAACTGACCTTGCAATCCAGTGCATTAACCCACAGCTCCACACCAGGACTCCTCCAGACCCCATATTATATTTCTGGAGTCCTGATGTAACACTGTAGGATAAGCACTGGACTTATAACTACAAGGTCAGTGGTTCAAACCCACCAGTTGCTTCTCAGACACCTTATGGTGGTGGTAGTTATGCGCCGTGGAGTTGGATCGACTTATAGAGATCTTGTATAGGGCTTCTGAGGCTGTAAATCTTCACAGGAGCAGAAAGCCTCATCTTTCTCCCACAGAACTGCTGGTAGTTTTGAACTGCTGATCATGAGATTAGTAGCCTGACTAAACCACTACGCTACCAGAACTCCTTTAGATGTTCTATACAGGGTTGTTATTAGTTGAAACTGACTTGATGGCAGTTAACAACATTACATTCTTAACTCACCATGTTCAAAATTGAACTATCTATTCATGTTCTTAAGGAGCCAAGGTGGCACAATGGTCAACCATTAGACTGCTGACCGAAAGGTTTTGAACCCACCATCAGCTCTGCAAGAGATAAATGTGCCTACGTGTTCCTTTTTTATTTATTGAATTTTTCAATGGATGCATGTATTGCAGTAAAAGGAGTGGATTCTCATGTCTAATCAGTATAATCCCAGCCTTCGTTTGGAGTTTCCTATATCACCTGCATTACCTGTACATTGTCTACCCTAGGAATCCCATTACCTGAATCTCGATCGTATGTAACTCCTTTAAGGCAAAGAGAGACAAGATCAGGAATATTTATGTCATTAATCTAGACCTTCAATTTCATGGATCAAAAAATACAGTATCTGGGAAACCAGCAGACACAACATTACTAGACACTTAGGCTAATCCTGGGGTTGAAGGCATTGCTCTGTTTCTGCTAGCCTAGTGTGGTGCTATATAGGATAATCCCTGGACTGATACCCACTAGGTAACTGGTTCAAACCCACCAGCTGCTCCTCCGAAACCCTTTACTGATACCTTAAGGGGATTACAACTAATTCCATGAAACAAAATATGTTTAAATTGTTGAATGGGACACAGATTTGCTTTGTAAACATTCATTCAAAACTACAATAAAATTTTTTAAAAAGAAGAAGAACCACCTGGGGATTTTGTTAATATGCTTATTCTGACTCAGCTGGTCAAGGGTGGGACCTGAGAGTCTGCGTTTCTAACAAGCTTCCAGGTGATGCCAATGCTATAGGTCCCTTGGCCGCATTTTGAGGAGAAAGGCTAGCCTGAGGACGGTGCTTTATCTGTAGTGAAGAACTTTTTATTAAAAAAAATTGTTAATGCAAATTAAGTGAAGGTTTACAGAGCAGATGATCAGTTTTACATTAAACAAATCATATACTCTGCTGCATTATATGATTGTACTTCCCTCCAAGTACCAACAGTTACCAGCATTTACCTCTATTCACTTTAACTATTGCATTCCTTCTGTGTCTCCTGATACCTTCATTTTTCCTCTACTAATCTCCCTCTTGTTGTATATTGCCTGCCCTGTCACCCATGTTAACATGTGTCTGTCTACCCTCTCGCCAATGGGTAATTTTCCCTAACCCCTCCACCCTATAAACATCACAAACTTTTTTTTTTTTTTAACTTTTTCCAACATTGGTCTCACACAACATTTGTCCTTTGTGATTGACTAATTTTACTCAGCATAATGTCATCCAGGTTCAACCATGTTATGAGGTGTTTCACAGATTCGTCACTATTCTTCAGCGTTTTTTAGTATTCCACTGTGTGTATGTACCAAGTTTGTTTAACCATTCTTCTGTTGGTGGGCATTTAGGTTGTTTCCATCTTTTTGATGTCTTTTATAGACAGTATATTGAAGGATCCTGTTTTCTTATCCATTCTGCTTTTTATTTCTTCTGACTGGTAATGATAATTACATTTAATTCATTTACATTCAATGTAATTATCAAAAGGTATGAATTGATTGTTGTCATTTTTCTGTGTGTGTGGTCTTTGGTTCACTTAATTTTCTATGCTGAGTTTTCTTTTCATTTTCATTTCTGTTGTGTTAATTAATGTTTACTAAATATTTCTGATTTTCCTCTTTTTAATTTTGATGAGAAATGTATTATTTTTCTTTGAGGTTACCCTATAGTTTATTATTTTTTTCCTCTGCTTAAAAGAGTTTGCTGTATCTTGAAATCTACTTGACTTTCTTGCTATTTGGAAGTTCTGTATCTACACTATTACCTCTATTTGCTTTGTAGTTGACATCATTATACATTGATATCTCTGGTTCCCTATTTTCTGTCTTCTAGGCTTTTTTTTCCCCTTTAAATAGTTCTATACCTGGAGTCCTGGTGTGGCATTGTGGGATAAAACACTGGACTGCAATGCCAGTTTAAACCCCAAAGTTGGTGGTTCCAACTCACCAGCCGCTCCTTGGAAACCCTACATAGGATCATTATGAGTTGGAACCAACTCGACGACACTTAACAACAACAACATCATATCTGGATTAATTTCTGAGTGTTGATGTCATGTATGTTAATCTCAGGTTGTTGTTTGCTGTTGTTGATTCTCCATCCAAAGAACACCCATTAGCAATTTTTGTAAAATTGATCTGGTCATTACAAATTCCTTTCATTTCTGTTTATCAGAATATGTCCTAATTTCACCATAGTATTTGAAGGACAGCTTTGCTGGGTATATGAGTCTTAGTTGGAATTTTTTTTTCTTTCTTTCTTTCAGAGTTTTGCATATGTTATCCTATTGCCTTCTTGCCTGCTTGTCTTCTGTTGAGAAATCAGAGTTTAGTTTTATTGGTTCTCCTTTGTAGATACCTTTTCATTTTTCCTGAGTGCCTCTCAGGATCCTTTCCTTGTTTTTCATTTTGGAAAGTTTGATTAAGATATGTCTTGGTGATTTTCTGTTGTGAGCTATCCTGCTTGGGGTTCGTTCAGCATCTTGTATACTTATCTTCTCATCTTTCGTGACAATTTTTTCTGTGCTTGTCTCTTACTGTTCTCGAATTCTGATCACCCTTAAGTTGTTCTTCATGAGTCCCACATACCTTTTAGGCAATTTTTGGACCTTTTCCTTGTTTTTTCTGATTGTTCGTCTAGCATACTAGATAATTTGGGTTTCCATTACTTTGCATCTACTCCTTTGCCCATTCAATGTATTGTCCATTTATGAGATCTTAGTATTTATCTTCTGGGTTTCTAATCGCAGGTTTTGTGTTGTTTCAAAATTTGCATTTGTTTGTCGGGGGTTTTTTTTGTTTTTTTTTTCTTGTCCTGTTTTCCTGAATTCTTCTAAAGGTTTTGTTGTGTTTCCCTTGATTTCTTTGATCTTTTGATCCTTTGAAATACCTAATTATCATTCTTTTGAATTTTTTTTTTCCCAGTTAGTTCTGTTACCTTTTCTTCCTCAGAATCATTTTCTGGTTCTGCAACTTGGTCATTTGTTTCAGCAATTCTCTCTTGTTTCATTGTGTGAGCTAAAATAGTCTTTTGTCTCCAGGGCATTGTGGGGTTGTCATTTTTGTAAAAGCAAACAGTGCAGTATGGAATTGGAGGGAAGAAATCTCTGTCAGCACCTGTAATTAAAAGAGGTCACAAGGTGGTTGTGGAAGGGATGTGATGGCAGAGTTCCTGGCCCTAGTTGGAGTTCCTGTTAGCCTTGGTGCTACCTATATTATGCTAATTGACCTTGGTGTCCCCTGAGACTAAGGTACTGAGCTCAGTGACTCATAACCCTCAAGAGGCCTGGTTATATCTAAAAAGTTTTCATAAGTTTGTCCCCTATATGCTCCATCACATTCCTAGCCATATTTATGCAGATTGTCTCTGTCAGACCTATATATATTTGTGGTTAAACCCTACTCTCCCTCTCATACCTATTCAGCCTGCATGTCAGTTAATATATCTGTCTACCCTTAGATCAGTTATTTACCTCTGTTGCCTTTTACTCTTGCACTTTCCCAACTGTCTTCGCTATATCCATTTATTATTTTTTTTGTCAGCCTCTCTTTAATTATGTATTGTCTTCTCATTCACCCAAGTTAACATGTTTCTATCTTCTAGACAGTGAATCACCCACCCTTTCTTCACACCCCTGTTGTTGGTGTTGTTGTTAAGTGCCATCGAGTTGGTTCCAACCCATAG